>NC_086445.1:118791943-119104443 GCF_028390025.1 Pseudophryne corroboree | reverse complement strand
TGTACATAGCGCCCATATTGTTATAGGTGCGAGCCAGTTTTAGTCATTTTTAATAAATGTTTGAATCTGTCACCTCTCATTATTCATACAATGTTAGGAAACTTTATCCAACATTCTTTACAAAGGAGTCTATAATTCCTCTGGTATTTTATATTATATTACATTGCATTCCCTTTGCATTATTGCCCAGTCTGTTCTCATTAGGTCACAAACTTGTTGTCATAACTGAAGCAACACTGACAGAGCTTTAAAGTGCTCTTAAAGGAGAGGCTTTACACTTCCTTAAAGTGCACCTGTCGCCTAAGGGGAACATCAGCTGCAATATTGTGGGCTGAACCAGTCTTCACCTGAGGCATAAGGCACAAAGTACCTCACTGAAGTTGGTACTTTTTCTGAATTTGTAAGCTACATTCTCTTGTATACAGCTCAGTGATTCCCAGAGTGGTTGCTGTGGAGTACTTGCAGGAGTGACACGGTTTGGTGGTCCAGGACCAAATCAATGGGTTGATGTATCAAGCAGTGACAAGAATAGAGAAGCGGACCAGTGGAGAACTTGCTGCACCTCATGCATAACTATGGCGCAACATTTGGCCGCAAAGTGATGTTCTACAGCAGGGATGGGGAACCTTCGGCCCTCCAGCTGTTGTTGAACTACACGTACCAGCATGCCTTGCTACAGTTTTGCTTTTTGGCCATGCTAAAACTGTTGCAGGGCATGCTGGGATGTGTTGTTCAACAACAGCTGGAGGGCCAAAGGTTCCCCATCCCTGTTCTACAGTTATCTAGCTGAAATGACCTGAAGTAATTCTGGTTAGATGTCATGCATTGCCTGTATGTTCATCTTCTGAGTGCGCTGATCGTTCCCAGTATGAAGTCGTACGTGCAATTGCCCTGAGTGGGGTGTGGTTATATCTCTTCCCATTTGGGAACACTCGCGTATGAGCAAATTGGAACGTGGCCCAGTTGCTTGATTCTTTCCCCAATTTGCATAATCTGTTCATGGGTACATTGAGCTCTTGTCTCTACAGGCCTAGCTCTATATGCAATCTCGAAATGAAGAATAATTTCACTGAAAGTGCAGTTGTCAATTTCAGAGCATCCTCCAGATAAACCTCCGTTGAGGGCCCCAAACTTTCTTTCCATTTTGTGAGCCCCGCAGTTTCTAGAGAGAAAGAAAACGGTCACTCTTGTAGAAAATGTATTTTATCCAGTGTTAATTGATGCTGAAAGAACCAGCTACCTCGTTATGAGATCATGCTCCTCTTCATACAGCAGCGTTGCAATTACCCAACGCCGATTGGCAGACATTGAGAATCAGGGATTTCCATCATGTTGGATTTTCCTGACCCCAACATTGGCAAAATGGGGAATTGGAGCAATCCATCACATATGTACGGATGGTGTAATGGTCAGTATTACTGCCTCACAGCACTGAGGTCATGGGTTCGTTTCCCACTATGGCCTTAACTGAGTGGAGTTTGTATATTCTCCCCATACTTGCGTGGGTTTCCTCTGGGTACTCCGGTTTCCTCCCACAATCCCAAAAATATACTTGTAGGTTAATTGGCTTCTGACAATGAATGTGTGTGGTGTACATGTGGTAGGGAATATAGATTGTAAGCTCCACTGGGGCAGGGACTGATGTGAATGGCCAAATATTCTCTGTAAAGCGCTACAGAATATGTGTGCGCTATATAAATAACTGGTAATAATAATAATAAGAATAATGTGTTTGGGCCCCTTTAGTCTGCAATAACAACAAAGACTTTTAATTCTATTGGACTGCTTACTTAGTAAATAAATGGATTAGTCCTTATGTAACCATATATAACAGACATAGAGACAGAGCCACAAGTTCATGTGTGTGTGGTTTTGCGCTGTATCAGACTCTCAGTGAGAGCTGTCTGTGTGTGCGGGCCGTGGAGCGAAATCAGCTGCCTTGGTAACTGAAATGAACAGAATTGGAACCGCAGCGCTCTCTAGTGGTTATTCAGCTAAATATCACATCAGTTTTGTTACTGTTATATTCTAAGAACCATAATTACAGTATCTATGCTGTCCATAGAAGTGGTGAATTACCAGGCAAGAAACAAGTGGTATGTACATTGGGAGACATAAAACAACCCTAGTTGCTGGATTTAGGAGTACTAATGCGGTGTTAGGAACAGTGAATACAGGTGCAGCTCTACACACGTGGCTGAACAAAAGACAGGGAGCAGTAAATTTAATACCTCTGGGCCGGTTATTAAGAGCTATCTGCCAGGCGATCTCAGAGGTTCTTTTATTCATTGTGTAAAGGCACGCTGCTCAGCTTCCAGCAATACTGAGATATTTCCCCACAAGTGAATTCTTCTGTGTTACTCTTGTAAGGTCATTTTAGAACTGGGTTCTTTATTACCAGAAAATAAGTTGGCACCCTGTAGAAGAGTTGTATCATTACAATCATTGGGATCGGCAGCTGGAAGGGCACAGCATTTAGGAGTGAACACTGATAATACCAAGGAATCTATCATCTGACCCGTACCTAAAATACCCTTTCTAATAGCAGGTTTAGAAAACATGACCTGTAAGAAAAGAGAGTCAATACATTGGGGTCCTCGGTATGTCAGTTTCATATTGGCAAAAAGTGTTCTGTTTTGTATTTGCCTAATAAGTTATTAAACATTCTAAAAAATAAATGACAGTATAGCCATTACAGTAACAGTAATGTTTGTACAGTGACAGTGTGCTATAAATGGGAATATTCCGTACCTCACAATATTACTGATGGGAAAACTAGGGATTATTAAGGCCTATACACACTAGATGAGAAAATAAAAGATCGCTCAGAAAGGCCATTCTGAGCGAGATCTTTTACAATCTCGTCTAGTGTGTACACTCAGTGTCATTAACGATGCGCGTTCCCGCACATCGTTAATGACCCCCTCCCTTGTCTGAACATGTACAGACGAGGGAGCGCTTCGTTAATGACAGCGCATGGGCATCATTCCCCCCGTCGTCGCTCCCTTCCCCGCTGGCATCAGCAAGTGTCTATGGGTCCCCGCCGCTGCCAATATCAGCATCGGCAGGGGCTCTTCTGGTGTGTATGGGCCTTAAGGATGCTCCTCTGACATTTCCAAGCCATTCCTCAATGAACTCCTGTCCAGTTCCAGTGAAGCACCAGTTTTTGTAACATACCAGCATCAGGACCGTATGGAAAGATGTTGTCCTTATTGGCTAGTAATAATGACAATGGTTGTAGTTAGACTAGTGGTGTGGGGACATTGCAGCTGATTCAGAGGTGGTAACGATGTGGATCGGTGTTGCATCGTCTGTCGCAGCAGATCTGAGTGCACATACTAATGCTGGTGTATTTTGTAAGAAGACTCCCATTGTCGGCTTGTCAGATCCGCTGCCTGTGTCTGAAGATGCAGCATGGGATGCACAGCACTAACATCAGCTTGCCCATCGGCCAGCTGAGTAACTCCAGAGTCTAACAAAACTATCAGGAGTTACTCAGACGTCCAACAAAACTACACTGCTGAGGCCAGTGAAAGCGCATCTGGGGACGTAGCCACTGGCTTCAGCACATCTAAACAACAGGGCTGACATGCCTTCATTTTCTGTAAGGATCCCCTGTCAATCAGGCTGCCAGTTACTGTGACCAATGCGGCAGTTGACTAAAGGCACCTGTGCACTGCATCTTCAATACATGCATAGTCCTCTACATATCGGCCAACTCCGTAAAAACTCGGAACAGAATTCACTCCTTTATCATATATATTCTATATGTCCACACCAGACAAGTAGCTCACAATGCCTTCTGTATAGAGGCAAGAGCAGGGGTCAGTGAGAGGTTCCTGTAATCCAACGTGCTATGCCAGGGGCAAAGGGCCTATTGCAGGCATGTCCACACTGCGGCCCTCCAGCTGTCGAGAAACTACACATCCCAGCATGCCCTGACACAGCTTTAGCATTCTTTGACAGCAAAACTGTGTCAGGGCATGCTGGGATATGTAGTTTCACAACAGCTGGAGGGCCGCAGTTTGGACATGCCTGGCCTATTGTATTCATTCCTCAAACCCAGCTACACATGGACAAACAGCAATTGTGCAGTGCACTAAGAAGATTGGATATTACTATATTAGTGAAAGGAAAATGTGGAACTCCTCTGTGAGACTATATAAGGATTACCCCAGGTGCGCTAATAATGTTTTGAACATATTTTAAAGGAATAATCCCTATATAATTTGTATACCCTTTTACCAGAATAGTCACTCTAAGTTAAAAAATTATTAAAAACATGAATCCAATACCTGAATATTTATTCTTGGTATAAAACCAGAGGTGTAAGGTAGGGTCGTCGTCATAACAGCCTGCATCCATCGTAGAAGACAGTCACCTATGAGTTTACACCCGTAAGGGTGAGGTGATAGTCAAATTACATCTCCTGAATGGGGGCTGGTCATATGTTACCATTCATTGAAGTTTATGCAAACTTTCTGTATTTGTCTTAAGAACGTTTCTACCTATTGAATTAATGTTTTCAATCATTTTTTAAGTTAGAGTGACTATTTTGGTAAAAGGGTATACAAATTATATAGGGATTATTCCCTTAACGACTTCCCTTGCATGGTCGCATCAGATGCGACCATACCAGCAAGTGCTTTATCTGACCTGGTCACACAGGATGCAACCAGTCAGATAAACTGTGTTAGCAGCGGTAGGGAAGGGAAACTTTCCTCCGCTGCTGCTATCAGAGGGACCGGAAGATCCCTCTGCTTCCCTGCACCCTCCCCTCAGTGCTGCTGATCGGTCAGCACAGCAGGACCCCCCTACCCAGCGGCTGGGGAAATGTAAACCAACCCCCCACCCCCCCACCCCCCCAAAAGCTCAGATCCCCCTGTGTACCTGCCATCTGTCTGGGGTGTAAAAAGTAATGTCGCAATGTTACAGATGTTCCGATGTTTGAAAAAAAAAATTTTTTTTCTTTTTTTAGGTAAAATCATTTTCTTCCCCTAATTCACTCATAAAATACCTGGCTATTTCTGAGCGATTTTTGTGTGTGGGGGGGGGGGGGGGGGGATTGTTAGTTAAGTGGTTAGGATATATTTAAAAAATTGTTAGCACACCTGGGGTAATCCTTTTTGTATTTCTTTTTCCAGTCCCCACCAGCAGGGGATTAACTGTGAGGTGCAGTTTAAATTGTATGATGTTAGCGTGGCGGAAGGGCCTTTTTTACACACATACATATATATATATATATATATATATATATTTATTAGTACAGGTTGAGTATCTCATATCCAAATATTCCGAAATACGGAATATTCCGAAATACGGACTTTTTTGAGTGAGAGTGAGATAGTGAAACCTTTGTTTTTTGATGGCTCAATGTACACAAACTTTGTTTAATACACAAAGTTATTAAAAATATTGTATTAAATGACCTTCAGGCTGTGTGTATAAGGTGTATGTGAAACATAAATGAATTTTGTGAATGTACACACACTCGGTTTAATGTACAAAGTTATAAAAAATATTGACTAAAATTACTTTCAGGCTGTGTGTACAAGGTGATAAATGTAAGGGTTTGTTGAGGGGAAATCAAAGGCGATACTTAATACAGAAATAAAGTAAAAAATATAAAATAAATCAATATACGTCACATGAAATCCCAATGAACTGATGTTAATGTTGATCTTTTCTTATCCAGTGTCTATGGTGAATTTTTTCTTATCAGTTCAGACAGATCTCCAACGTGGAATGCATAGGAAACAAAATGAAAGAGGGGCATACAATGTGTAGCAACGTTTGTTATGAAATAACATAAAAATAGGTCCAGTGACTTCTCCACGGAAAAAAGACTCTGTAAGGTGTGAATCTTGATAGATGAGAAAGGGACAGTTCCTCACCACCTTTTCATATAGAAATGAACGTACCAAAACTCACTTAAGGAAATATATCGCCATACATATCAAGGTATCTTTATAATTTCTAAGAGGAAAACAGCAAAAGAAGTCGAAAGTTCATTCAATTAAACGTACCACACTCACTTTCTTGGAATGCGGGTATCCTCATATAAAGGTTTCTTTAGAATAGATGTACGTGAAGCCTTCTCTTTTCCAAAAAAAGGTCATTTATTGTTACAAATAAAATTACATAAAATAATTTTCCCTCCTTATATGTTACCATAAAAAAGGTATAGATACAATAGGTGGGTCAGATTGAATGAGAATGACATAGGTGAATTCCGGACTGTCACCTAGGTAACACCAATGTACTATACCTTCAAAATTTTGGGTGGCAACAGAAGGACGCAGTAAAAACACGGATAAATCACTGTCTGGGTGCATCAATGCCGTTTCGACCCACAGGTCTTTTTCAAGGTGTGTGCCCAGACAGTGACAGACAGGATATTTATACTCTAAAACAGGAAATAGTAAGGAAGCATGGGTAATATTTTTACCAAAAATATCTGGCTCCAGTTTTATCTTTACACTCTAGATTCCTATGGCTATAACCAGTACTTATGTTATCTATGAATGCTTTTCAATATTTTAATAATATAAACTGTTTAAAAGGTCTGTTGTAGAATCGCGGGAGCCACACTTCCGCGTTCCAGCGTGCGTTCCACTGAACCGGAAGTGGCCCGCGATTACGTTTCTGCTGTGGTCTACTAGTGTATTCACACTGCCATCAATGCAGTCGTATTCCCACAGCGGTTTAGCCTGCACGATCAATGTGTGTTATATACGAACTTAGAATCTGTGGTAGATGGTCTCTTCCATGATCTATTTTCTACGGGAGCCGCACTTCCGCGTTCCATTGTGCGTTCCACTGACCGGAAATGATCTAGACGTTGTCAGTTTCCACTATACTACAGAAACATAAATAATATTGTATATAGTGATATTCATTTTCTTAGTGAGTTTATATATTTAGGGTAATCGAATGGAGGGGAATCAAATCTCCCTTGTAGTGGACCCATTTTCACTGTATCCATTATGTTACACACCGCAAAAGATGGAAAAAACTTAAATGGAATCTTGGTGGATATGGATGGCACTCGCCTCTGTGTACACCTCCTATGATTTCTTTTTTTATATAACCTCCTATGAATTTTATATAAAGGTTTGAAAAACATAACAATACTGTATAATGGGGAATTTATAAGTCTCCATATAATGACAATAAATGAGGTAAAATGATAATTACAAATTTATAAAGAAATTACATGAACCATTTTAATTCGAAATCCGAATTTAAGCCACAAGGGGAGAGGGTGTTTAATCTAAAGATCCAGCTCATTTCAGCCTTAGCGAGATTGGTCTCAATGTCCCTATCTCTCCAATTAGATCTAATTTGCTGAATACCCAAAAAGTACAGTATTTTAGAAGTGGAACAATTGTGTTTTTTGGAAAAATGTTCAGAGAGTGAGTGTGTTTGTAGGCCTTTCTTTATATTACGTATATGCTCTGCTATCCTAGTTTTAAGAGCTCTACTTGTTCTGCCCACATATAATAGGCCACATTCACATTTTATCAGATACACAACATTAGTTGTGTGACAAGTAATAAAAGTATTAATTTTATATTCCACATTATTGATCGTAAAGCTAGTGATTTTTGAAGTGTCTGACTGTATGGTTCGGCATGCTATGCATGTGCCGCATCTGTGAAATCCCTTCGTAATTATGGGATTGGTGGAATCTACAGATAGAGCGCTTTGTACCAAAGTATTTTTGAGGTTTTTTCCTTTCCTATAAATAAATTTTGGTTGGGATGGAATGATTTCTTTCAACACTGGATCTCTTAGAAGGAGATGCCAGTGTTGTCGGATGATCTGCTCCTGTTTTCTTTAACCTCAGGAATTGTCCTTTTGTCATTGGAATTTAGATGGAAGCAAAATTCTTCTAGACGATGTTGCTTCCATCTAAATTCCAATGACAAGAATATAAGATTAACATACAACATTAGTAAAGAAGAAATACATTTCTTGGATCTAACAGTATACATTAAAGATAATGCTATCCATACCAAAGGGTATACAAAACCCACGGACTCAAATAGTTTTATTCCTTTTTCAAGTTAACATCACCCACACTGGTTAAGGGGTATCCCAAAAGGACAATTCCTGAGGTTAAAGAGGAATTGCAGTGAGAACCATCACTATGAGACCCAAAAGAATGTTATGAAAAAGAAATTCTTGAAAAAAGGTTATACTTCAGAACTTCTAGAAAAAGCGGAAGAAGAAGTGGAAGCTATAGATAGGAAAGATATCCTGAAAAAAGAAAATAAAAAGTCCAAATCCAATCAGGCAGAATGGGCCTTTATCTCAGAATTTGGAGCTAATTACAAAAAACAGGAGCAGATCATCCGACAACACTGGCATCTCCTTCTAAGAGATCCTGTGTTGAAAGAAATCATAAGTTCGTATATAACACACATTGATCGTGCAGGCTGAACCGCTGTGGGAATACGACTGCATTGATGGCAGTGTGAATACACTAGTAGAACACAGCAGAAACGTAATCGCGGGCCACTTCCGGTTCAGTGGAACGCACGCTGGAACGCGGAAGTGTGGCTCCCGCGATTCTACAACAGACCTTTTAAACAGTTTATATTATTAAAATATTGAAAAGCATTCATAGATAACATAAGTACTGGTTATAGCCATAGGAATCTAGAGTGTAAAGATAAAACTGGAGCCAGATATTTTTGGTAAAAATATTACCCATGCTTCCTTACTATTTCCTGTTTTAGAGTATAAATATCCTGTCTGTCACTGTCTGGGCACACACCTTGAAAAAGACCTGTGGGTCGAAACGGCGTTGATGCACCCAGACAGTGATTTATCCGTGTTTTTACTGCGTCGTCCTGTTGCCACCCAAAATTTTGAAGGTATAGTACATTGGTGTTACCTAGGTGACAGTCCGGAATTCACCTATGTCATTCTCATTCAATCTGACCCACCTATTGTATCTATACCTTTTTTATGGTAACATATAAGGAGGAAAAATTATTTTATGTAATTTTATTTGTAACAATAAATGACCTTTTTTTGGAAAAGAGAAGGCTTCACGTACATCTATTCTAAAGAAACCTTTATATGAGGATACCCGCATTCCAAGAAAGTGAGTGTGGTACGTTTAATTGAATGAACTTTCGACTTCTTTTGCGAATTTTCCTCTTAGAAATTATAAAGATACCTTGATATGTATGGCGATATATTTCCTTAAGTGAGTTTTGGTACGTTCATGTCTATATGAAAAGGTGGTGAGGAACTGTCCCTTTCTCATCTATCAAGATTCACACCTTACAGAGTCTTTTTTCCGTGGAGAAGTCACTGGACTTATTTTTATGTTATTTCATAACAAACGTTGCTACACATTGTATGCCCCTCTTTCATTTTGTTTCCTATGCATTCCACGTTGGAGATCTGTCTGAACTGATAAGAAAATATTCACCATAGACACTGGATAAGAAAAGATCAACATTAACATCAGTTCATTGGGATTTCATGTGACGTATATTGATTTATTTTATATTTTTTACTTTATTTCTGTATTAAGTATCGCCTTTGATTTCCCCTCAACAAACCCTTACATTTATCATTATTGTGTGTGATTTGTGGTTGGGCAAATCACTAGAGGAGTGAGATTGGGTTGACACTTTAGACCGCGCCAGAATACACACACCTTATTTCTATTCTGTGTGTACAAGGTGTATATGTAACATAAATGCATTCTGTGCTTAGATTTAGGTAACATCACCATGATATCCCATTATGGTATGCATTTATTTCCAAAATACGGAAAAATCCGATATCCAAATTACCTCTGGTCCCAAGCATTTTGGATAAGGGATACTCAACCTGTACCAGTCAAAAGTTTGGACACCTTCTCATTCAATGGTTTTTATTTTAATTATTTTCTACATTGTAGATTAATACTGAAGACATCAATACTATGAAAGAGCACATATGGAATTATGTTGTAAACAAAAAAGTGTTCAACAAATCAAAATATGTTTTATATTTTAGATTCCTCAAAGTAGCCCCCTTTTGCTTTGATGACAGCTTTGCACACTCTTGGCATTCTCTCAATCGGCTTCATGAGGTAGTCTCATGGAATGGTTTTGAATTAACAGGTGTTCCTTGTCAAGAGTCAGTCTGTGGAATTTCTTGCTTTCTTAATGTGTTTGAGACCATCAGTTGTGTTGTGCAGAGATAGGGTTAGTACACAGTGGACACCACTATTTGGCTACTGTTGTAATCAATATTATGGTAGGAACCACTCAACTCCGCAAAGAGAAACGACAGTCCATCATTACTTTAAGACATGAAGGTCAGTTGATACGGAAAATTTCAAGAACTTTGAATGTATCCTCAAGTTCAGTTGCAAAAACCATCAAACGCTATGATGAAACTGACTCTCATGAGGACCGCCCCAGGAAAGGAAGACCAAGAGTAACCTCTGCTGCAGAGGATAAGTTCATTAGAGTTACCAGCCTCAGAAAAAGCTACTTAACAGCACCTCAGATTAGAGCCCACATAAATTCTTCACAGAGTTCAAGTAGCATACAAATCTCAACATCAACTGTTCAGAGGAGACTGCGTGAATCAGGCCTTCATGGACGAATTGCTGCGAAGAAGCCACTACTGAGGATGAAGAAGAAGAAGAGAATTGTTTGGGCAAAGAAACACAAGGAATGGACCAGTGGAAATCTGTACTTTGGTCTGATTAGTCCAAATTTGAGATTTTTGGTTCCAACTGCCGTGTCTTTGTGAGACGCAGAGAAGTTGAGCGGATGGTTTCTGCATGTGTGGTTCCCACTGTGAAGCATGGAGGAGGAGGTGTGATGGTGTGGGGGGTGCTTTGCTGGTGACACGGTTTGTTATTTTATTCAAAATTCAAGGCACACTTAACTAGCATGGCTACCACAGCATTCTGCAGCGCCATGCCATCTGGTTTGTGCTTACTGGGACCATCATTTGTTTTTCAACAAGACAATGACCCCAAACACATCTCCAGGCTGTGTAAGGGCTGCTTGACCAAGAAGGAAAGTGATGGAGTGCTGCGTCAGATGACCTGGCCTCCACAATCACCCAACCTAAACCCAGTTGAGATGGTTTGGGACGAGTTGAAGGAAAAGGGAAGGAGTGAAGGAAAAGCAGCCAAGTGCTCAGCACCTGTGGGAACTCCTTCAAGACTGTTGGAAAACCATTCCAGGACACTACCTCATGAAGCTGATTGAGAGAATGCCAAGAGTGTGCAAAGCTGTCATCAAAGCAAAAGGGGGCTACTTTGAGGAATCTAAAATATATAACCTATTTTGATTTAACACCTTTTTGTTTACAACATAATTCCATATGTGCTCTTTCATAGTTTTGATGTCTTTAGTATTAATCTACAATGTAGAAAATAATTAAAATAAATAAAAACCATTGAATGATAATACTTCTACCTTTATTTTGGCTTTTAGTACCCGGAGTTGTTGTTCCAGGAGCAGTGAAAGACAAAAGTTACTCTGAGAGCTCAATGTTCCAGAACATAGTTTCTTTAGGTTGCCCTGTTTCTGCTCAATGTAATTGTACCAGCGATTGTCATGGGTGAAATAAGTGCAAGTGGATGACTTCAGTTAGATTTGATATTCGCCGTTATCATTTCAGATTTATGGAGAATTTGCAGACAGAGGTGCAAGAAATGGAATTTACCCAGTTCTCAAAGGGATTGAACTTCTTGAGAAAGGAAGATTTTGCCGAATGGCTGCTTTTCTTCACCGACGAGGAAAACAATGACATCTACTGGCACAATGTGAAATCCAGGATCACACCAGGCGAAGTGGGTTCAGCAGCTATTGAATGACCTCTGGGGAATAATGAGCTGACACTGTGAAATGTTTACCTCTAATAGCCCTGTAGCAGCATATTAATGCCATGTGTCTCTCTGTAATTTTGATATTGGCACAAAATGTGAAGAATACACAGTTCCTCATATGTATTTTTACAGATGTTATTTTACTTTTCGGTGCGTGACTTACTAAAGAACCTGCTGCTATTATGAGTCCGAGAGGGAACAACAAGTGGGTGGATGGGTGGGGGGGTTCATGTCATTAGCATGACATCATGAAACAAATAAACATATCATGACTTCGCCCCACACTATACAAAGCCTTAATGGTAATTAGCTATTGCAAACTCATTATTAAGTTAATATAGTGCACTGTAGGTGCACACTAAAGCATGAACGGTGTGTATGGAAACATTGTTACATTGTACCACCTTGCCCGAAGGATTTACAAACCAATATAATTCATGTGCATCTTGAGATGTTGATTGGGGAACTCAAGCATATGCATATAATTGTGATCAGGCCAGACGGAGTAAGGGCAAAGCAGTGATGATGTGATTTGCATATGGGCCTAAGGAAGGGGTCAAACGTAGTTAACTAAGATGACATCTATCTGTGATCCTTTGCTCTCACCTTTAACTTGTAATATAGAACACTGCTGTATACCTACTTTATGCACTCTATATGAAAAATGGCAGTACAGTATATGTTACATTGGCAAACTGGTGCTAAGCACAGCTGAGAGAGACCTTGGATTGGGTTGCCCATTTTACCATGTGCTGCTGTATAGGGGATGAAGATCTATAACTGAGTGCATATTGAAGTAACCATATACCATCCATAATTTCTTAGTGTTCTCTAATACAGAGGGGAGTGCATGTACTTGGCTGGTCACACACTTGTCATACCCCAGTTATCATCTAATGTGAACATATATACATTATTTTTGTGTGTGTGTGTGTGTGTGTGTGTGTGTGTGTGTGTGTGTGTGTGTGTGTGTGTGTCTGAGTGAGTGAGTAATAACACCAATTATTATGTTTTTCTCCTCTTAATTACAGAGTATCAGCTTGGAGGAATTCAAGAGCTTCTGTAACTTCATGAACAATCTAGAGGATTTCTCTATCACAATGAAAATGTTTACTGAGGCGGGCAAGGCGGTGAAGCTAGGTGAGTGTCAGTCCGTCGTGGTGTGCTATTGCTGCGGAGGTCTCTGATAGCTGTGAGAAGCCTTCCCAAGTGTCCCTAGTCCAGGATGGACCTGATATGGGATCTTCTTGCTGTAAATGTCATTACTGCTTTTGACTACTTGTAAATCATGGAGCATTGTGTGTACTATGACCCTTTGAATTTCCTCGTATTGTTATATTTTATTTTTCTCTAGCTGAGTTCAAAAGAGCCGTGAAAGTGGCAACAGGACAGGAATTATCTAACAATGTTCTGGACACTGTATTTAAGATCTTTGATCTTGATGGAGACAACTGTTTAAGCCACGGAGAGTTCCTGGGTGTATTGAAGAACAGGCTCCATAGAGGCTTAAAGGTACTATATAAAGATGATGATTTCATGGTGAGAACCCAAATGTCTAAAAAATGGAGATTGGATGCCAAAATGCATAGGGGGCGTGCTGGCACATGTCTGGTATGATGTGAGGAGACTGCTGTATTGTTCATGCTATGCATGTTACTTTATGCTGGTGAATATGCAGTGTCTGACCGCCACCATTGGTAGAAATGCCTTTGACCTGTTTATAATCTGATTGCATATTGAAATTGTCTTATAATGCACTTTGAGAGGCCCCCTTGTTCTGCCAACCTTTAGAAATGTTGCTATCTGAGACATGGATTCGGGTTATCAACCACTTGCCTGGCATGGTCGCATTGTTTGTGACCACACCAGGCTGTGCTTTATCTGAGCTGTTCGCAAACTATGCAGCCAGTCAGAAACACTGAGTGGGCGGCTATCGGAAGATAATCTTGTAGCAGCTGCCACTCTGAGGGACCTCCCAGCCCCTCTGCATCCCTGCACCCTTTCCCAGTGTCTACCGTGCTGCCGATCTGCAGGTCCCCCCACCAAGTGGCTGCAAAGAGGAGCAGCCACCCGGGAAATTTCATTTAGCCCCTCCTCGCCTACAATGCTGTGATGGTACGATGGTGATGGCCGCGATGCTCCGATGTTTGGAAAAAAATTATACAAATGTTTTGGATAAGCATTAAAAATATGTTCTTGACCTAATTCAGTCCTAAAAAAGGCAGTGGTTTTCTGAGTGGTTTTTGGATAAGAGATGACGCCGACTCTTATGTACATGCGGACAGACTGTGGAATTTGTTGAAAACTTTGCAACTGGCTTCTGCTTTACAAGCAATTCATTTTGTGACTTTAGTTCCACAAGAACTTCGTAAAGTAAACTGTTCTAGCATACTTACTTTATAAGATATACATTTTTAATACATATAGATGTATCCTCATACAGTACATCTTTGCTGCAGTCGTGCCAAATAGCCTCTCTTGGCATGTCAGATCCCGTGAGACTCTGTTAGCATTGGGCGTCTTTTTTGCCGAACATGCATCTTAGATGCAACGCAATGTGACTAGGATGCACCATAAGGCTGTACTGATTAATTTGATATGTGACACGATGTAGCAGTCGCAGCTTTTTTCCATACCAAGTTTTGTTGTGCTTCATATACAGACTCTAAAGGCCCTGCTGTCTCCCTTTTACCTACAGGATGCAGTTCAAACTTCTCACCATAACCTTCAAAGCTCTCTCCCTCTCCTCTTCCTCCTACATCTCCATCTCATTTCCCTCCACAGCATGTCCCACTGTCTTCGGTCAGCCAGCGACTACCACCTCACATCTTCACTGATTACCACCTCCCACACTCCCTTCAAAGACTACTCCTGTGCTTCCCCTAGTCTGTGAAATGCTCTCCCACATTTAGACTCCTCCCGACATCTACTGTTTCAAGAGCTCCTTCAAAACCCATTTTTTCAACCTAGCCTACGGGATTTCTCTTTGATCTGACTTCCCGACACTATCCCTAATCTGTTTCCTTACTACTCTCCTCTCCCTTTTAGAATGTAAGTGCGCACTACCCTCTCTCCTCCTCATCCCTCCCCCTTCACCCAATAACTCAGCCTACACTTACTTGTATTTATGTAAATATGTTACTTACTGTATGTAAAATGTATCACTTTGTTACCTTGTTTACCCTGTTTGTACCTTTACTGTGTACGGCGCTGCAGAACAGTGTGGCACCTTATAAATTAGTAAACAACCTGACCATCGGCTGCCATCTAGTTAATAATTTAATTTCCTTTGTTTCAGCATGTGCCCCACCAGCAGGGCTTACAAGGGTACTGGAAATGCGTCAAACGGGAGACCATTAAAGGAGCGAACGAAGTTTGGAAACAAACTGGAAAAAGTCCATTTTAATACTACTGTTAAAGTTGGCCAACGTTTACTACATTACTGGATTGCTATTTACATATCTTTTGTGCTTACGTATTGTTTACCTGTGTGTAGTGACATGCACCTTATGTTTTGTGCAAGAGCAATGCATTCATACTGGTCTGTTTCCAATGACCCCATGCCCACTCGCATTTGGTTCCTTTGCATTTTTCTGAATAATTCTTGTTCTATTCACATATTAACCACAAGAAAACACTTTGGGGATGACCTCCAGTGACCTGAACAACTGCAGTAATGAGCACATGTCAAACATGTATGTGCTTGAAATGCTTTTTCCGGTGTTTTGAATGTAAAAGAATGCGATTGGGTGTGAGGTGTAAGAGTACACTGATACCGTCCTCCGGATCACACGCTATATCCGTGTTTTCACTTTCATACTAGACAATTGGCTTTAATTAGACTAAACTGGGTTTACTATCCTATAGCATAGGTAGGCAATGTTACACTCCAGCTATTGTAGGACTATAAATCCCAGAATTCCCTGCAAGCCTGTCTCTGGCCAGGCATACTGTAAATTCTAGTTCCACATTGGCTGGAAGGTCACAGTTTGACTACTTCTACTCTATGGGCCTAATTCAGACCTGATCGCTAGGGTGCATTTTTTGCATCCCTCCGATCAGGTAGTCGCCGCTATCGTGGCTAATCCCGGGATCAGCGGGATCCTGGGATTTAGGCCCAAAAATGGCCGGGATTCAATTCCGGGATTGGAAGCTCCAATCCCGGGGATTGAGGGATCAGCGTTGAGCGTCCACAGGACGCTCAAACGCTGCCCGGCTTCCTGCTTCCGGGTCCCCAGCGCAGCGTGAGAGGTTACGCTGCGCTGCTAGCTGCTGGTGGGAGCCGCCAGCAGCGTTCACAGGATGTTCCCCTCCCGCCCGCCCCCGGTATATGATGAGTTATATGTATGGGGCGAGGGGGGCGGCCACCCAGGTAAAAGCCAATCCCGGGATTGGCCATTTTTCAATCCTGATACCCGGGATTGAAAAAATGGCCCGGGATTGGCTTCCCTAGTCGCCGCCTACAGGGGGAGGGGGAAATCGCTGTGCAGGAGTGTGATCACATGTGCAGGAGACCTGCACAAACAGAAGTTTGTGCAGTCTCTGCCCAGACCAGGACTTACTCTTCCAGTGCGATAATCGGGGCTGGAGCTGACGTCCGAAACCCTCCTTTCAAACGTCTGGTCCCGCCTGCGTTTCTCCGGACACTCCTTAAAAACGGTCAGTTGCCACCCACAAACGGTCTCTTCCTGTCAGTCACCTTGCGATCACCCATGCGATCGCTTTTCTTGCACCATCCCGTCGCTGCCTGACGCTCCCCGACACTGCGGACCGACGTGCCTGTGCATTGCGGTGCATACGCATGCGCAGTTCAGACTTGATCGCAGATTGTACGAAAATGCAGCCTAGCGATCAGGTCTGAATTAGGCCCTATATATACAACGTGTGTTAGTTACACTTACAGAAATGGTGTATGTCGTGTGTTTATTGTATTTTGCAAATGATCAGCTTTCTGCGGAGGCACGAATCAAATCACTGCAACTAGTCACGGCCAACGTGGAAGTGTTAGAGGTCTTGTCAGAACTGCAGGGTGGCATTAACATGGCAACATATCTCTGCAGTTTGTATTGAGGAACAATAAGAATGACTGGTGTTATCAGTAGCAATCAATCACACATTCACTTTCATGTTCTATTCTGATCCCAAATTTTCACTAAGACGGGTTTGATGCTATGGGCTGTGTACACCGCCAATATTGGAACAGCATTATCAAACGTCCCAGCCCCCTTGTTATGCAGAGTGATATACAGGCTGGTCTGTGGGGACACTACGCGTTCTCTCTGTCTGGTCTAGTGCAGGGACTAATAAACAGCTCAGGGAACTATGTAAAGTTTTATTCAGGGGGCAAACTGCATATTCATAACTAAGTCTTCACTCAATAGACTGTTTATTGTCCCACACTAAGTGCTATGAATCCTAATGGCTATTCCGCTAATTGGCTCAGTACACTTCTCCGTAGGCTGAAGTCATCCTGCACTGCTGGGAAGTGCTAGAGTGCACTGCGAGTCATCTCTGTGCGTCAGACTGGCTCACCGTAGGATAAAGTACTGCTGCGTGTATGCAGTAACTGACCAGTCCTACTCGCATTACATGTTATTCAACCTACAAGAAGAATAACATAACACTGGGACTTGCAGTTATGCACCAAACATTAATTTGCTCAGACACCTAAATATTGGTGTAGGTATTAGACATCACTCCGTGTGAGGGGGGCTGTAGTCCGTTACCGTGAGTGCACCTGAGACTTATACACAGTGGAGGCAGAAATGTGTCCTCTAGAAAATATCCATGAGATTATGCGGTGTATGAATATGCTAGGGGACAGTGTCTTAGCAAGTATCTAGTCAATTAAGGGTTAAGGTCATTAGGTCGACCACTATTGGTTGATATGGTCAATAGGTCGCTATGGTCAGTAGGTCGACGTGAGTTTTTCAATATTTTTTTTCTTCATTTTTTGAACTTTTTTTATACTTTACGATCCACGTGGACTACAATTGGGAACGGTAACCTGTGCTGAGCGCAGCGAGGCGCCTTGCCCGAAGCATGGCGAGCGGACATGGTGCACTAATTGGGGTTCCCCGTCACTTTATGAAGAAAACGACACCAATAGGAAAAACTCACGTCAATCTTTTTCCATGTCAATATAGCACATGTCGACCTATTGACCACGTCAACCTACTGCATGTTGACCAATAGCGGTCGAGCTAATGACCCTTACCCTCAATTAATAAGATGATTATTAGCTCAGTCCAAAAAATAGCTGCCTTCTCTTTGTACAGGAGAGGCAGATTCTATTCCAGTCTGTGTATATTCTCGGGCACCAGGAACATGCCTGATAGGCATAGGAGACAGACCAAAAATGTAGCACCACATATATATATCGGATAAGAAAGGAACGTCAGGAAAAATGTCCGCATATAGCCTATTCCTTTCTATAGGGAGAGCTTGGCATTGAATATGTGTAACAAAAGTTGTGGAAAAACATATACTTTACTATTTTTATGAATATTCCAAGACATCTACATTTCACAGATGAGTAAATGTTACTTGTACTGAAACCGCCCATGCTGGGTATACTACAGTGTAATAATGGACTTGGATCCATCCGTTCAACACTCTGATTTACCTCTTTATTATTCCGGATCATATGTTGTTTCCTGTATTGTTGCCAATTAAAATCGCACATTCCCACATACCCTTTAAAAATGTCTACAATAGACTTTGTAAACCCAGTGCACAGAAACAACTGTGAGGAGAAAGGTGCTGTAACCCGCAGCAACCAGAGCTTGGCCTTCATGACAGTCTATGGGTTGTTTAGTATGTTACTGTACCTGTGCAGCAGTTTTCATGCTGTCCCCCAGTGCAGGCAGCGGTGATAGAGGGGTATTCCTGCACTGGGGGACAGCGCCAGAATCAGTCTGTCCCACCTTCTTTCCCAATGTTTACATGCTCACACTGCACACTTCATCAGAGAAATGAAGGTAACTGGATATATCAATATTTCTCTCTATATATTTTCTACTATTTTTCCAGGAAACTCATTTTTTACCAAAATAAATAAATAAACGTGTTGGGTTTTTTTATTGTATTTTTCTTATTAATACTCAATTGAATTCTTTATGGATTGGTGTTATATACCTTTATATAAATGTTGATTTAAAAGAGAAAATATAAGGTTTGTAGTAATTTACCTGCAAAAGGTGTATTCTGTTATGTTCATGAATAAAGGTGAAATGATAAATCTGCAATGTGTTCTATTCTAGTATCACAGGGCATACGGAGAGATGTGTACCTGATTCCAGTACTACTGTACCATATACACTTGTATCAAACCGCCACTTACCGTAACAGTCACAAAGGACAAAGGATTCTTTGGAGCACTCTCCAGTTCCTGGGGGTAAATGTAATCGGGTCCAAAATTGCTGGAGGTCCAGGATTTCGTCCGAGAATGGACATATTTATTTACGAGGCAAACCACCTCTACTGTATATAAAAGTGACTTTTTAATTTGGATGTAATTCTTTTAGCATACCACTAGATGGCACCCCACACTATTTTTGTGATTTGCTGTTCTGTAACATAAGATTAAAGGATAATTTCACTTTGAGCGTAATATTCTAACTACAACCCATTAACCATCGTACCTGTTAGTCCTGCATGCCCTCCCCTGCACCTTTTGCTCCAGCTGCCAGTGTTGAAGTCTATGGACTATGCACAGCTTGTCTAATTAAAATAAAAAAATCAACCATATGCTGTCAGTGGAAGCATGCCAGCAAGAGGATCAGTATATGGCATACAGGCGATGTTTGGACAACCAATATCCTCAATGCCAAATCCCTGGTGAGTAACCTTTAGGGTCTGGATTGTAGTTTAGATATAGTGAAACTGTTCCTTTAAGCACTGCTTGTCCCATTAAAAGTTCTTATACAGCAAATGTTCTGTTCTATTCTCCTGCATTTATGACTGCTGCTTATAGACTTCAGTCCCTGAAGACATTCGTTGCTGTAAGGCCAGTGGAATAGTTCAGACAAAACATAATGTACTATCCATAAAAGCAAGTCATCTGCAGCTTACTTTAATTATGTCTCTTAGCTCATAGGTTACATTGCTAGAATTCAGCCAGAGGATGTCAGGCTTTTAAATGAAGTATATGTAATGCCAGCTAATAAATACGGGATTGTGTATATGTCATATATAATGTGTATATGTGTGTGTGTGTGTATATATATATATATATATATATATATTTTGTAACGAGACCTTCCACCAGACAAGACGCTGACACAGTTGTATTAAAGAAATGCAGACCGTTCACTTCCACAGCATAGTAAACAGACGTTTCACAGCAAGTTCAATGGGTACCTTAATTAGGCACCAGTTCACAAACCGCATGAACACAATCTCAGGCTCCCTGTCTCTAACCCACTGGCCCGCCCTATGTCGCCTGGCCACTTGTTGGCATCAAGAGCCCTGAGCCCTTGCCCTAACGAGCTTTATAAAAGTGTGGCACAGGTGTGCCTGATTACTGGGAGCGCTTGCTCCAATACCTAAACCGGACCTGCATGGATGGGATCTCATGTATGAAATTGCAGGGTATTTCTGTGTATCAACAGCAATACAATAATATAATTTCCAACTGCCAGATGATCATTGACACAACATTGAAGAGACAACCTGCTGTGTTCCAACACCTCCCTGGGGCTTCCTCTTGGTCCAGTCCTAAACCCAGGTCGCCTTAGCCCGGGCACCTGATCTGTTGTGCCCTGTCCTGCAAACACCCGGAGTGGCATCCGGACTGGACTGCCACATATCCTCCCCTTAAGCTTCGAGCCTACGGGTGAAGCCGAGTCCTTCTTTGGCGCACATACCTGCTCGCCAATCTCAGCAGGCATACCCCTTTTTGGGTCGGTCTCTCTCCGAGTTCTCCCCCCCCCCCCCCCTCTAGCTTCACCCCACAGGGCTCTGCACCTTTTGAGGAGAGGAACTTCCTTGAAATGGCATCCACGTAATCCACCTGCTCTGTGCTGGACCTTGAAGCCGTATGGCTGGAGGGCAGAAAACCACCGTGTTACCCGGGCGTTGGTCTCCTTATTTAGGCACATACATTGGAGTGGAGCGTGATTGGTGATTAAGGTGAACTCCCATCCCAGGAGATAGTACCTCAGAGTCTCTACTGCCCACTTGATAGCCAGGCATTCCTGCTCTACCGTAGCATATCGCTGTTCCCTAGGCAGTAGTTTCTTGCTGAGGTAGAGGACTGTTTTTTCTTCCCCACCTACCTCCTGAGACAAGACTGCTCCGTGGCCTGTTCCTGAAGCATCCGTCTGCAGGATGAACCTTTTACCGAAGTCCGGGGCTATCAACACTGGTGCTTTACACAGAGCACTTTTTAAGTCCTTCCAAGTCTCGTGTACCTGGAACGTCCAAACAAGCTTGTCCGGACTTTGCTTTTTCAAGCAATCAGTGAGCGGAGCTGCTCTGGTGGCAACGTGCGGGACAAACTTGCGGTAATATCCCACTAGGCCCAAGAAGGCCATGAGTTGGGTTTTCCTCTCAGGCCTTGGCCAGGCAGCAACAGCCTCCACCTTATTGACCTGATGTTTGATTTGGCCCCGGCCCACCACGTACCCCAAGTACTTAGCCTCTGACATACCTATCGAACACTTCTCTGAGTTGGCCGCGAGGCCGTGGAAGCGCAGAGACTTTAATACGGCTTCCACTTTGGCCAGATGAGACTCGCTATCGTCTCTGAAGATAACAATGTCATCTAGGTATGCAGCTGCATACTTTCGGTGGGGCTGGAGGAGCTTATTCATAGCCCACTGGAACGTGGCCGGGGCCCCGTGAAGACCAAATGGCAAGACTCAATACTGAAACAGGCCATCTGGGGTGGAAAAAGCAGTTTTTGCCTTGGCAGCCTCGGTGAGGGGAATCTGCCAATAGGCTTTAGTAAGGTCAAGTATTGGCTTTGGGCCAGTTGCTCAATCATCTCATTAACACATGGCATGGGATAAGCATCAAATTTAGATACTTGGTTCAACCTGCGGAAGTTGTTGCAGAACTGCAGTGCTTCGGACGGCTTGGGAACCAGCACTATGGGGTTATTCTACCTGCTGGTGGACTCTTCAATAACCCCCAGGCATAACAAGTCCTCCATTTCCTTGCGTACTGCGTCCCTCTTTGCCTCGGGTATCCGGTACGGCCACATATTGACCACTACCCCCGGAGGAGTAACGATATCGTGCTCGATGATCTTTGTCCTCCCTGGAATTGCCGAAAAGACATCTAAATTTCTCCTGACCATGTCTCTAGCTTGACGCGTCTTGACCTCGTCGAGCAATCTGTCAATTGGGACCACGCATGCCGAGATCTTGGCCACTCTTGCAGTTACTGTCTCTTGAGCTTTCCTTCCAAGGCTTCAGCAGATTTATATGATAGATCTTTGTAAGCTTTCACTTTTGTGGTTGGTTCACACGATAAGTCACTGGTCCCACAGCCTCGAGCACTGTATATGGCCCTTGCCAATGGGCATAAAGCTTGCCCTCCACTGTGGGGACCAAGACCTTGTCTCCAGGGTTAAAACTCTGTTTCTCAGCTGGAACATCATAATGACGTTTCTGCCTAGACTGGGCCTGAGTCATATGGTCCCTGACCAACGGAACTATCTGCTGGAACCACCCGTAGAGCTGGTAAACAAACTGTACTACATTTGGTTCCGGGGACGTCTGTTGTTCCCGTCCCTCCTTTAGTAGGTCCAGGATTCTCCAGGGCTGTCTGCCGTACAACAGCTCAAAGGGGCTGAAGCCCGTAGAGGACTGGGGAACCTCTCGAATGGCGAACATCAGAAAAGGTAGGAGCTGGTCACAGTCCCTTTTGTCCTGGGCGACTGCCCTCCTGAGCATATGTTTGAGTGTGCGGTTAAAACGCTCCACCAAGCCATCAGTCTGGGGATGATGCACTGAGGTGTGAATCTTCTTAACCCCCAGCAGCCAATATAAGTCGCTCATCAGCCGGGACATGAAGGGGGTCCCCTGGTCAATGAGGACCTCCTTGGGCATGCCCAGGTGGGGGAAGATCAGCAATAGTTATTTGCCAATGGTTGCTGTCTTCATATTTCTTAGAGGGATGGCATCAGAGTATCGTGTGGTATAATCAAGGAGGACGAAGATATACTGATGTCCCCTTGCTGATTTTTCTACTAGCCCCACAATATCCATCCAATCCTTTCAAAGGGCATGGAAATTACCGGAAGAGGGATGAGGGGAGCTCTGTATTGCGGCTTTGGTGCGGTACGCTGGCAGATGGGACACTCCTGACAGTACTTTGCTGCCGACGCTCGGATTCACGGCCAGAAAAAACGCTGCTGTATCCTCTGCAGAGTTTTCTCCTCCCCCAAATGTCCTCCCCACAACTAAGAATGGGCAGCTTCTAGGACCAGAGGCTGATATGGACCTGTGGTACTATAAGCTGCTCAACTTTCTTGCCCCGTTCCTCGACAACCCGATATAGTAAATTCTTCTCTACTATGAAATAAGGGCTGCCCTTCCTGGATAAGGGCGAATACATTTACCCATTATAAGTACAAATGTTCTGGAAAGCATTTGCAAGGTTCGGGTCTTCCTGCTGGTCTCATCCGAAATCCTGAAGCGACATGACCGTTCTTAATGTCCTTTCGTCACTCACCTCATCCGGATCGGTCGGCTCTTCTGGCGTAGACGTACCGACTCCACACACACACTCGGTTCCCGAGGACTTACTCGACCTTCGAGCCATGAAGCTGGGAGAGGAAGGCAGCTCCTCGAGTTGAAATGCCAACAGTTCAGATAGGCCAGGGAAATCTCGCCCCAGGATCAAAGGATAGGGCGAGCGTGGGGTGAAGGCTGCCACCAGCTGGATTGTCCGCCCCCGATGTTGTACTGGAAACCGCACTCTGGGATACTTGTGAGTGGCACCATGGACGCAAAGCACCTCAACTGCAGGTAAGACCTGGTCAGCGCCTTCAAGGACAGACCCCGCAGAGATAATTGACAATTCACTCCCGGTATCGACAAGCACCTGGATTGGCCGTGCTGCGATCTGGAGGGTCACCTGGAATCGGGAGGGCACAGACGAACCCTTGCTTCCGACACAGCTGTAGGCTGGTTACCCTGATTTCCCTGCTCCACACTCCATAGGCTCAGGTTGTTTGGTACAGTCCTTTTGGATGTGGCCCTGTTCCCCGCACTTATAGCAGATGACCGGATTGGTCCGGGCCCCTGCTTCCGGAGTTTGACGGGTCTTGGGACTGGTCGTGTCTCTCGGTCTAAGGGCTTAGCCATTTTATCCAATGCAGCATATCTCTCCATTGCGGCGGGTAGGTCCACCGGGAGGTCATGGTATGTTTTCTGGGGATCCCACGTCAAATATGGGGCCAGCTTATTCGCACAGCTATCCTCTGACCATCCCAGGCGTGCGGCCGCGCACTCAAAGGTCCCCAGGTAGGCTTCCACATCGACTGAGGGACACATCTTTTGCAACGGCCTAGGCTCCTGGTGGTGCTGTCGCAGGGTTTCCTGCTGAGCCTGTACTTGTGTTTAAAGAAGCTGCATCTGGGATTGTTGCCCCGCAGACACATTAGTTAAGGCCCTTAACAACTCCATGGTAGATGGGACAGATGCACGATATAGGATTCTTGCGTCCCTTAACATACACCACCAAACCACAATTCAACAACAAAAAACACACAAAGAGGAGAAACCCCACCCTGTTTTTTTCTGGTTTTTTTTCTGTTTTTTTTTCTGTTTTTTTTTCTGTTTTTTTTTTCTGTTTTTTTCTTTTCTTTTTGTAACTAATTGGCACACATCCTGGCTGGTTACTAACCTGACCAGAGGAAGTTTTCGGAGTCTGTGGAGACTGTCGTGGCTCCTGCAGCCCCTGGCTTATCGCTGCGCTTGGTGCATCCAGCAGAGGGTCCCTGTTCGGGTGCCAATTTGTAACAAGCAACCTTCCACCAGACAAGACGCTGACACAGTTGTATGAAAGAAATGCAGACCGTTCACTTCCACAGCATAGTAAACAGATGTTTCACAGCAAGTTCAATGGGTACCTTAATTAGGCACCAGTTCACAAACAGCATGTACACAATCTCAGGCTCCCTGTCTCTAACCCACTAGCCCGCCCTCTGTCGCCTGGCCACTTGTTGGCATCAGGAGCCCTTGCCCTAACAAGCGTTATAAAAGTGTAGCACAGGTGTGCCTGATTGCTGGGAGCGCTTGCTCCAATACCTGGACCGGACCTGCATGGATGGGATCTCATGTATGAAATTGCAGGGTATTTCTGTGTATCAACAGCAATACAATAATCTAATTTCCAACTGTCAGATGATCTTTGACACAACATAAAAGAGACAACCTGCTGTGTTCCAACACCTCCCTGGGGCTTCCTCTCTGTCCAGTCCTAAACCCAGGTCGCCTTGGCCCCGGCACCCGAACTGTTGTGCCCTGTCCTGCAAACACCCGGAGTGGCATCCGGACTGGACTGCCACATATCCTCCCCCTAACCTTCAAGCCTACGGGTGAAGCTGAGTCCTTCTTTGGCGCACATACCTGCTCGCCAGTCCCAGCAGGCGTACCCCTTTTCGGGTCGATCTCTCTCCTCCTCCAGCAGCTGGCACTCATATATATTGAAATCAGCCTGCTCCGGAGCACAAATCAAAGTACCATATTCCTCCAAAAGAACTCTGCACTCGGAGACAACATGAATAGCAAAAGAATTTGATAAATAATTATTTTGCTATTCATGTCGTCTCAGATGGCCGAGTCCTTTTGGAGGAATATATATTTTAAAACAGTCATTCCGACGTTTCGGTCCTACCCGGACCTTTGTCAAGGTTTAAATGACAATCACACACAGAGTCCAGGTATACCTGTATCCCTCCCCAACAGTAAAACAAAACCAGACATAGACATATATGTCCCACACACGGATTCATATCACATGTGCAAACCATTACATGGTCAAAGTCCCAGTATTCCCACATCCAAAGATCCAGTACAGTCCATCAGTGCACTCACCTACCACAATTCCAGCACTGCACCGCAAGTGGAACGCACGCCACCTTTGGCGCGCTCCTCCCCAGTGCAGCAGCTCCTATCTAACTTCCGCATTCCGCTGTATGGACCCGATCATGTGACAATTATGTCACAACATTAACTCTGCAGTGATTTTTATTTAACACATCTATCTCACAAGCCACCAGTAACCGTTGGCAACCAGATACACTCCTGCTCAATACATTAACTCTTGTATGTAGTAATATTTGATCAGACCCATACCGTCGATGCGGGCAAAACCTAAAAGTACATAACCATAATCTAACAAAAAAAAAAACAACCAGACCAAGATACTGTAAGTGGGATATGTCACCATTGACCACAGGTATACAAGCAGCAAAACAATTACATAATATACAGAGAGCATCAGACTAATCAAAATGAAGAGTCATAACTACATATTAATTCACATTATAAAGGAATAACATTAACATGGACATCATATAGAAAAGATTTCTGATCGGGAAACACACTGATATTTGATTTCTCCAACCAAAAGTCTCCACTGTTTTTAAAAAAACGATGTTCCAATGAATATACTGTGACGCAATTCATATTATCTATAAGAATATACTCGTATGGATAGTCATTTAGCCCCTTAGGCCAGACAGTATCTAATCTGTATATCTACTGCGCTTCTTTACGTAAGAGAATTTTTCCACGATCCCCTCCTCTTGGCAGTGGTGGCACCATGTCAATTATCATGTACCGTAACAATGACAGTTGGTGTTGATTCTGTACGAAATGTCATGCCACGGATTTGACGGTATCACCCATTTTCAGTGCCAATCTTATAGAGGAGCGAATGTTAAAAAAACACGTTCACAAAATGATCTAATGGTTTTACCCACATAGACAAGTAAGCATAGGCAGTACAGTATGTATACCACATAGTCCGACATACAGGATAATCTATGTTTGATTGGTATCCTCTTCCCACTATGTGGGTGTGGAAATGTAGTACAGGTTGAGTATACCATATCCAAATATTCCGAAATACAGAATTTTTGGAGTGAGAGTGACATAGTGAAACCTTTGTTTTCTGATGGCTCAATGTACATAAACTTTGTTTAATACACAAAGTTATTAAAAATATTGTATTAAATGACATTCAGGATGTGTGTATTAGGTGTATATGAAACATACATGAATTGTGTGAATGTACACACACTTTGTTTAATGCACAAAGTTATTAAAAGTATTGGCGAATAGTGTTCCTTCTAGGCTGTTTCAGCAGGGTGCCACACCCTGCCCTTTTTCAGTGCATCCTGCAGGATCATAACTTGGCCCTTGTATACAGAATGCAATAGTCAAAGAGTGCATGTTAATGTAGTTGTCTACTCCTTGACCACCTCTGAAATTGGAACACAATTTTTATATAGTGAAATGGATGGCAGAGGAGGGACTGTAAATGGCATCACTACTGTGGCTGCCTGCATAACACATCACTCTGAAAAAGAGGGAAAGAACAGTATAAACCAGTGGATCCCAAACTGTTTTGAATCACAGTGCCCTAGATTAGAGTATCAGAATTGTTTTCATGGCACCCCTAGGCCAAAGTTTCTTATTAAGAAATTTTGAAATAAATATCAAAATAAGTAAACTGTGTTTATATGACATCCTTAGGTTCAACTATTTGGTGAGGGACAGGATTTGCTTCTGCTTGTCCACATATATTATTGACAGTCACCAGCACTGGTTTTGTCTATGTACATTGGCTATAAATAATTTGAATTGGTCCTGGACCAGCAATCCAGGGCACCCCTGCAAGTGTCTGAGGCACACCAGAGTACCACGGCGCACAGTTTGAGAACCACTTGTGTAAGCAGTGAGCATGTACTGCTTACAGTATTTCCCTAGTAGAAGAACATGCCTATTTTGTACCTATACTGTAAATTTTAACTCTTCTTAACTGTTTTATAACATATAAGGATAACTACTTCGGCACTGGAGGAGACATTTAATATCTACTTATTTATATGCTACAACCGATCTCTAAAGAAGACTGGACATACAGATGTAGCCACCTTTATCTTGAGTGGCTGAGGCGTTTGTCCCGATAGAGCGTATGCAGCGTAGGGAGGCGCGCCTAATCGCACGGAGGCAGACATGGCGTTTGGCGTTACCTTTATGTGTACTACCTGCGATCAGCCACCAGATGTCGCTTTTTACAATCACCACTGCGCATGCGTGTGGTCTCCCGTAAAATACAATACTGAAATACATAATAAGGACTACTTTACTAAGGCGTCTCATTACGCTGCATACAGTAAATACTCATTATTACGCTGCATTATTTAATACAGTACTGTATATACGACACAGACGCAAATACTGTAGTACAGCATACAGTATATGATCCATCTACAATACTTTATGAATACTGTATGTGAGCGTCCAAGTCCCGCAGGCAAAACATAAAACCAGTAGTGTACACTGTCGCAAATGGATGTGTGTTAGAAGTTCACTATTGCCTCTCAAGATTCGGAATTTTGTACAGTACTGTATGTTATCGTCCAAATCCCGTAGCCATTACAGCATAATCAAAACCAATGGATTTATACATTTGTCTGCGGCGAAGTGGTGAAGTGTTTCGCTTCCTATACTCAGAGTCCCGGGTTCGATTCCTTAAGTACAGTACAGTACGAATGCATGTTAGTTTTTTTTTCATACACTTTATTATTTTTTTTATTCACATACAGTAAACCAGGGCAAAGCTGCATGAGTGGTTCTAATGTTAAGGTTCTACAGTATGCTCCGTACAGTACACATACAATTCTGTAGCTGGGCAGACTCAATAGAAATGGCTACCACCTACAGTATGACTCCTTGCCCCACAGAGGCCCTAGGGTACGGAGCAAGTAATAGTCCAAATTGTACAGACTATGGGGCAATGCTGAAGGAGCGTCACAATCCCCTAGCTAAAATACATACAGCAGTATGCACATTATGGTACAGTACACCGGACTCGATCGCATAGCACACTGGCAAAATGGCCGCCGCCCCTGAACCCTTTTGCAGGCTATGGGGCAATGCTGAAGGAGCGTCACAATCCCCTAGCTACAATACACAGGGGCGATGGGGATAAGTTACTATTCTGTAGGATTGCATATTACGGTACACCGGACTCAATCGCATACTGTAGCACACTGTCAAAGTGACCACTACCCCTGAACCCCCACCTCGTGGCAGGCAGCAGTCGGGTATGGAATGAGAAATGGCATAAGTTGTGCAGGCTACGGGGCGATGCTGAAGGAGCGTCACAATCCCCTAGCAAACACAGATACTGTAAGCAAGGTCTATGCACATTACAGTACGTTACACCGGAATCGATCGCATAGCAAGCTGACAAACCACAAGTTTTACATAAAGCAGGCCAAAGTTGCAGGAGAGTTTCTACTGTAAAGGTTCTATGCACCGTACGGTACACATACAATTCTATAGCAGGGCAGACTCAATTGAAATGGTTACCGCCTGTGACTCCTACTGTACTGTAGCTCCTACTGTAGGAAGCACTCAGCTACAGTATGGAGCAAATAACAGCACAGATTTTGCAGGCTATGGGGCAATGCTGAAGGAACGTCACAATCCCCTAGCTACAATACACAGGGGCGATAGGGATAATCGAGTGGCTGGAGGGGGGGTCCCCTTCATTTAAGGGGTCCCCACTCCTCCAGGGTACCCCGTCAGGTGTGACTAGTTGGGTATTTAATTCCATGGCCGCAGGGACCGGTATAAAAGTGTCCCCCGGCTGTGCATTATCTGTCCATCTAGTGGAGCCCGGTGTTGGTTAAAAAAAATAGGTGGAACCCCTATGCTTTTTGTCCCCCAAGCTGCAGGAGAGTTTCTACTGTAAAGGTTCTATGCACCGTACGGTACACATACAATTCTATAGCAGGGCAGACTCAATTGAAATGGTTACCGCCTGTGACTCCTACTGTACTGTAGCTCCTACTGTAGGAAGCACTCAGCTACAGTATGGAGCAAATAACAGCACAGATTTTGCAGGCTATGGGGCAATGCTGAAGGAACGTCACAATCCCCTAGCTACAATACACAGGGGCGATAGGGATAATCGAGTGGCTGGAGGGGGGGGTCCCCTTCATTTAAGGGGTCCCCACTCCTCCAGGGTACCCCGGTCAGGTGTGACTAGATGGGTATTTAATTCCATGGCCGCAGGGACCGGTATAAAAGTGTCCCCCGGCTGTGCATTATCTGTCCAGCTAGTGGAGCCCGGTGCTGGTTAAAAAAAATAGGTGGAACCCCTATGCTTTTTGTCCCCCAAGCTGCAGGAGAGTTTCTACTGTAAAGGTTCTATGCACCGTACGGTACACATACAATTCTATAGCAGGGCAGACTCAATTGAAATGGTTACCGCCTGTGACTCCTACTGTACTGTAGCTCCTACTGTAGGAAGCACTCAGCTACAGTATGGAGCAAATAACAGCACAGATTTTGCAGGCTATGGGGCAATGCTGAAGGAACGTCACAATCCCCTAGCTACAATACACAGGGGCGATAGGGATAATCGAGTGGCTGGAGGGGGGGGTCCCCTTCATTTAAGGGGTCCCCACTCCTCCAGGGTACCCCGGTCAGGTGTGACTAGTTGGGTATTTAATTCCATGGCCGCAGGGACCGGTATAAAAGTGTCCCCCGGCTGTGCATTATCTGTCCAGCTAGTGGAGCCCGGTGCTGGTTAAAAAAAATAGGTGGAACCCCTATGCTTTTTGTCCCCCAAGCTGCAGGAGAGTTTCTACTGTAAAGGTTCTATGCACCGTACGGTACACATACAATTCTATAGCAGGGCAGACTCAATTGAAATGGTTACCGCCTGTGACTCCTACTGTACTGTAGCTCCTAGGAAGCACTCAGCTACAGTATGGAGCAAATAACAGCACAGATTTTGCAGGCTATGGGGCAATGCTGAAGGAACGTCACAATCCCCTAGCTACAATACACAGGGCCGATAGAGATAATCGAGTGGCTGGAGGGGGGGTCCCCTTCATTTAAGGGGTCCCCACTCCTCCAGGGTACCCCGGTCAGGTGTGACTAGTTGGGTACTTAATTCCATGGCCGCAGGGACCGGTATAAAAGTGTCCCCCGGCTGTGCATTATCTGTCCAGCTAGTGGAGCCCGGTGCTGGTTAAAAAAAATAGGTGGAACCCCTATGCTTTTTGTCCCCCAAGCTGCAGGAGAGTTTCTACTGTAAAGGTTCTATGCACCGTACGGTACACATACAATTCTATAGCAGGGCAGACTCAATTGAAATGGTTACCGCCTGTGACTCCTACTGTACTGTAGCTCCTAGGAAGCACTCAGCTACAGTATGGAGCAAATAACAGCACAGATTTTGCAGGCTATGGGGCAATGCTGAAGGAACGTCACAATCCCCTAGCTACAATACACAGGGGCGATAGAGATAATCGAGTGGCTGGAGGGGGGGTCCCCTTCATTTAAGGGGTCCCCACTCCTCCAGGGTACCCCGGCCAGGGGGTGACTAGTTGGGTATTTAATGCCATGGTGTTTTCCTCCGCCTCCTGCTAGCCTGTTGCCCTTCCGCCATGGGAGCCTGCACAGATCATGCAGTAGACAGGGAGGGAATGCAGGTCATGTGCAATACACAAACGCCCACTGTAGTACTGTTTTGCTCACTTACAGTACTGTACTGTAGGTTGCATTTAGCGTAAAGAATCGCTCCTGCAGATGTACTTTTATTTATGTGAAACCTGTGTGCATCCTTCCATTGACTGTCTTACAATGTAAATAAAATAATACAGTGCATTATTACAGAAAAAAAAAAAAAAAGAAAGAAAGCACATCAGGTCTCGAACCCTGGACCCCCAGCGAGGGAGGTGGGAGCCTTCACCCCTAGCCCATGACGCCTCATGAGAGATTTCCAATTTCATGTGTGAAAGTACTGCAAACAGCGCCCGGCCCCCGCCCCATTGCTGTTGGTTTATGCCTTAGAGGACTCGGACGCTCGCATTTGTAAAGCACGGTGTTTTCCTCCGCCTCCTGCTAGCCTGTTGCCCTTCCCCCATGGGAGCCTGCACAGATCATGCAGTAGACAGGGAGGGAATGCAGGTCATGTGCAATACACAAACGCCCACTGTAGTACTGTTTTGCTCACTTACAGTACTGTACTGTAGGTTGCATTTAGCGTAAAGAATCGCTCCTGCAGATGTACTTTGATTTATGTGAAACCTGTGTGCATCCTTCCATTGGATGTACTGTATTGGAGAGAAGAAAAAAAATGTTAAAGTGAATGTCACGGGAACACATTAAAAATAAGGTTGGCACTTCCTTCCCATTGGTGTTGGTTTACAGTATGCCGTAGTGTACTCGGACGCTCATGTAATTGCATTTCAAAGGCACAGTATTTTCCATCGTCTCCCCCCTACCCCCATCGCCCTTCCCCCCTGGGGGCCTGCACAGGGAGGAAATTCAGGTCCTGTGCAATACACAAACGCTGAAGATCTACAGTACTGTTTTGCTCAGTTGGTAGCGTCAGAATACACTCATTTCATTCCCGCTGTTTAGGTGCATTTAGCGTAAAGAATCGCTCCTGCAGATGTACTTTGATTTATGTGAAACCTGTGTGCATCCTTCCATTGACTGTCTTACAATGTAAATAAAATAATACAGTGCATTATTACAGAAAAAAAAAAGAAAGAAAGCACATCAGGTCTCGAACCCTGGACCCCCAGCGAGGGAGGTGGGAGCCTTCACCCCTAGCCCACGACGCCTCATGAGAGATTTCCAATTTCATGTGTGAAAGTACTGCAAACAGCGCCCGGCCCCCGCCCCATTGCTGTTGGTTTATGCCTTAGAGGACTCGGACGCTCGCATTTGTAAAGCACGGTGTTTTCCTCCGCCTCCTGCTAGCCTGTTGCCCTTCCCCCATGGGAGCCTGCACAGATCATGCAGTAGACAGGGAGGGAATGCAGGTCATGTGCAATACACAAACGCCCACTGTAGTACTGTTTTGCTCACTTACAGTACTGTACTGTAGGTTGCATTTAGCGTAAAGAATCGCTCCTGCAGATGTACTTTGATTTATGTGAAACCTGTGTGCATCCTTCCATTGGATGTACTGTATTGGAGAGAGAAAAAAAAATGTTAAAGTGAATGTCACGGGAACACATTAAAAATAAGGTTGGCACTTCCTTCCCATTGGTGTTGGTTTACAGTATGCCGTAGTGTACTCGGACGCTCATGTAATTGCATTTCAAAGGCACAGTATTTTCCATCGTCTCCCCCCTACCCCCATCGCCCTTCCCCCCTGGGGGCCTGCACAGGGAGGAAATTCAGGTCCTGTGCAATACACAAACGCTGAAGATCTACAGTACTGTTTTGCTCAGTTGGTAGCGTCAGAATACACTCATTTCATTCCCGCTGTTTAGGTGCATTTAGCGTAAAGAATCGCTCCTGCAGATGTACTTTGATTTATGTGAAACCTGTGTGCATCCTTCCATTGACTGTCTTACAATGTAAATAAAATAATACAGTGCATTATTACAGAAAAAAAAAAAAGAAAGAAAGCACATCAGGTCTCGAACCCTGGACCCCCAGCGAGGGAGGTGGGAGCCTTCACCCCTAGCCCACGACGCCTCATGAGAGATTTCCAATTTCATGTGTGAAAGTACTGCAAACAGCGCCCGGCCCCCGCCCCATTGCTGTTGGTTTATGCCTTAGAGGACTCGGACGCTCGCATTTGTAAAGCACGGTGTTTTCCTCCGCCTTCTGCTAGTCCTCCATTCCCATTATGCATTAGCGAACTCAGACGCTCATATATTTTAAAAGCACGGTGTTTATACATTGTACTGTACATTCTTCCTTTTACACAATTACTGTAGTTGCGTCTCCATACACATACAGTACTCCATACTTTTTCCACCGCCTCCCGTTACGCCTACAGTATTGCCAGAGCTGTAGATCAATCCGCCGCTATACTGTACGATCGAAAGTACTGGATTAGTGGAGCATTAGCCACACAGTGGTGGAGATGTGTAATGCATGATGAGTATCTAGATCGCCTCAACGCGCCTGCCTGTGATTAAACTCAGCTATCGCATTAGCGTGACTAAACGCCCGTCTCGGCGGAGAAACAGTCAAGATAAAGGTGGCTACATCTGTATACAGTATTTTTCTCAGTACAGATGTTGGTTGTTACGGGATCCGGACTGAAAGTCGACAGTAACTAGGTCGACAATGTCTAGGTCGACCACTATTGGTCGACAGTAACTAGGTCGACAGGGTGTCTAGGTCGACAGGGTCTTTAGGTCGACATGTTCTAGGTCGACAGGTCAAAAGGTCGACATGTGTTTTTCACAATTTTTTTTCTTTTTTTGAACCTTTTCATACTTAACGATCCCCGTGGACTACGATTGTAATGGTAATCTGTGCCGAGCGAAGCGGTAGCGGAGCGAAGGCACCATGCCCGAAGCATGGCGAGCGAAGCGGTGCACTAATTGGGGTTCCCGGTCACTCTACGAAGAAAACGACACCAAAATAACATTAAAAACTCATGTCGACCTTTTGACCTGTCGTCCTAGAACATGTCGACCTAAAGACCCTATCGACCAAGGCACCATGTCGATCTAGTTACTGTCGACCAATAGTGGTCGACCTAGACATTGTCGACCTAGTTACTGTCGACTTTCAATACCACACCCGGTTGTTACATGGGTGTCCTAGATGTATGTATGGGTATATGATATACTAAGGGGAAAATATATGTCTAAAATCTATAAACATATGCGCTATGCCTTGTGCGCAAAGCATCACATCAAAAATGTACCTTTCAAAATTAAAATTTGTCCCCCTCAATGATCAGCATCCTGCCCTAAAAAAGTGAACACTAGCTAAAATGACCTTCAGGCTGCGTGTATAAGGTGTATATGGAACATAAATGCATTCTGTGCTTAGACTTAGGTCCCATCGCCATGATATCTCATTATGGTATGCAATTATTCCAAAATACGGAAAAATCCAATGTCCAAAATACTTCTGGTCCCAAGCATTTTTGATAAGGGATACTCAACCTGTACCTGTGTTCATACTTCTGCATGTTGTACAGTTTAAGCATCTGAAGCAGCCCAATCGTGTCGTGGATAGCCAACATTCTTTGTCTTTACTTATTGACAAATTAGGGGGCATCAATACATCCCTTAGATTCGGTCCTCTCGTGTATGCAATCAGAGGTTTTTATGGAGACACGAAAATATTTAAGATAACATTGCACTACCAAATACCTGATGATTGATCAAGCACTGGAGCTTAATTCTATTAGCTGCAATTGACTGTGGATTATTAGCCCTATGTGTGTCTTTTCTATTGAGTAGAAGAATTTAAAGGTCTTTTTATACTTGATGATTTTTATATAGTATGTTTTTTGTGTATTAAGCCACCAAATTGTTATTGGTGAACACAGACACTTTAGGGAGTATACAAGATTGTGGAAACAATTGATTATAGATGGATAACTTGGTGAATCTTGAGTTGCTCTCTAATGCTGAATATGGACAGGTGTCCTATACTGATGATGAGGCTGAACGAGTGTTGTTTGGGCGGACTGATTTCAATAGTATACCTTGAGAAAAAGCTATTGATGTATGCTTAAACTTCTGAATTTGAAAAAACGTGAGATTGATCTGTTACACGAACAGTTTCTTTCCGATTATTATCGAAAGCAACAGATCTCACGGGGGGGGGGTTTGAATTAAAAACATCCCCAGCATCGGTCGGAATAATCCTGTGTTCTGTAGCCGGTGGTGTGGGATACTTAATAAATGTTCACTAGATCAATTACTTTTAGTAGTGGAGGAAGTTGAAATGGAACTTAAAAAGGTCAGAAGTGATCTGGTCTCTATCCGTAATAACTAGTGATGAACGGGTTCGGTTCCTCGGAATCCGAACCCCCCCGAACTTCACCCATTTTACACAGTTCCAAGGCAGACTTGGATCCTCCCGCCTTGCTCGGTTAACCCAAGCGCACCCGAACGTCATCATCCCACTGTCGGATTCTCGCGAGATTCGTATTCTATATAAGGAGCCGCGTGTCGCCGCCATTTTCACTCGTGCATTGGAGATGATAGGGAGAGGACGTGTAGCGTTCTCTCAGTTGTGTTCAGTGTGCTGAAAATATCTACGTTCTCTGCCTGAAAAACGCTCCATATCTGTGCTGCATTGTAGTATATAGTAGGAGGACAGTGCAGAATTTTGCTGACCAGTGACCACCAGTATTATATCGGTACGGTACAGTAGTCCACTGCTCTACCTACCTCTGTGTCGTCAAGTATACTATCCATCCATACCTGTGGTGCATTTTAGTTGTGCGCAGTATATATAGTAGGAGGACAGTGCAGAATTTTGCTGACCACCAGTATATAATATATAGCAGTACGGTACAGTAGGCCACTGTCTACCTACCTCTGTGTCGTCAAGTATACTATCCATCCATACCTGTGGTGCATTTTAGTTGTGCGCAGTATATATAGTAGGAGGACAGTGCAGAATTTTGCTGACCACAAGTATATAATATATAGCAGTACAGTACAGTAGGCCACTGCTCTACCTACCTCTGTGTCGTCAAGTATACTATCCATCCATACCTGTGGTGCATTTTAGTTGTGCGCAGTATATATAGTAGGAGGACAGTGCAGAATTTTGCTGACCACCAGTATATAATATATAGCAGTACGGTACAGTAGGCCACTGCTCGACCTACCTGTTAGGGTCTCCTGCCCTGTGCTGCCACGTCGTCATGGCAACCGGGAGACAAGTGCTAGTGGAGTAACCTGAGCGCAGCTGATACTCCGGTTCGGGTCTTTTGCTGTGCAGTGGTTATAGGCTCTGTGCACGGCAGGGGATCCGGTGCTGGTTTTTGTGCTCACAGTCTGTGAGGTCTGAGTGGGGCGTGGACAGCACCTGCTTTATAAGGCCTCTTTTCAGGGTAAGCAGATGCTGCTGAATCTCTGTTGGTTAGTCAGTTCATGAAAGTTAGCCAGTACTGTGTAGCTTTGTATTTGTTTGTTGCTTACTGCAAATAGGCCTGGGAATTTGGTATTACACTCTGCCAATCCAGACCTAGCAGTAAGACTGGAGTCAGTCGTTTAGCTTGCTGGGGTTCTGTTATTACTCTGTGAACTTAGCAAGTTTGCGGCTGTATTCTAACACTTGCCTGTCTAATCCTGTCTCACTGTGCTAGGTGTCAGGGGTCAGTTTAGTGGCAGTAAGCTTAAACCTGTGCACTGCAAGTGAGAATCAGGATTGTGGAGGCTCTCCTTGTGTCTATCATTCCATCTCTGACCAAGGAGTTTACTGCCACACCCGTTGGTAACCCTTTAGGGTTTTGCTGTTGCCCTTAGCAACAGCATTTCGGGTTCTCTACGTATTAAAACACAACATCTTGCTTTTTACATCTGAGCAGTTCTAATACAAGGGAGATACCCAGTTCCTTAGCCTCTGGGCTTCTCTGTTCACTGTGTGTGTATTTTGTTACCCTATCACCTTCTGTGTACGTTATGTCATATTCCCCAGTTTGTCTGTGAGTCCATTTGTTTTGCATAACAGTTCAAACACCAGTACATTCCTGCAGACACTGGAGTGCATAACAGTTCTGACACTAGTACTTTCCTGCAGGCACTGGTGTGCATAACATATTCAGCAGCCTAATACTCCTGTTGAAATTTTGTGGGAATATGGAGCATACCCCTCAAAATACGTTGCAACAGGTGGTCGATCAGGTGCAGGTCCTGACTCGACAATTTAATGATTTGTCCATTAAAATGCACACCTCCCAGGCTGCTGGCGGAGCTCCCGCAGCAGCAGCACCTGCAGGGGTTAAGGAGCCGAAAGTAAATCTCCCGGATCGTTTTTCTGGAGATCGCTCGCAGTTCTTTTGTTTCAAGGAGAGCTGCAAGCTATACTTCCGGCTTAGGCCTCAGTCTTCTGGGTCGGAGATTCAGCGGGTGGGCATAGTGATTTCCTTGCTACAAGGAGACCCACAGGTCTGGGCATATGGGCTGCAGCCTGACTGTCCGTCGCTTAAAAGTGTTGATGCTTTTTTTTACGGCACTGGGCATGTTGTATGATGACCCTGACAAGACGGCCTCAGCCGAGGCTCAGATTTCGATCCTTAAGCAAGGGCGAAGGCCAGTTGAGGTTTACTGTACGGAGTTTCGGAGGTTGGCCCATGATACCCAGTGGAATGACCCAGCCCTGAGACACCAGTACCGAAGAGGTCTTTCTAACCAGATAAAGGACCAACTGGTACAATATCCCTTGCCTGATAGCTTGGATCAGCTCATGCAGTTATCCATCCGGGTGGATAGACGGCTGAGAGAGCGTAGGCTTGAAAGGGAGACTGAGATTTCCTTCCTTCCCAAGGGAACCTCAGACTCTGAGGAATTTTCTGAGGAGCCTATGCAGATTGGGGCTACCCGCCTCTCCTCGCGTGAGAAGACGCGGAGGAGACAGCAGGGGTTGTGTTTGTACTGTGGGAATAAAGGTCATGTGGTAGTATCATGCCCAGAAAAGCCGGAAAACTTCAGGGCCTGAGGGTGATGGGAAATATCCTGTCAGGCCAGAAGTCAGAATTTCCCAAGAAGACTTTTATCATTCCGGTGACCTTGAAGATCCTCGGTCAAACTGTCAAGACTGAGGCCTTTGTGGACAGTGGGGCCGACGGGGTTTTTATGGACCGCCAATTCGCCCTAAAACACTCTGTTCCCTTAGTACCCTTGGCATCGGAAATTGAGATTTGTGGGTTAAACGGGGAACCATTATCCCAAGGTAAAATTACCTCTTGCACTAGCCAGATTTCTTTGTTTATTGGAGCCACACACTCTGAAAAATTGTCCTTTTATGTGACTGTCTGTACTTTTGCCCCATTGGTGTTGGGGTTACCCTGGTTAAGGGCCCACAATCCTCAATTTGACTGGGTCTCTGGGGAGATTCTTAGTTGGGGTACTGATTGTTTCAGGAGTTGCTTGAGCCTTCCAGTCAGGCTCTCGCAGCTAAGTTTGCCAGGATTGCCAGGGTGTTATGCAGATTTTGCGGACGTGTTCTCCAAAAAAGTTGCAGAGGTACTACCTCCCCATCGCCCCTATGACTGTGCCATTGATTTGTTGCCAAATGCTAAGCTTCCCAAGAGCAGGTTGTACTCCCTGTCACGTCCTGAGACTCAGGCTATGGCAGAGTACATTCAGGAGAACTTGGCTAAGGGATTTATCAGACCTTCACAGTCTCCAGTTGGGTCGGGGTTCTTCTTCGTGGGTAAAAAGGACGGTTCGTTGCGACCCTGCATCGACTTCAGGGAATTGAACCGTATCACGATTAAAAACTCATACCCACTGCCTCTCATTTCGGTCTTGTTTGACCAGCTTCGTACTGCCACCATTTTTTCTAAGATTGACCTACGCGGTGCGTACAATCTAATCCGAATAAGAGAGGGGGATGAATGGAAGACTGCCTTTAATACCCACTCAGGGCATTATGAATATTTGGTGATGCCTTTTGGGCTCTGTAATGCCCCGGCAGTCTTCCAGGATTTCATGAATGATGTGCTCAGGGAATATTTGGATAGATTCTTAGTTGTATACTTAGATGACATCCTAATCTTCTCCCATTCCCTGGAGGAACATCAGAAGCATGTACGCTTAGTCCTCCAGAAACTCAGAGACCACCGGCTTGGGGCGAAGCTGGAGAAGTGCGAATTTGAAGTTCAGCAAATCGCATTTCTAGGATATATTATCTCCCCAGAAGGTTTCCAAATGGAGGGTTCCAAGGTACAGGCAGTCCTGGATTGGGTGCAGCCCACTAGTTTGAAGGCGCTTCAGCGTTTCCTGGGCTTTGCGAATTTTTATAGACGATTTATCGCTGGATTTTCGTCTATAGTGGCGCCCTTGGTGGCACTCACTAAGAAAGGGGCGGATGTTGCTCACTGGTCTTGTGAGGCTAAAGCGGCTTTTGCCCGTCTCAAAAGGGCATTTGTTTCGGCCAAGGTGCTGCGACACCCAGATCCAGAGCGTCCTTTTGTGGTGGAGGTGGATGCCTCTGAGATGGGTATTGGGGCAGTGCTTTCTCAGATGGGAGTGTCTGATAATCGCCTTCATCCCTGTGCTTACTTTTCCCGTAAATTTTCGCCTGCCGAGATGAATTATGACGTGGGTAACCGGGAATTGTTGGCTATTAAGGATGCACTCGAGGAGTGGAGACACTGGCTTGAGGGGGCTAAGTTTGTGGTCTCAATTCTCACTGACCATAAGAATCTGGCATATTTAGAGTCAGCGAAGCGTCTCAATGCCAGGCAGGCACGATGGGCTTTGTTTTTTGCTCGCTTTAATTTTTTGATAACATATCGCCCTGGGTCAAAAAACATCAAGGCTGATGCGCTCTCGCGTAGTTTTGCTCCAATCCAGGAGACCACCGAGGAGCCGTTGCCCATTGTTTCCCCATCATGTATTAAAGTGGGCATTACCCAGGACCTCTTATCATTAGTCCTTAGAGCACAGGAGCAGGCTCCTCCAGACCTTCCGGTAGGTCTTTTGTTTTTGCCTCCTAGGTTAAGACAGCGAGTGTTCCTGGAATTCCATGCCAAGAAGTCGGCAGGTCACCCGGGTATTGCCAGAACTCGGGAGTTGCTATCTAGGGCGGTGTGGTGGCCCTCGGTGGCTAAGGATGTGGATCAGTGGGTTCGGGCATGTGACATCTGTGCCCGAAATAAGACTCCTAGAGGGGTTCCTGTTGGCCCATTACATCCACTCTCTATCCCATCTAAGCCATGGACCCACATTTCAATGGATTTTGTGGTGGACTTGCCCAAATCCTCGGGGATGACAGCCATCTGGGTTGTCGTTGACAGGTTTTCGAAGATGGCGCACTTCGTTCCACTGGTTGGGCTGCCATCAGCCAGACGCCTGTCTGAATTATTTATGCTGCATGTTGTGCGTCTCCACGGGTTGCCACTTGATGTGGTCTCTGACCGCGTATCCCAGTTTGTGGCCAAATTCTGGAGGGCATTTTGTTCCGATCTCCAGATTTCTGTCAGCTTGTCGTCAGGCTACCATCCGCAGTCTAATGGGCAGACTGAAAGGGTGAACCAGTCCTTGGAGCAGTTCCTCAGGTGTTATGTCTCCAAGTGTCAGACTGACTGGGTTGCTCATCTGTCCATGGCGGAGTTTGCCTATAACAACGCGGCTCACTCTGCTACAGGGATCTCTCCCTTCCTTTGTGTGTATGGGCATCATCCTAAGGCCAATTCTTTTGACCCCCTGGACTCCACGCCTGGTGGTTCCTCTGTGGTTTCGGTCCTTAGAGGTATTTGGCGGAAAGTGAAGAAAGCCCTTGTGTCTGTGTCATTAGTGACCAAAAGGGTTTTTGATAAGCGGAAAAGACCCTGCAGCTTCAAATTAGGAGACTTCGTCTGGTTGTCTACCAAGAATTTGAAGTTGAGACAGCCATCTCATAAGTTAGGGCCCCGGTTCATCGGCCCTTATAAGATCACCAGGGTTATCAATCCGGTGGCATTTCAGTTAGATCTGCCCCGTTCTTTGGGTATCAATAAAACATTTCATTGTTCCCTTTTAAAACGGGCGATTAGTAATCCTTCTTCCAGTGGAAGACCTTCCCCTCTTCTGATACGTGGCCAGAGGGAGTTTGTTGTTGAAAGGATTCTTGACTCCAAGGTGGTTCGGGGTCGGCTGTCATTTTTGGTGCACTGGAAGGGGTATGGCCCGGAGGAGCGGTCGTGGGTGCGCAGTTGTGATCTTCATGCCCCCAGACTGATACGCTCTTTCTTCTCGCAGTTCCCCGATAAACCCGGTGGTAGGGGTTCTTTGACCCCTCGTCAGAGGGGGGGTACTGTTAGGGTCTCCTGCCCTGTGCTGCCACGTCGTCATGGCAACCGGGAGACAAGTGCTAGTGGAGTAACCTGAGCGCAGCTGATACTCCGGTTCGGGTCTTTTGCTGTGCAGTGGTTATAGGCTCTGTGCACGGCAGGGGATCCGGTGCTGGTTTTTGTGCTCACAGTCTGTGAGGTCTGAGTGGGGCGTGGACAGCACCTGCTTTATAAGGCCTCTTTTCAGGGTAAGCAGATGCTGCTGAATCTCTGTTGGTTAGTCAGTTCATGAAAGTTAGCCAGTACTGTGTAGCTTTGTATTTGTTTGTTGCTTACTGCAAATAGGCCTGGGAATTTGGTATTACACTCTGCCAATCCAGACCTAGCAGTAAGACTGGAGTCAGTCGTTTAGCTTGCTGGGGTTCTGTTATTACTCTGTGAACTTAGCAAGTTTGCGGCTGTATTCTAACACTTGCCTGTCTAATCCTGTCTCACTGTGCTAGGTGTCAGGGGTCAGTTTAGTGGCAGTAAGCTTAAACCTGTGCACTGCAAGTGAGAATCAGGATTGTGGAGGCTCTCCTTGTGTCTATCATTCCATCTCTGACCAAGGAGTTTACTGCCACACCCGTTGGTAACCCTTTAGGGTTTTGCTGTTGCCCTTAGCAACAGCATTTCGGGTTCTCTACGTATTAAAACACAACATCTTGCTTTTTACATCTGAGCAGTTCTAATACAAGGGAGATACCCAGTTCCTTAGCCTCTGGGCTTCTCTGTTCACTGTGTGTGTATTTTGTTACCCTATCACCTTCTGTGTACGTTATGTCATATTCCCCAGTTTGTCTGTGAGTCCATTTGTTTTGCATAACAGTTCAAACACCAGTACATTCCTGCAGACACTGGAGTGCATAACAGTTCTGACACTAGTACTTTCCTGCAGGCACTGGTGTGCATAACACTACCTCTGTGTCGTCAAGTATACTATCCATCCATACCTGTGGTGCATTTTAGTTGTGCGCAGTATATATAGTAGGAGGACAGTGAAGAATTTTGCTGACCACCAGTATATAATATATAGCAGTACGGTACAGTAGTCCACTGCTCTACCTCTGTGTCGTCAAGTACACTACAAAAGTTCAGTAAAATTACCCAAAAATGAAAATTAAAAGCGTCTGATGAGAAGCGTAAACTTGCCAATATGCCATTTACGACACGGAGTGGCAAGGAACGGCTGAGGCCCTGGCCTATGTTCATGGCTAGTGGTTCAGATTCACATGAGAATGGAAGCACTCATCCTCTCGCTAGAAAACTGCAGTGCCACTCCTAGATGGGCCAGGTGTTTGTGTCGGCTACTTGTGTCGCTTAGCTTAGTCACACAGCTACCTCATTGCACCTCTTTTTTTCTTTGCATCATGTGCTGTTTGGGGACTATTTTTTTAAATCTGCCATCCTGTCTGACACTGCAGTGCCACTCCTAGATGGGCCAGGTGTTTGTGTCGGCCACTTGGGTCGCTTAGCTTAGTCATCCAGCGACCTCGGTGCAAATTTTAGGACTAAAAATAATATTGTGAGGTGTTCAGAATAGACTGGAAATGAGTGGAAATTATGGTTATTGAGGTTAATAATACTATGGGATTAAAATGACCCCGAATCCAAAACACACCCGAATCCGACAAAAAAATTTCAGGGAGGTTTTGCCAAAACGCGTCCGAATCTAAAACACGGCCGCGGAACTGAATCCAAAACCAAACACACAACCCGAAAAATTTCCGGTGCACATCACTAGTAATAACTCAGATTACCTTACAATCAGATAAAAACAGAGGACTGGCTAGCTAAATTAAGGTCCCAGATGGATAAACAAAAAACTGATCTCATTAATTTTAAAGGAATAAATTGGAAAAAGTTGAGAGGGACTATAGGGATCATAGAGTATATGGATGGCTAGCAGGGAATGAGGCACCCACACAATGCACTAGGGTCTTTAGAAATGGGATCCGGTCTGAAGATCGACAGTGTTTAGGTCGACCACTATAGGTTGACAGTTACTAGGTCGACATGGATGGAAGGTCGACAGGGTTTCTAGGTCGACATGTGCTAGGTTGACAGGTCTAAAGGTCGACATGAGTTTTTCACTTTTTTGGGGGGGGGGATTTTTTCATACTTAACGATCCACGTGGACTACGATTGGAACGGTAAAGTGTGCCGAGCGAAGCGAAGGCACCATGCCCGAAGCATGGCGAGCGAAGCGGTGCACTAATTTGGGATCCCGGTCACTCTACGAAGTAAACGACACTAAAAAAAAATCCTTATGTCGACCTTTAGACCTGTCGACCTAGCACATGTCGACCTAGAAACCCTGTCAACCTTCCATCCATGTCGACCTAGTGACTGTCGACCTATAGTGGTCGACCTAGACACTCGATTTGATGAACCACACCCTTTAGAAATAGACGTGGTGCCTTTCAATCAGAGATGTACTCTACAGCGTCGTCCTCAGAGAATCTTCAGATTCCCAAGCAGGGCAACGTCAAGATTTTTCTTGTGTTATCACCAGATCACAACTGGACCCCCACAAAGAAACGCCAGAGACCTCACCCTAGAAGGGGTGGTTCCAAAAAATACAAAGGAACCTCCGAAAAACTCTCAGACAAAATAATAAATATTTCATCTGTTGTGCTGTAGTACTAATCAGGAGAGAGTCTTGTCACATGGATTGTCATTTATACCTACCATAAAATTTGACTCTATGAGATGGAAGGATGATAACTACTGTACAGTCTAGCACGGAAATTGAAACTTAAAGAAAAATGTCATGACGACACTGATTCCAGATTCAGAAAGAAAAGCACATATGACCCTATGTCTAACAATATAAATATAAAAACATTTACTCGCATGATGGACCAATCCGTTAAGGATTCCATTCCGCAAAGTGGGAAGGCCAGATTAAATCTTACCAGATCCGAGAACATTGCCTAAGGAGTTGAAAAATAATGAATTAATTACTATAAGACCAGCAGACAAATGGGTGCCATGGTGGTACAGGACACATGCATATAATGAAGAAATCCTAAGACAGTTGTCTGATGAGAATACATATAAAACACTCGATGGGGATCCATCCCTGATATTTAAGAAACAGTTGGATCAGTTAGTTGAGACAGCATATTCTAATGGTTGGATTTCTGAGGTGATTTCTGATTATATGCACACTGATTTTCCAATATGTCCTATAATGTACACATTACCTAAAGTACATAAGTATATAGAAAAACCTCCTGGCCGGCCGATAATATCGGCACGTGATTCACTTTTCCAGCCCATGGCCCGCTACTTAGATTCTTTTTTATAACCCTGTGTAAAATCCATTCAAAGTTACATTAAGGATACTGGGGACTTTATGAAAGATCTAAAATCCCTAAGGATAACAACACATACCCAGTTATTGGTGACTATGGACGTGTCATCTTTGTACACGGTTACACCACATGAAACGGGTATTGTGGTTGTGAAAAATGCACTCATGTTCCATCGGCGGGGTCAGCATCCCGACAGCATACCGACGCCGGGATCCCGGCGGGGAGAGGCGAGTGCAGCAAGCCCTTTGCGGGCTCGGTGGCCTGCGGTCGCCACGGATTCTATTCCCACTCTGGGTGTCGTGGACACCCACGAGTGGAAGTAGTCCCTGTTGGTCAGCATGCCGACCGGCGGGATGTTGGTGGAGGTCATGTGACCGTCAGTCTCCCAACCGCCGGTCACATGAATACCACCTGTTCCACCATGGAGGCTTACCACCCAATGATTTTTTGCTGGATCTTTTAAGGATTACATTGACATGTAATTATTTCAAATTTGGCAACCAATACTATCTCCAGACCTTGGGGACTCCGGTGGGAAGTAATATTGCTCCGGCGTATGCAAATTTATATATGGATGAGTATTAACAACAATACATCTTCCCGGGGTTTGGAGATAGTATCCATTATTATAAACGCTTCATAGATGACGTGTTTTGGCTTTGGAGAGGCTCTATTAGAGCTCTATAGACTCTATTAGAGCAACGGTGGTGTCACTCAATACTCTGGAGACACCTATCCGGTTCACTATGTGGCTATGTTCACCACCGAAAGGGGGTATGGACATTGTATATATAGGAAGATAACCGATTGGAACACACTTTTAGATTATAACAGTTACCATCCTAAAACGCTGAAAGAAAACTTACATATATCACATTTTCTCATACGTCCTAGAGGATGCTGGGGTCACTTCAAGAACCATGGGGTATAGACGGGATCCACAGGAGACATGGGCACTTTAAGACTTTCAAATGGTGTGACCTGGCTCCTCCATCTATGCCCCTCCTCCAGACTCCAGTTTAGATCTGTGCCCAGGCAGACTGGATGCACAACTGAGGAGCTCTACTGAGTTTCTCGGGAAAGACTTTATGTTAGGTTTTTTATTTTCAGAGAGGCTGCTGGCAACGGTCTCCCTGCATCGTGGGACTTAGGGGAGAGGAGTCAGACCTACTTCTAGGGAGTTTAAAGGTTCTGCTTCTTGGCTACAGAACACCATTAGCTCCTGAGGGTTTGGAACACTAGGTACGCCTAGGGGTTCACTCCCAGAGCCCGCCGTCACCCCCCTTGCAGAGCCAGAAGTCAGAAGACAGGTGAGTAGAAGAAGAAAAGAAGACTTCAGTGACGGCTTCTGAGGTACCGCACAGCGATCGCACGCGTGCCATACTCCCACACACACAGAGGCACTCCAGGGTGCAGGGAAGGGGGGGCACCCTGGGCAGCATATACACCTCAATTATAAGATTGGCAACAGGGGTATAGGTGATGGGGCACTGTCCTAACCCCCGCCAGTATAAAAATTTGAACTAAAATAGCGGGACTGAAGCGCGCCATTGCGGGGGCGGGGCTTAGCCCTCACAGCTCACACAGCCAGCGCCATTTTCCTTTGCTGTACACTGGTCCTTACACTGCTGAATGTATCAGGGTGCAAAACGGGGGGGGGGGGGGCACAGTCAAATGGTGAAATATATGTGTAATATAAAGCGCTGCAGGTTTGGGGGTATTCTATAATGTTCAGAACTGTTATCTAAGCGCTGTGTTGTGAGCTGAAAAACTCTGTCTGTGTCTCTCTGACATGTTGGGTACACGTGTGTTGGCATGTCTGAGGCAGAGTGCTTCCCACAAACAGCCGTGGGAGTGACATGTAAGTGGATGGACAAGTGAAAACTATATTGGGGACACAGACGCGGGGGGGTGACCCTGTCGGCACCTCCGATATATAACTGGGTAAAAAATTGCATATTAATGTGATGCATATCAAAAAGGGCTATACTATATACACATATATATATATATATATATATATATATATAGTAAGATTGAATAATTCGGTGTAAGAGACACAGGAATATCTATGGATGACTTGGTCATACTTATGTTTCCCTCAGACCCCTCGGGGTCGAAAACAGGTTATTTTGCCCAAAAGAAAAAGAAATTTTCTGAACCGTTAGCCCGTGTGGCGCAATGCAGCCCGTCCACTAAAAAATACCAGAGTAAAAATCACCAATTTTTACAAAAATAACATACAATTGAAAGAGAAAGGTGGTATCTATCTATGTACAGGGCGCAGAAAATTAATGGTTAAGTAGAATACATCCCTTTTGTTATTAAGGAAATGATGTGTTCTTCGTAGCAGTCCAGATTTCTCTGATTAATTCTTCCTCCTCTCATGGAATCATATGGTGTCCCCGATGTGCATGAAAAACAGAATTTAAAGGAGAGATGTGTAGGACAATTTCACACCAATTTGATAGTTTCCACAATTCAGGACAATAAAAGGGCGTACCCCACTCACACAGAGACAGGTGAGTGGAAACCCATAAAGGTATCTTTTAAAATAGACTCTTCAAAAATATTAGCCTGGATCTTGGAAGCGTACCAGAAACTCACAATGGTAAAATGACGATGAATCACATAAAGGTATCTTTTTTAAGGAATTATTTTGAGGTCTGTCAGATGCGTACCCCAACTTACACAATTTGTAGCTGGAACATATACATAAAGGTATCTTTCAAACACAAAATTCCTTTTAACATCAAAAGGATGCGTACCACAACTCACAACTCACAACTCACAACTACTCCGAACAATTGGTACTGTGAGTAGTTTTGGATGACCAGAATTGGATTGACTTTTATTATATGAGCTTTTAGTCCTGCTGTTCATCATATTTTTATGAAGAAAAATACGTTTTACCTTTTTTGTTTTTGTTCTTGATGTGTTTGGAAAATAAATCCTCTGTTTTAATCAAACAAAGAGGAATTCTCTTTTCCTGGTTTTTATCGTGTATCCGGCGTTGAACAAACCTAATGTGATCGTGGATAAAGATACCTTGATAGGAGTTGAATATTCATATATCCAGTGAGTTGTGGTACGCATCCTTTTGATGTTAAAAGGAATTTTGTGTTTGAAAGATACCTTTATGTATATGTTCCAGCTACAAATTGTGTAAGTTGGGGTACGCATCTGACAGACCTCAAAATAATTCCTTAAAAAAGATACCTTTATGTGATTCATCGTCATTTTACCATTGTGAGTTTCTGGTACGCTTCCAAGATCCAGGCTAATATTTTTGAAGAGTCTATTTTAAAAGATACCTTTATGGGTTTCCACTCACCTGTCTCTGTGTGAGTGGGGTACGCCCTTTTATTGTCCTGAATTGTGGAAACTATCGAATTGGTGTGAAATTGTCCTACACATCTCTCCTTTAAATTCTGTTTTTCATGCACATCGGGGACACCATATGATTCCATGAGAGGAGGAAGAATTAATCAGAGAAATCTGGACTGCTACGAAGAACACATCATTTCCTTAATAACAAAAGGGATGTATTCTACTTAACCATTAATTTTCTGCGCCCTGTACATAGATAGATACCACCTTTCTCTTTCAATTGTAGGTTATTTTGCCCAGTTACTACTCCCTTATACCGACACGGATGCTAATTCCTGTGTCGACCATAATGCTTCCTGATGAGATCCAACAGAAAAAAAGTAGCATTTAGTGCATGATTAGTACATAATAAGGACGTATTAACGTCACTGTGGACCCTGCTGTTCCGAACAAAGGGGTTTATGTGTGTATATGTATATATATTTGTAGGTATGTGTGTGTGTGTGTGTGTGTGTGTGTGTGTGTGTGTGTGTGTGTATATATATATATACACTGCTCAAAAAAATAAAGGGAACACTAAAATAACACATCCTAGATCTGAATGAATGAAGTATTCTTATTAAATACTTTGTTCTTTACATAGTTGAATGTGCTGACAACAAAATCACACAAAAATTATCAATGGAAATCAAATTTATTAACCCATGGAGGTCTGGAGTTGGAGTCACCCTCAAAATTAAAGTGGAAAAACACACTACAGGCTGATCCAACTTTGATGTAACGTCCTTAAAACAAGTCAAAATGAGGCTCAGTAGTGTGTGTGGCCTCCACGTGCCTTCCCGACATGAATATGCTGGAATTGAGAGCCATTTACGACGGCCTTCAGCAGGCGGTACATCTTCTTCAAGATCACCCCATGCAGATCCAGTTGGATAAGGTAACAGAAAAAAGCAGAGCAGAAATGGCTGAGGTGACGAAGATCCTCCTCTGGGCAGAAAAATCTGTAAAGGCTCTGTCGGCAATTTTCATTCCGGTGGACAACTGGGAAGCATGGTTCCTCAGCAGACACGATCTCCGTCCGGGAGAGTGGGACCTCCACCAAGAAGTCTTCGCAGAGACGACCAGTCTTTGGGTAGTTCCTCCAGTGGACAGGAGGACTTCTCGTCTCAACGAGAAACTTCAGAAAAATTGTTCCAGGTCAAGAGACCCTCAGGCAGTAGCAGTAGATGCTCTGGTAACCCAGTGACCGTTCCGGTCAGTGTATTCTTTCCACTTCCACTGATCCCAAAAGTTCTCGGGATAATAGGAAGAACAAGGGTTCGGGCAATTTTCACTGCCCCAGACTGGCCAAGGAGGGCTTTGTGCTCAGATATTCAGGAGTTGCTTATTAAAAGATCCTGGACCTTTTCCTCTTCGCAAGGACCTACTACGGTAGGTACCGGGCATGTACCTAGACTTGCCGCGGCTACATTTGACGGCATGACTGTTCAGCGCCGAATCCTACCCCGAAAGGGTATTCCCAAGGAAGTCATCCCCACTCTTTGTTCAGGCCAGGAAAGGAGTAACGTCTAGACATTACCACCGTTTTTGGAGAAAATATATGTCTTAGTGTAAATCCAAGACAGTTTCAACGGAGGTGTTTCAGTAAGGCGTTTTCTCCGTTTCCTACAGGCTGGGGGAAATGCAGACTGCAGTTGGACTCAATTATGGTCCAGTTTTCAGCATTGGAAATTTTCATTCTGAAACTATTAGCTTCCCTTCCGGAAGTTCAGTTGCGTGAAAGACGTGTTGCACGTCCAACTTTCATTTGTGCCTTCGGTGGCACCTTGGGATCGTCATGTGGTGTTGCAGTTCCTTCAATCACATTGGTTTGAACCTTTACAGAAGGTGGAGTTGAAATTCCTCACTTGGAAAGTGGTCAGCCTATTGGCCTTGGCATCTGCACGGCAGATGTCTGAGTTAGTGGTCTTGTCTCTCAAGAGCCCTTAGTTGATCTTCCTGGAAGATAGAGCTGAATTGAGTACACGTCAGCAATTTCTACCGAAGGTGGTTTCCTCTGTCCACATCGACCAACCTATTGTGGTGCCTGTGGCTGGCTATTGACGCCTTCGCTCAGTCAAACTCTCTGGATGTGGTCAGAGCGTTGAAGATTTATGTCGCCAGAATGGCTCAGATTTGGAAAACAGAGGCTCTGTTGGTCCTGTATGCTCCCAACAAGGTTGGGTGTCCTGCTTCCAAGCAGATCATGGCATGCTGGATCCGGAACAACATTCAGCACGCTCATTCCACAGCTGGTTTGCCGTTACCGATATCGGTGAAAGCCCTTTCTACTAAATAGATGGGCTCATCCTGGACGGCTGTCCGGGGGGGGGGTCTCGGCATAGCAACTTGCCGTGCAGCTACTTGATCGGGGTCAAACACATTTTGCAAAGTTCTACAAGTTTGACACCTTGGCCGATGAAGACCTTAAGTTGGTCAATCGGTGCTGCAGAGTCATCCGCACTCTCCCGCCCGTTCTAGAGCTTTGGTATAAACCCCATGGTTCTTGAAGTGACCCCAGCATCCTCTAGGACGTATGAGAAAATAGGATTTTAATACCTACCGGTAAATCCTTTTCTCTTAGTCCGTAGAGGATGCTGGGCGCCCATCCCAGTGCGTACTGTATCTGCAGTTATTGGTTGTGGTTACACACAGGTTGTGTTATGATTTTTTCAGCATATTGCTGCACATTCTTCATGCTGTTGACTTGGGTTCTGCTGAAGGCCACGTTCTGCGGCATGCTTGAGGTGTGAGCTGGTAAGATGCTCACCGTGGTTAACCAAATAAATCCTTTCCTCAAAATGTCCGTCTCCTTGGGCACAGTTCCTTAAACTGGAGTCTGGAGGAGGGGCATAGAGGGAGGAGCCAAGTCACACCATTTGAAAGTCTTAAAGTGCCCATGTCTCCTGTGGATCCCATCTATGCCCCATGGTTCTTGAAGTGACCCCAGCATCCTCTACGGACTAAGAGAAAAGGATTTACCAGTAGGTATTAAAATCCTATTTTATCAAGGTTATGAGGAATAACTCTGATGATGTGACGATGAAACTCCAACTTCAGGAGATGCAACATCGTTTTTTGGAGAGGGGATATCATCCTCAGACAGTTGTAAATGCCTAAATAGGGCTGAACATCTTTTTAAACACCAGGATCGTCAGAAACAGAAGACGAATAAGGGACAATTTGTGTTCATGACAACCTTTGATACTGGCAGTCATGCAACCAGGATGGCTATTAAGAAACATTAGGGAATAGTAGCCACTGGTGCTACATTGAAAGAAAACCTTCCTAAAAATCCTCCGATTGCATACAGGAGAGGACCGGATCTAAGGAATGTACTGATGCGCCTTAATTTGTCAATAAGTAAAGACAAAGAATGTTGGCTATCCACGACACAATTGGGCTGCTTCAAATGTTAAACTGTACAACATGCAGAAGTATGAACACAGGTACTACATATCCACACCTACATAGTGGGAAGAGGATACCAATCAAACATATATTGTCTGTCGGACTATGTGGTATACATACTGTACTGCCTATGCTTACTTGCCTATGTGAGTAAAACCATTAGACCGTTTCGTGAACGTGTTTATAATAAAGATGTGTGGTGGGCACTTTTCGTGTTTTGGTTCTAATTCCACTTTCGTGTTTTGGTTTTGGATCTGCATAATTTATGAAAAAAACATAAAAACAGCTAAAATCACAGAATTTGGGGGTAATTTTGCTCCTACGGTATTATTAACCTCCGTAACATTCATTTCCAGTCTATTCTGAACACCGCACAATATTGTTTTTAGGCCTAAAAGTTGCACCGAGGTGGCTGTATGATTAAGCTAAGCGACACAAGTGTGCGGCACAAACACCTGGCCCATCTAGGAGTGGCACTGCAGTTGCAGACAAGATGGCAGATTTCAAATACTAGTCCCCTAACAGCACATGATGCAAAGAAGAAAAAGAGGTGCAATGAGGTAGCTGGATGTCCAAGCTAAGCGACACAAGTGTGCGGCACAAACACCTAGCCCATCTAGGAGTGGCGCTGCAGTTCCAGACAGGATGGCACAAAAAAAAACCTTGTCCCCAAACAGCACATGATGCAAAGAAGAAAAAGAGGTGCAAGATGGAATTGTCCTTGGGCCCTCCCACCCACCCTTATGTTGTATAAACAGGACATGCACACTTTAACAAACCAATCATTTCAGCGGCAGGGTCAGCCACACGACTGTGGCTGAAATTACTGGTTTGTTTGGGCCCCCACCAAACTGGCTCTACAGAGGCAAGATGTCCACCTCATCCTCCGATTCCTCACCCCTTTCACTGTGTACATCCTCCTCACAGAGTACTAATTCGTCCCTACTGGAATCCATCATCACAGGTTCCTCTGTACTTTCTGGAGGCAATTGCTGGTAAAGGTTTTCCTGGAGGAATTTATAATTCTTTTGTGGAAGTAGCCTCCTACGCCGATCGCTGACAAGGTTACCGGTTGCACTAAACACTCTTTTAGTACACACTGGAGGGGGGGGGCAACTTAGGTAAAATAAAACCAGTTTGTGCAAGGGCATCCAGTAGACATGCCTACTTGGATGCTGTCACACATATAATCGTCCACCATTCTTTCAATGGTGACAGAATCATATGCAGTGACAGTAGACATATCAGTAATCGTTGGCAGGTCCTCAGTCCGGACCAGATGTCAGCTTTCGCTCCTGACTGCCCTGCATCACCGCCAGCGGATGGGCTAGGAAATCTTATCCTTTTCCTTGCAGCCCCAGTGGCAGGAGAAATTGAAGGACGAGCTGTTGACGGGTCACGTTACACTTGAGTTGACAATTTACTAACTAGCAGGTCTTTGCACCTCTGCACACTTGTGTCTGCTGGAAAGAGAGATACAACGTAGGCTTTAAACCTAGGATCGAGCACGGTGGCCAAAATGTAGTGCTCTGATTTCAACAGATTGACCACCCTTGAATCCTGGCAAAGCGAATGAAGGGCTCCATCCACAAGTCCCACATACTTTGCAGAATCGCTCCATCTTAGCTCCTCCTTCAATTTATCCAGCTGTTTCTGCAAAAGCCTGATGAGGGGAATGACCTGACTCAAGCTGGCAGTGTCTGAACTGACTTCACGTGTGACAAGTTCGAAGGGTTGGAGAACCTTGCACAAGACGGAAATCATTCTCCACTGCACTTGAGTCAGGTGCATTGCCCCTCCTTTGCCTATATCGTAGGTGGATGTATAGGCTTGAATGGCCTTTTGCTGCTCCTCCATCCTCTGAAGCATATAGAGTGTTGAATTCCACCTCGTTACCACCTCTTGCTTCAGTTGATGGCAGGGCAGGTTCAGGAGTGTTTGCTGGCGCTCAAGTCTTCGGCACGCAGTGGCAGAATGCCGAAAGTGGCCCTCAATTTATCGGGCCACCGACAGCATCTCCTGCACACCCCAGTCATTTTTCCAAAAATTCTGCCCCACCAAATTAATTGTATGTGCAAAACATTGGACATGCTGGAATTTGCCCAGATGTAATGCACGCACAATATTGGTGGCGTTGTCCGATATCACAAATCCCCAGGAGAGTCCAATTGGGGTAAGCCATTCTGCGATGATGTTCCTCAGTTTCCGTAAGAGGTTGTCAGCTGTGTGCCTCTAAAGGAAAGCGGTGCCTAGGAACGAGTTGGCGTTTGCGAGGAGATGCCGCTGCTGTTGTTGCTGCGGGAGGCAATACATCTACCCAGTGGGCTATTACAGTTATATAGTCCTTAGCCTGCCCTGTTCCCCTTGTCCACATGTCCGTGTTTTAGTGGACACTGGATACAACCGCATTTTGTAGGACACTGGTGACTCTTTTTCTGACGTATGTGTACATTCTCGGTATTGCCTGCCTAGAGAAGTGGAACCTAGATAATATTTTAAACCGGGACACAATACCTCAAACAATTCTCTAAGTCCCACTGAACTAATAGTGGATACCGGACGCACGTCTCACACCAACATAGCTGTCAAGGCCTCAGTTATCCGCTTTGCAAAAATATGACTGCTGTCATATTTCATCTTCCTCACAAAGAACTGTTGGACAGTCAATTGCTTACTGGAAGTAGTACAAGTGGTCTTCCGACTTCCCCTCTGGGATGACGATCGACTCCCAGCAGCAACAACAGCAGTGGCAGCAACAGCAGGCGTACCACTGAAGGATCATACGGAGGAATCCCGGTTAGGAGAGGACTCCTCAGTCTTGACAGTGACATGGCCTACAGGACTACGGACGTTCCTGACTGAGGAGGAAGTTGACGTTGAGGGAGTTGGTGGTGTGGCTTGCAGGAGCTTGGGTACAGGAGGAAGAAGGGATTTCGGTGTCAGTGGACTGCTTACGCTGTTACCCAGAGTTTCAAAACTTGACACTGACTTCTGATGAATGCGCAGCAGGTGACGTATAAGGGAGGATGTTCCTAGGTGGTTAACATCCTTACCCCTACTTATTACAGATTGACAGAGGCAACAGATGGCCTGTTGTCCGGATTTGTGGAGAAATAATTCCACACCGAAGGGGTGGCTTTTTGGTAGTTTACGCAGGCATCAGAATGGGCTTCTTCATCCAACGGACAACAGGTGTCTCCCCTGGTGCCTGACTTAAACAAACCACATCACCATCAGAATCCTCATCTTCAACGTCCTCCTCAGCGCCAGCAACACCCATATCCTCATCCTGGTGTACTTCAACAGTGACATCTTCAATTTGAATATCAGGAACTGGACTGTGGGTGCTCCTTCCAGCACTTGCAGGGGGCGTGCGAATGGTGGAAGGAGCCACCTCTTCCCGTCCAGTGTTGGGAAGGTCAGGCATCGCAACTGCCGACACACTTGGACTCTCCTTGAGGATTTGTGATACCATCTCAGAACGCACAGTTCTTTTCTGTGCTCTTTCCAGCTTAACTCTTTTAATTTTTCTAGCGGGAGGTTAAGGGCTTCCATCGTCATGTTAAGCTGAACCACTAGCCATGAACATAGGTCAGGGCCTCAGCCATTCCTTGCCACTCCTTGTCGTAAATGGCATATTAGCAAGTTTACATTTCTCCCCAGACAATTTAAATTTCTTTTTTTAGTTCTTTTTACAGAACTTTGGCTTTTTGGATTTTACATGCCCTCTGCTATCACATTGGGCATCGGCCTTGGCAGATTACGTTGATGGCATTTCATCGTCTATGTCATGGCTACTGGCAGCAGCTTCAGCACTAGGAGGAAGTGGTTCTTCTTGATCTTTCCCTATTTTATCCTCAAAATTTTTGTTCTCCATTATTTTTTGGGAGTTATATAAGACAATATGCGGCACAGGAATGACTGATGGCCAGGACACTACCACTGGTCTGATGCAGCACAACACAACAACACTGTAAGGGACTTGTGGTTGTTGTTGTAATTATTATACAGTAGCAGTGGACATATAGCAGCAGCGTATATCGTCACTGGAATGACTGATGGACAGGACACTACCACTGGTCTGATGCAGCACAACATAACAACACTGTAAGGGACTTGTGGTTGTTGTTGTTGTTGTTATTATTATTATACGGCAGCAGTGGACATATAGCAGCAGCGTATATCGTCACTGGAATGACTGATGGACAGGACACTACCACTGGTCTGATGCAGCACAAAACAACACCACTTTATACAGCTACACTGGATATATGGCAACAGAGGACACCAACACTGTGACTGGCTGGACTGATGCAGCACAATACACTGACTACACTGGACTGGACAGCACAACACAGCATCACTTTATACAGCTACACTGGATATATGGCAGCAGAGGACATCAACACTGTGACTGGCTGGACTGATGCAGCACAATACACTGACTACACTGGACTGGATTGAGCAGCACAACACAGCACAAGACTCGCCACCCCACTTTCCCGCTTCCAATCCCGGGATTCAAGGGATTACAGTGCGCATGTGCGGGAGGGTGGGTGTAAGTAATGACACTTGCTATTAGGTGGGCGGCCGCGGCAGCCATGGACAAGCTGAACGCGGCAGCACTTCAAATGTAGCGCCGGCCGCCAGCCAATCAGAGCTGGCGGCTCGGCAGCCAATCAGGGAAGCTGCCGCAGCAGCGGCAGCCAATCAGGAGCCACTGCTGCGACCGCTTCCCTGATTGGCTGCCGGTCCACCAGCTCCGGTTGGCTGGCGGCCGGCGCTTCATTTGAAATGCTCCCGCATTCAGTGAGTCTATGGCGGCCGCCCGCCTAATAGTAAGTGTCATTACTTACACCACCCTCCCTCTCGCGCCGCTACCAACCCTTCCGCGCCACTACCCACATCCTCCCTCACGCACCACTACCTACACCCACCCTCCCGCACTGCTACCTACCCCCTCCCTACCTCCCGCACCGCTACCTACACCCTCCCTACCTCCCGCACCACTACCTACACCCTCCCTCCAGCGCTGCTCCCTACAACCTTCACTGGTCCCTACTGCAATCCCGGGAATCCCGGGATTGACCGTTTTTCAATCCCGAATCCCGGGATTGAAAAAACGGCCCGGGATTGGCCTCCCTACTGGTGAGTGCACCCCATTGCTGTACTATACTATTGGACTGAGGATATCTCTTCACTCTGGAGTTTGAGTGGTACCGCAGCATGCTGCATCTCTAAATTGTGAGTGCAGACATACCATGAATTAGATAGATAGATAGATAGATAGATAGATAGATAGATAGATAGATAGATAGATAGATAGATACATAGATACATACACACACACACATTCATACTTTCATAGATGAAACTTTTCAAGACTTTTTCAAGTCTGTGTTTAAGCTTTCTGAAATGTCCATAAAATCACCTAAATTGATGCAGGGAGGACAACCAATTGGCAGCTATGGCCCTCTAAGGTAAAAAGTCCCTACACTGCATGGATCTGTATGGAACTGTGCAAATAAAAGTTTTTCAAGGAATGGTCAGTCAGCTATTTAAAATATTCTCATCCAGGGAAAGGCCAATGACAAAATTTGTAAATAAATCCTTGACCTGATTGACATCCAGTTTTGACCAAACCCCTATTACCAGCAATGAGTGCTGTTGTTAGTATATTTTTTAGTGTTTTTTCTGCAAGAAGGAACCAAATGCTGCTCATTTGCTGCAACCTCAGCTTCCTAGCCCAGAATGCAAGGCGCTGAAGTCAAGTCACTAAGCAACAATAACGCATGTTCAAGACTCCCAGACCTCCTTGTGGCTTGGGACACGGCATTGTGGTTAGCATCATCCTGTGGTGGCTGTGGGGCAAAATAAAATAAGATTTTAAACCTACCGGTAAATCTTTTTCTCCTAGTCCGTAGAGGATGCTGGGGACTCCGTAAGGACCATGGGGTATAGACAGGCTCCGCAGGAGACAGGGCACTCTAAGACTTTAGATGGGTGTGAACTGGCTCCTCCCTCTATGCCCCTCCTCCAGACCTCAGTTATAGAACTGTGCCCAGATGAGACGGACAGTACGAGGAAAGGATTTTTGTTAATCTAAGGGCGAGATACACACCAGCCCACACCATACACACCGTACAACATGGTATATACTAAACCAGTTAACAGCATGAACAAAACAGCATCAGCCAGAGACTGATCTCAACTGTAACATAACCCTTATGTAAGCAACAACTATATACAAGCCTTGAAATAGTCCACACTGGGAGGGGCGCCGAGCATCCTCTACGGACTAGGAGAAAAAGATTTACCGGTAGGTTTAAAATCTTATTTTCTCTTACGTCCTAGAGGATGCTGGGGACTCCGTAAGGACCATGGGGATTATACCAAAGCTCCAGACCGGGCGGGAGAGTGCGGATGACTCTGCAGCACTGATTGAGCAAACATGAGGTCTTCCTTAGCCAGGGTATCAAACTTGTAGAATTTTGCCAAAGTGTTTGAACCCAACCAATCCTGCAATCCAGCCGTAGAATGAGCCTGCTGAATCGTGTTACAGATCAAGCGAGCAATAGTCTGCTTAGAAGCTGGAGCGCCAACCTTGTTGGCTGCATACAGGACAAACAGTGCCTCTGTTTTCCTAACCCGAGCCGTCCTGGCTACATAAATTTTTAAGGCCCTGACTACATCCAGGGACTTGGAATCCTCCCAGTCACCCGTAGCCACAGGCAGCATAATAGGTTGGTTCATATGAAACGACGAAACCACCTTAGGCAGAAATTGAGGACGAGTTCTTAACTCTGCTCGATCCACATGGAAAATCAGATAGGGGCTCTTGTAAGACAAAGCCGCCAATTCAGACACCCGCCTCGCAGATGCCAAGGCCAACAACATGACCACCTTCCAAGTGAGAAATTTTAATTCAACTGTTTGAAGAGGTTCAAACCAGTGTGATTTAAGGAACTGTAACACCACGTTAAGGTCCCACGGTGCCACTGGGGGCACAAAAGGAGGCTGGATGTGCAGCACTCCCTTTACAAAAGTCTGGACTTCTGGGAGAGAAGCCAATTCCTTCTTAAAGAATATAGATAAGGCCGAAATCTGCACCTTAATGGAGCCTAACTTTAGGCCCATATCCACTCCTGTCTGTAGAAAATGGAGAAAACGACCCAGCTGAAAATCTTCCGTAGGAGCATTCTTGGCTTCACACCAAGACACATATTTCCTCCAGATACGGTGATAATGCTTCGCCGTTACCTCCTTCCTAGCTTTGATTAGAGTAGGGATGACTTCCCCCGGAATACTCTTCCTAGCTAGGATTTGGTGTTCAACCGCCACGCCGTCAAACGTAACCGCGGTAAGTCTTGGAACACACAGGGCCCCTGTTGTAACAGGTCCTCCCTGAGAGGAAGAGGCCACGGATCGTCTGTGATCATTTTCTGAAGATCTGAATACCAGGCCCTTCGAGGCCAATCTGGAACAATGAGTATTGTCTGCACTCTTGTTCGTCTTATGATTCTCAGTATTTTTGAGATAAGTGGAAGTGGAGGGAACACATAGACCGACTGAAACACCCACGGTGTCACCAGGGCATCCACCGCCACTGCCTGAGTGTCCCTCGACCTGGAACAATACGTCCAAAGCTTTCTGTTGAGGCGTGACGCCATCATGTCTATTTGAGGAAGTCCCCAACGACTTGTTACCTCTACAAAGACCTCTTGATGAAGTCCCCACTCTCCTTGATGGAGATCGTGTCTGCTGAGGAAGTCTGCTTCCCAGTTGTCTACTCCCGGAATGAAGACCGCAGACAGAGCGCTTACATGATTTTCCGCCCAGCGAAGAATCCTGGTGGCTTCTGCCATTGCTGCCCTGTTCCTTGTCCCACCCTGGCAGTTTACATGCGCCACGGCTGTGACGTTGTCTGATTGGATCAGAATGGGTAGGTTGCGAAGAAGACTCTCCGCCTGTTGCAGGCCGTTGTATATGGCCCTTAATTCCAGCACATTGATGTGTAGACAAGCCTCCTGGCTTGACCATATTCCCTAAAAATGTCTTCCTTGTGTGACTGCTCCCCATCCTCGGAGGCTCGCGTCCGTGGTCACAAGAACCCAATCTTGAATGCCGAACCTGCGACCCTCTAGAAGGTGAGCACTCTGGAGCCACCACAGGAGAGAGACCCTGGCCCTGGGAACCAACTGCGACTTTGGTAGATTTAGAATCCAGCCGTGTTGTTGTAGTACTCTCAGGGAGAGAGACACGCTTTTTAGTAACTGATCTCTCGATCTTGACTTTATCAGGAGATCGTTCAAGTATGGGATAATTGTGACCCCCTGCTTGCGCAGGAGCACCATCATTTCCGCCATTACCTTGGTGAAAATTCTCGGAGCCGTGGTAAGCCCAAACGGCAACGTCTGAAACTGGTAATGACAATCCTGTACAGCGAATCTCAGGTACGCCTGATGAGGAGGATATACAGTATGGGGACATCAAGGTATGCATCCTTTATGTCTAGTGACACCATAAAATCCCCCCCTTCCAGGCTGGAGATCACTGCCCTGAGAGATTCCATCTTAAATTTGAACCTTTTCAAATATAGGTTTAGGGATTTTAGATTCAGAATTGGTCTGACCGAGCCATCCGGCTTCGGGACCACAAATAGGGTTGAATAAAACCCTTTCCCCTGTTGCCCTAGGGGAACCTTGATAATCACCTGCTGTTGACACAGCTTTTGTATGGCAGCTGAAACTATTTCCCTCTCTGGGGGAGAAGCTGGCAAGGCCGATTTGAAAACATCTTCGTACTCCAGTTTCTAGCCTTAGGATACAATTTCGACCACCCAAGGATCCAAATCCGACTGAACCCAGACCTGGCTGAAGAGACGAAGACGTGCCCCCACCGGTGCGGACTCCCGCAGCGGAGCCCCAGCGTCATGCGGTGGATTTTTTAGAGGCCGGGGAGGATTTTTGTTCCTGGGAACTAGCCATAGCTGGTGTTCTTTTCCCTCTACCTCTGGCGAGGAAGGAAGAGCCCCGACCCTTTCTGAACTTATGCGACCGAAAGAACTGCATCTGGTATTGAGGTGTTTTCTTTTGCTGTGGGGGAACATAAGGCAAAAAAGAAGACTTACCCGCGGTAGCTGTGGAAACCAGGTCCGCGATGCCCTCCCCAAACAAAACTTCACCTTTGTAAGGCAAAGCCTCCATATGTCTCTTTGAATCAGCATCACCTGTCCATTGACGGGTCCACAGGGACCTTCTAGCAGAAACTGCCATGGCATTGGCTCTTGAACCCAACAGCCCAATATCTCTCGCAGCCTCTCTCATATATAACGCTGCGTCCTTAATGTGACCCAAGTGTTAGGCGCCGGGGTCCGCGATGTCCTCGCGGCCCGGCGCCTAGCAACTAGGGACGCCGTGCGTACGTAGCCGCCGGCTCTCTAGCAACACAGGGACGCCGAGCGGCTGAGCCGCCTGGACCCTGGCAACGGGGACGCCATGGACAGACCGCGTTCCCCGTTGCAGGGTCAGATTTCAACATAAACGCTGGTCTTGTGGGCGTGCAGCAGGGCAGCTGCACAGCATTTGGGGCAATTAGACTGGGGGCATCTGATTGGAGGACTCTTTGTTAAATGCTTCTCAGTGCTTCACACAGACGCCGGTAATAGCTTCCTGCATGCTGTTTTGGTTTGCTGAACGTCTGTTCCAGTCCTGCTGTGTCCGGTCATTCCTGTCCTCAGAAGTCCTGTATCTTGGAGTTGTCATCTCATCCCAAGAAGTCGTTTGGTCCCCTGTAGTCCTCATCTATCACCAGAGAATATCGAGTGGTGTTCGTGAGTTGCGGCTCTGCCGTGTGTTGCGGCTCAGCCGCTTTATCTTTATATTCTGTTTCGGAGCATTTGCGGAGGGTTCCGCTTCCACAAGTCCTCTCCGGAACTCGGCGGTGCCGGGTAGGAGAGTGGACAAGTGGATATTTTGGTTGTCCTTTTCCCTGGCGGTTTTTCCGCACATATTCTAGTTTCCAGTTAGCTTGTAGCCCCTGGACTGGTTGTTTAGTCAGAGGGCCCCTTGTTATCACCCTGTCTCGGATTTCCCTTTGTCTCCCATTAAGACCTGAGGGGGCATCGGAGTTGAGCAGACATAATCCGCCCTTCAAACGCAGCTGCCATGGGCTCAAGCAACCATAGTCTCGCAGGGGATTTCTGACAGCACGGGCGAGACAACGGAGTTAGGGCGGCAGGGGCTATTTTCCATTCCCGCACCCTTCCCCAGCATTACGTTCCAGTGCTCCGGTCCTTGCAATAAGATCTCCTCAGACCAGAGTGCTGGAATAATAACATTATTACCGGCCCTACCAAAAAATTAAAATTAAACAGGGTTTAATTTTTTCTCATTCAGTTTTTGTTAAAGTTTTTTGGCCTCATGAATCCGACAGGTTTAGGGCCAAATCCTGGCCAGCTCTTAGTCAATCAGATTCAAGAACTTACTCAGATGGTTCAGGATCTTTCTTTCTATTCGGGTGAGGTCGCAGGAAGATCTTTTGCGAGTCTCCCCAAAGGTAGTCCCTGAACCAAAGATGCATTTGCCTGACCGTTTTTCTGGTGATAGAAAATAATTTTTTAATTTTAAAGAATCTTGTAAACTTTATTTTCGTTTAAGACCTACTTCCTCTGGTACTGAATCTCAGCGGGTTGGGATTATTATTTCTTTACTCCAGGGGGATCCTCAGACCTGGGCATTTGGTTTAAGAGCAGAGGATCCTGCGTTGTTGTCAGTAGACGCTTTCTTTAAGTCTTTAGGGCTCTTGTATGATGACCCAGATAGAGAGGCATCCGCTGAAAGTCAGCTGCGCGCTCTCAAACAAGGTAGAAATCCTGCAGAGGTTTATTGTACCGAGTTTCGCCGTTGGTCGAACGACTGTGGCTGGAATGACCCAGCCCTGCGCAGTCAGTTTCGCCTCGGTTTATCAGAGTTTATTAAAGACAGTCTCCTCCAGTACCCCGCTCCTGAGACTCTCGATAAACTCATGGAGCTTTCTATAAAGATTGATCGTCGTCTCAGAGAGCGGAGGGCTGAAAGAGGAACATCTGTAAGGTCTAGTCCCTGTGTTTATTCCATTCCAGAGGACGTCGAGGAGCCCATGCAGATGGGTCTCTCCCGGCTGTCTCCTGAGGAAAAAACCAGAAGGCAAAATTCCGGTCTTTGTTTGTACTGTGGTGGTAAGGGACATTTTGCTCGTAATTGTCTGAACAAGTCGGGAAACGCTTTGACCAGGTGAATTGTGAGGGGGTTCACCTAGGTCTGCAGCTTATCTCCTCGAATAACTCTCTTTTAGTCCCAGTTAAGGTTTCCTTTGGCAGCCTCAGTTCTTTGGTGTCGGCTTTTGTTGACAGTGGAGCTGCAGGAAACTTTATGGATTTAATTTGGGCTAAGGCCTTAGGCATTCCACAGTTACCATTGGATAGGTGTATCACCATGCACGGCTTAGATGGGAGTCCACTTTCCAATGGGGTAATTACTCACCGTACACCTCCCGTAGTACTTACAGTAGGAGCCTTACATTCCAAAAATATTGAATTCTACCTAACACATTGCCCAGCAGTTCCAGTTGTTCTAGGTCACCCTTGGCTGGCCTTTCATAATCCCACCATTGATTGGCGGTCCGGGGAGATTTCCCAATGGGGTACATTTTGTGCTAAGGAATGTATTTCGTATCCAGTCAGAGTAGCAGCTATCATTCCAGAGCTCATTCCTGTGGAATACCAGGAGTTTGCTGATGTATTCTCCAAAGGCAATGCGGACATTCTGCCTCCCCATCGGCCTTATGATTGTGCTATTGAGCTAGTTCCAGGTGCCGCATTGCCAAAGGGGAGATTATATGCATTGTCCGGGCCAGAAACTTCGGCCATGCATGATTATGTTCAGGAGAGCTTAGAGAAAAGATTTATTAGGCCATCAAAATCTCCTTTAAGTGCAGGTTTTTTCTTTGTGGAGAAAAAGGATGGCTCGCTTAGACCATGCATTGATTTTAGAGCCCTGAATAAGATCTCAGTAAAAAACACCTATCCTTTGCCGTTAATTTCTGTACTTTTTGATCAGTTACGTTCTGCTGTGATTTTTTCTAAAATTGACCTTAGAGGAGCTTACAACCTCATCCGAATTAAATCTGGAGATGAGTGGAAGACGGCTTTCAGCACTCAGTCGGGTCACTACGAATACCTGGTGATGCCGTTCGGCCTGTCTAATGCTCCAGCAGTTTTTCAAGACCTCATTAATGATGTGCTCTGTGACTTCCTAGGGAAATTCGTGGGCGTTTATTTAGACGACATCTTGATTTATTCTGAATCGATGGAACAACATGTTACCCAGGTGCGTCTGGTTCTTCAAAAGTTACGTGAGAATCATTTATATGCCAAGCTGGAGAAGTGTGATTTTCACGTCACGGAAGTATCTTTTTTAGGGTACATAATTTCCCCTCAGGGATTTTCCATGGAACCAAAGAAGCTCCAGGCCATCCTTAATTGGGCGCAACCCACCAATTTAAAAGCAATTCAGCGCTTTTTAGGGTTTGCGAATTATTATAGGAGGTTCATCCATTCTTTTTCTGACCTGGTTGCTCCCATAGTGGCTCTGACAAAGAAAGGAGCGGCCTTCCGAGAGAAGAAATTTTCTGACAGGCTCCGACGTCCTTGCACTTTTAAAGTGGGAGATAAGGTGTGGTTGTCAACTCGCAACATCAGGCTTCGACAATCCTCGGCTAGGTTGGGACCCAAATTTATTGGACCGTTTCTTATTATTAAGAAGGTCAACCCAGTTGCCTTTCGGCTACGTTTACCAAGATCCCTTAAGATTGGAAATACTTTTCATTGTTCCCTGTTGAAACAATACGTTTCTTCCAGTAAATTTCCTCGGAGGATCTCTCAGGGTAGATCTCCAGTGGATGTACTGGGACAACAGGAATTCTTGGTAGAGAAAGTTCTTGACTCTAAATTGTCCCGAGGTCGGCTTTATTTTTTAGTGCACTGGAAAGGCTATGGTCCGGAGGAAAGGTCTTGGGTCCTGGATAAGGATCTTCATGCCCCTAGGCTCAAGAGGGCATTTTTTCGAGAATTTCCTCAGAAACCTGGCTTTAGGGGTTCCTTGACCCCTCCTCAAGGGGGGGTACTGTTAGGCGCCGGGGTCCGCAATGTCCTCGCGGCCCGGCGCCTAGCAACTAGGGACGCCGTGCGTACGTAGCCGCCGGCTCCCTAGCAACACAGGGACGCCGAGCGGCTGAGCCACCTGGACCCTGGCAACGGGGACGCCATGGACAGACCGCGTTCCCCGTTGCAGGGTCAGATTTCAACATACACGCTAGTCTTGTGGGCGTGCAGCAGGGCAGCTGCACAGCATTTGGGGCAATTAGACTGGGGGCATCTGATTGGAGGACTCTTTGTTAAATGCTTCTCAGTGCTTCACACAGACGCCGGTAATAGCTTCCTGCATGCTGTTTTGGTTTGCTGAACGTCTGTTCCAGTCCTGCTGTGTCCGGTCATTCCTGTCCTCAGAAGTCCTGTATCTTGGAGTTGTCATCTCATCCCAAGAAGTCGTTTGGTCCCCTGTAGTCCTCATCTATCACCAGGGAATATCGAGTGGTGTTCGTGAGTTGCGGCTCTGCCGTGTGTTGCGGCTCAGCCGCTTTATCTTTATATTCTGTTTCGGAGCATTTGCGGAGGGTTCCGCTTCCACAAGTCCTCTCCGGAACTCGGCGGTGCCGGGTAGGAGAGTGGACAAGTGGATATTTTGGTTGTCCTTTTCCCTGGCGGTTTTTCCGCACATAATCTAGTTTCCAGTTAGCTTGTAGCCCCTGGCCTGGTTGTTTAGTCAGGGGGCCCCTTGTTATCACCCTGTCTCGGATTTCCCTTTGTCTCCCATTAAGACCTGAGGGGGCATCGGAGTTGGGCAGACATAATCCGCCCTTCAAACGCGGCTGCCATGGGCTCAAGCAACCATAGTCTCGCAGGGGATTTCTGACAGCACGGGTGAGACAACGGAGTTAGGGCGCCAGGGGCTATTTTCCATTCCCGCACCCTTCCCCAGCATTACGTTCCAGTGCTCCGGTCCTTGCAATAAGATCTCCTCAGACCAGAGTGCTGGAATAATAACATTATTACCGGCCCTACCAAAAAACTAAAATTAAACAGGGTTTAATTTTTTCTCATTCAGTTTTTGTTAAAGTTTTTTGGCCTCATGAATCCGACAGGTTTAGGGCCAAATCCTGGCCAGCTCTTAGTCAATCAGATTCATGAACTTACTCAGATGGTTCAGGATCTTTCTCTTCGGGTGAGGTCGCAGGAAGATCTTTTGCGAGTCTCCCCAAAGGTAGTCCCTGAACCAAAGAGGCATTTGCCTGACCGTTTTTCTGGTGATAGAAAATAATTTTTTAATTTTAAAGAATCTTGTAAACTTTATTTTCGTTTAAGACCTACTTCCTCTGGTACTGAATCTCAGCGGGTTGGGATTATTATTTCTTTACTCCAGGGGGATCCTCAGACCTGGGCATTTGGTTTAAGAGCAGAGGATCCTGCGTTGTTGTCAGTAGACGCTTTCTTTAAGTCTTTAGGGCTCTTGTATGATGACCCAGATAGAGAGGCATCCGCTGAAAGTCAGCTGCGCGCTCTCAAACAAGGTAGAAATCCTGCAGAGGTTTATTGTACCGAGTTTCGCCGTTGGTCGAACGACTGTGGCTGGAATGACCCAGCCCTGCGCAGTCAGTTTCGCCTCGGTTTATCAGAGTTTATTAAAGTCAGTCTCCTCCAGTACCCCGCTCCTGAGACTCTCGATAAACTCATGGAGCTTTCTATAAAGATTGATCGTCGTCTCAGAGAGCGGAGGGCTGAAAGAGGAACATCTGTAAGGTCTAGTCCCTGTGTTTATTCCATTCCAGAGGACGTCGAGGAGCCCATGCAGATGGGTCTCTCCCGGCTGTCTCCTGAGGAAAAAAACAGAAGGCAAAATTCCGGTCTTTGTTTGTACTGTGGTGGTAAGGGACATTTTGCTCGTAATTGTCTGAACAAGTCGGGAAACGCTTTGACCAGGTGAATTGTGAGGGGGTTCACCTAGGTCTGCAGCTTATCTCCTCGAATAACTCTCTTTTAGTCCCAGTTAAGGTTTCCTTTGGCAGCCTCAGTTCTTTGGTGTCAGCTTTTGTTGACAGTGGAGCTGCAGGAAACTTTATGGATTTAATTTGGGCTAAGGCCTTAGGCATTCCACAGTTACCATTGGATAGGTGTATCACCATGCACGGCTTAGATGGGAGTCCGCTTTCCAATGGGGTAATTACTCACCGTACACCTCCCGTAGTACTTACAGTAGGAGCCTTACATTCCAAAAATATTGAATTCTACCTAACACATTGCCCAGCAGTTCCAGTTGTTCTAGGTCACCCTTGGCTGGCCTTTCATAATCCCACCATTGATTGGCGGTCCGGGGAGATTTCCCAATGGGGTACATTTTGTGCTAAGGAATGTATTTCGTATCCAGTCAGAGTAGCAGCTATCATTCCAGAGCTCATTCCTGTAGAATACCAGGAGTTTGCCGATGTATTCTCCAAAGGCAATGCGGACATTCTGCCTCCCCATCGGCCTTATGATTGTGCTATTGAGCTAGTTCCAGGTGCCGCATTGCCAAAGGGGAGATTATATGCATTGTCCGGGCCAGAAACTTCGGCCATGCATGATTATGTTCAGGAGAGCTTAGAGAAAAGATTTATTAGGCCATCAAAATCTCCTTTAAGTGCAGGTTTTTTCTTTGTGGAGAAAAAGGATGGCTCGCTTAGACCATGCATTGATTTTAGAGCCCTGAATAAGATCTCAGTAAAAAACACCTATCCTTTGCCGTTAATTTCTGTACTTTTTGATCAGTTACGTTCTGCTGTGATTTTTTCTAAAATTGACCTTAGAGGAGCTTACAACCTCATCCGAATTAAATCTGGAGATGAGTGGAAGACGGCTTTCAGCACTCAGTCGGGTCACTACGAATACCTGGTGATGCCGTTCGGCCTGTCTAATGCTCCAGCAGTTTTTCAAGACCTCATTAATGATGTGCTCTGTGACTTCCTAGGGAAATTCGTGGGCGTTTATTTAGACGACATCTTGATTTATTCTGAATCGATGGAACAACATGTTACCCAGGTGCGTCTGGTTCTTCAAAAGTTACGTGAGAATCATTTATATGCCAAGCTGGAGAAGTGTGATTTTCACGTCACGGAAGTATCTTTTTTAGGGTACATAATTTCCCCTCAGGGATTTTCCATGGAACCAAAGAAGCTCCAGGCCATCCTTAATTGGGCGCAACCCACCAATTTAAAAGCAATTCAGCGCTTTTTAGGGTTTGCGAATTATTATAGGAGGTTCATCCATTCTTTTTCTGACCTGGTTGCTCCCATAGTGGCTCTGACAAAGAAAGGAGCGGCCTTCCGAGAGAAGAAATTTTCTGACAGGCTCCGACGTCCTTGCACTTTTAAAGTGGGAGATAAGGTGTGGTTGTCAACTCGCAACATCAGGCTTCGACAATCCTCGGCTAGGTTGGGACCCAAATTTATTGGACCGTTTCTTATTATTAAGAAGGTCAACCCAGTTGCCTTTCGGCTACGTTTACCAAGATCCCTTAAGATTGGAAATACTTTTCATTGTTCCCTGTTGAAACAATACGTTTCTTCCAGTAAATTTCCTCGGAGGATCTCTCAGGGTAGATCTCCAGTGGATGTACTGGGACAACAGGAATTCTTGGTAGAGAAAGTTCTTGACTCTAAATTGTCCCGAGGTCGGCTTTATTTTTTAGTGCACTGGAAAGGCTATGGTCCGGAGGAAAGGTCTTGGGTCCTGGATAAGGATCTTCATGCCCCTAGGCTCAAGAGGGCATTTTTTCGAGAATTTCCTCAGAAACCTGGCTTTAGGGGTTCCTTGACCCCTCCTCAAGGGGGGGTACTGTTAGGCGCCGGGGTCCGCAATGTCCTCGCGGCCCGGCGCCTAGCAACTAGGGACGCCGTGCGTACATAGCCGCCGGCTCCCTAGCAACACAGGGACGCCGAGCGGCTGAGCCACCTGGACCCTGGCAACGGGGACGCCATGGACAGACCGCGTTCCCCGTTGCAGGGTCAGATTTCAACATACACGCTAGTCTTGTGGGCGTGCAGCAGGGCAGCTGCACAGCATTTGGGGCAATTAGACTGGGGGCATCTGATTGGAGGACTCTTTGTTAAATGCTTCTCAGTGCTTCACACAGACGCCGGTAATAGCTTCCTGCATGCTGTTTTGGTTTGCTGAACGTCTGTTCCAGTCCTGCTGTGTCCGGTCATTCCTGTCCTCAGAAGTCCTGTATCTTGGAGTTGTCATCTCATCCCAAGAAGTCGTTTGGTCCCCTGTAGTCCTCATCTATCACCAGGGAATATCGAGTGGTGTTCGTGAGTTGCGGCTCTGCCGTGTGTTGCGGCTCAGCCGCTTTATCTTTATATTCTGTTTCGGAGCATTTGCGGAGGGTTCCACTTCCACAAGTCCTCTCCGGAACTCGGCGGTGCCGGGTAGGAGAGTGGACAAGTGGATATTTTGGTTGTCCTTTTCCCTGGCGGTTTTTCCGCACATAATCTAGTTTCCAGTTAGCTTGTAGCCCCTGGCCTGGTTGTTTAGTCAGGGGGCCCCTTGTTATCACCCTGTCTCGGATTTCCCTTTGTCTCCCATTAAGACCTGAGGGGGCATCGGAGTTGGGCAGACATAATCCGCCCTTCAAACGCAGCTGCCATGGGCTCAAGCAACCATAGTCTCGCAGGGGATTTCTGACAGCACGGGCGAGACAACGGAGTTAGGGCGCCAGGGGCTATTTTCCATTCCCGCACCCTTCCCCAGCATTACGTTCCAGTGCTCCGGTCCTTGCAATAAGATCTCCTCAGACCAGAGTGCTGGAATAATAACATTATTACCGGCCCTACCAAAAAACTAAAATTAAACAGGGTTTAATTTTTTCTCATTCAGTTTTTGTTAAAGTTTTTTGGCCTCATGAATCCGACAGGTTTAGGGCCAAATCCTGGCCAGCTCTTAGTCAATCAGATTCATGAACTTACTCAGATGGTTCAGGATCTTTCTCTTCGGGTGAGGTCGCAGGAAGATCTTTTGCGAGTCTCCCCAAAGGTAGTCCCTGAACCAAAGAGGCATTTGCCTGACCGTTTTTCTGGTGATAGAAAATAATTTTTTAATTTTAAAGAATCTTGTAAACTTTATTTTCGTTTAAGACCTACTTCCTCTGGTACTGAATCTCAGCGGGTTGGGATTATTATTTCTTTACTCCAGGGGGATCCTCAGACCTGGGCATTTGGTTTAAGAGCAGAGGATCCTGCGTTGTTGTCAGTAGACGCTTTCTTTAAGTCTTTAGGGCTCTTGTATGATGACCCAGATAGAGAGGCATCCGCTGAAAGTCAGCTGCGCGCTCTCAAACAAGGTAGAAATCCTGCAGAGGTTTATTGTACCGAGTTTCGCCGTTGGTCGAACGACTGTGGCTGGAATGACCCAGCCCTGCCCAGTCAGTTTCGCCTCGGTTTATCAGAGTTTATTAAAGTCAGTCTCCTCCAGTACCCCGCTCCTGAGACTCTCGATAAACTCATGGAGCTTTCTATAAAGATTGATCGTCGTCTCAGAGAGCGGAGGGCTGAAAGAGGAACATCTGTAAGGTCTAGTCCCTGTGTTTATTCCATTCCAGAGGACGTCAAGGAGCCCATGCAGATGGGTCTCTCCCGGCTGTCTCCTGAGGAAAAAACCAGAAGGCAAAATTCCGGTCTTTGTTTGTACTGTGGTGGTAAGGGACATTTTGCTCGTAATTGTCTGAACAAGTCGGGAAACGCTTTGACCAGGTGAATTGTGAGGGGGTTCACCTAGGTCTGCAGCTTATCTCCTCGAATAACTCTCTTTTAGTCCCAGTTAAGGTTTCCTTTGGCAGCCTCAGTTCTTTGGTGTCGGCTTTTGTTGACAGTGGAGCTGCAGGAAACTTTATGGATTTAATTTGGGCTAGGGCCTTAGGCATTCCACAGTTACCATTGGATAGGTGTATCACCATGCACGGCTTAGATGGGAGTCCGCTTTCCAATGGGGTAATTACTCACCGTACACCTCCCGTAGTACTTACAGTAGGAGCCTTACATTCCAAAAATATTGAATTCTACCTAACACATTGCCCAGCAGTTCCAGTTGTTCTAGGTCACCCTTGGCTGGCCTTTCATAATCCCACCATTGATTGGCGGTCCGGGGAGATTTCCCAATGGGGTACATTTTGTGCTAAGGAATGTATTTCGTATCCAGTCAGAGTAGCAGCTATCATTCCAGAGCTCATTCCTGTGGAATACCAGGAGTTTGCCGATGTATTCTCCAAAGGCAATGCGGACATTCTGCCTCCCCATCGGCCTTATGATTGTGCTATTGAGCTAGTTCCAGGTGCCGCATTGCCAAAGGGGAGATTATATGCATTGTCCGGGCCAGAAACTTCGGCCATGCATGATTATGTTCAGGAGAGCTTAGAGAAAAGATTTATTAGGCCATCAAAATCTCCTTTAAGTGCAGGTTTTTTCTTTGTGGAGAAAAAGGATGGCTCGCTTAGACCATGCATTGATTTTAGAGCCCTGAATAAGATCTCAGTAAAAAACACCTATCCTTTGCCGTTAATTTCTGTACTTTTTGATCAGTTACGTTCTGCTGTGATTTTTTCTAAAATTGACCTTAGAGGAGCTTACAACCTCATCCGAATTAAATCTGGAGATGAGTGGAAGACGGCTTTCAGCACTCAGTCGGGTCACTACGAATACCTGGTGATGCCGTTCGGCCTGTCTAATGCTCCAGCAGTTTTTCAAGACCTCATTAATGATGTGCTCTGTGACTTCCTAGGGAAATTCGTGGGCGTTTATTTAGACGACATCTTGATTTATTCTGAATCGATGGAACAACATGTTACCCAGGTGCGTCTGGTTCTTCAAAAGTTACGTGAGAATCATTTATATGCCAAGCTGGAGAAGTGTGATTTTCACGTCACGGAAGTATCTTTTTTAGGGTACATAATTTCCCCTCAGGGATTTTCCATGGAACCAAAGAAGCTCCAGGCCATCCTTAATTGGGCGCAACCCACCAATTTAAAAGCAATTCAGCGCTTTTTAGGGTTTGCGAATTATTATAGGAGGTTCATCCATTCTTTTTCTGACCTGGTTGCTCCCATAGTGGCTCTGACAAAGAAAGGAGCGGCCTTCCAAGAGAAGAAATTTTCTGACAGGCTCCAACGTCCTTGCACTTTTAAAGTGGGAGATAAGGTGTGGTTGTCAACTCGCAACATCAGGCTTCGACAATCCTCGGCTAGGTTGGGACCCAAATTTATTGGACCGTTTCTTATTATTAAGAAGGTCAACCCAGTTGCCTTTCGGCTACGTTTACCAAGATCCCTTAAGATTGGAAATACTTTTCATTGTTCCCTGTTGAAACAATACGTTTCTTCCAGTAAATTTCCTCGGAGGATCTCTCAGGGTAGATCTCCAGTGGATGTACTGGGACAACAGGAATTCTTGGTAGAGAAAGTTCTTGACTCTAAATTGTCCCGAGGTCGGCTTTATTTTTTAGTGCACTGGAAAGGCTATGGTCCGGAGGAAAGGTCTTGGGTCCTGGATAAGGATCTTCATGCCCCTAGGCTCAAGAGGGCATTTTTTCGAGAATTTCCTCAGAAACCTGGCTTTAGGGGTTCCTTGACCCCTCCTCAAGGGGGGGTACTGTTAGGCGCCGGGGTCCGCAATGTCCTCGCGGCCCGGCGCCTAGCAACTAGGGACGCCGTGCGTACATAGCCGCCGGCTCCCTAGCAACACAGGGACGCCGAGCGGCTGAGCCACCTGGACCCTGGCAACGGGGACGCCATGGACAGACCGCGTTCCCCGTTGCAGGGTCAGATTTCAACATACACGCTGGTCTTGTGGGCGTGCAGCAGGGCAGCTGCACAGCATTTGGGGCAATTAGACTGGGGGCATCTGATTGGAGGACTCTTTGTTAAATGCTTCTCAGTGCTTCACACAGACGCCGGTAATAGCTTCCTGCATGCTGTTTTGGTTTGCTGAACGTCTGTTCCAGTACTGCTGTGTCCGGTCATTCCTGTCCTCAGAAGTCCTGTATCTTGGAGTTGTCATCTCATCCCAAGAAGTCGTTTGGTCCCCTGTAGTCCTCATCTATCACCAGGGAATATCGAGTGGTGTTCGTGAGTTGCGGCTCTGCCGTGTGTTGCGGCTCAGCCGCTTTATCTTTATATTCTGTTTCGGAGCATTTGCGGAGGGTTCCGCTTCCACAAGTCCTCTCCGGAACTCGGCGGTGCCGGGTAGGAGAGTGGACAAGTGGATATTTTGGTTGTCCTTTACCCTGGCGGTTTTTCCGCACATATTCTAGTTTCCAGTTAGCTTGTAGCCCCTGGCCTGGTTGTTTAGTCAGAGGGCCCCTTGTTATCACCCTGTCTCGGATTTCCCTTTGTCTCCCATTAAGACCTGAGGGGGCATCGGAGTTGGGCAGACATAATCCGCCCTTCAAACGCGGCTGCCATGGGCTCAAGCAACCATAGTCTCGCAGGGGATTTCTGACAGCACGGGCGAGACAACGGAGTTAGGGCGCCAGGGGCTATTTTCCATTCCCGCACCCTTCCCCAGCATTACGTTCCAGTGCTCCGGTCCTTGCAATAAGATCTCCTCAGACCAGAGTGCTGGTATCATAACACCAAGGTCAACAAAATACTATCTTTATCTAAGGTGTCAATGTCCGATGACAAGTTATCTGCCCACGCTGCAATTGCGCTACCCACCCATGCCGAAGCTACTGCAGGTCTGAGCAGGGCTCCCGTAGTCGCATAAATTGATTTTAAGGTGGTTTCCTGTCTGCGATCCACAGGATCCTTTAGGGCCACCGTGTCCGGGGACGGTAGTGCAACCTTTTTGGACAAGCGCGTTATGGACTTGTCCACCGTGGGCGAGGATTCCCACCGTAACCGGTCCTTTGAGGGGAAAGAATACGCCATAATAATTCTCTTGGAACCTGTAGTCTCTTGTCTGGAGTTTCCCAAGCCTTTTCAAATAAAGCGTTCAGCTCATGAGATGGGGGAAACGTTACCTCAGGTTTCTTTTCCTTAAACATGCAGACCCTCGTGTCAGGGACAGAGGGGTCCTCTGTGATATGCAAAACATCTTTTATTGCAATAATCATATATTGAATACTCTTGGCCACTCTTGGGTGCAACCTCGCATCATCATAGTCGATATAAACATAGATAGAATAGCAGCGCTAATGAAATAATTTGTAAATAACTGATAATAATAATAATGATAATAATAATGAAGGTTTGAGTAAAAATTAATAACAATTTAATATTCCATATATTTAGGAACACTTAAAACAACGTAATCTGGCCATTCATATAATTAATTACTCAATGAAACTACTGCCTATCTGGTGTAGTCCGTTCCTATTATAGAGGACTGGTGTAGATTTGGTGACACAAGGCTGGAAATAAACCAAAGGTGAAGTCCCACAGGGATTGTTACCACAATGAGCCGCTGGAGGTGTAGTCCCTTGAAGTTATCCTTTAGTTGGATTCAACCCAAGCAAGGGTTTTTGGGGGGGTCCTCACTGCAATGCGGTATCCTCCTGTTGTGGAGGGCGTAGATGGTAATCACGATGGTTTTTATTCACCTCAAGTTCTTTATGGATGGTCACACTCCAGTCCTGGTTCGGACACACCAAGGCGGTTCAAGTTCCAAAGGATGAGGGCCTGGCAAGCCTCCTGACGCGTTTCACTGCAAGGCACTGCAGCTTTATCAAAGGTGGTCTGTATGGGTACACTGTCTGGGTATTTATACCCTCCATAATTGGTACCAGATCAGCAGCTGTTCACTCAATCCTTCAATTAACTTGAAATAATTCTCATAACAACTCATTTTACTCTCTCATAGGACATATCCATTTCTAAGACAGACTCAGTATTCTAAAAATTATATTATGAACAAAATAAAGACTAAAAACACTTCTTATATCTCGTTTGTGATCACTTTACATTTAGACTACTTCCGGGTTAAGAGGGGCACGTAAATGCACAATAATTAATGTATCTCTTATATTCATTCTATGGGGAGCTGAAGGGACAAGGACTTATGCATATAAACATAGCTAACCAAACCTTGTAGTGGATGTTATAACATAGAGATGGAAAAAAAAAAAACATTTCTCTCACGTTTCTGTTTACCAGGAGAGACGACACGTCATTTCCGGAAACAGGAAGTCTAGTAATAATACTCCTCGATGGTCCGCACGTTTGTTCTGTTGCCTAGCAACCGGACCGGAGTTTCCTCTCCCGTGTCGCGTCTCTCCGGTCAGGTGCTCTGTTGAGCACGTGACTGGGTGACGCCACACACACTCCTCGATGGTCCGCACGCTTGTTCTGTTGCCTGGCAACCGGACCGGAGTTTCCTCTCCGTGTCGCGTCTCTCCGGTCACGTGCTCTATTGAGCACGTGACTGGGTGACGTCACGCACGGCTTGGTGCGCGTCTCTCATTTTTTGTGTGTTTACGGTTGCCTTAGCAACCCGCCATCGTTAGCCCCATGACTGCACGGGAACTATCCTTTTTAATCTCGGAGACGTACATACATCTATTCCTTAACATTATTATTTTATAGTAGTATTCGATTTTTCTTTAAATTGCTTTTGGTCTATTGGCTGAACCATGGGTAAACATTATATTTAGATTTTTAGATTTTAAATATTGGGCACTTTCACTTTAGTCTATTTACGTTACTTTAATGAAAATGTCTCATTATATGATTGTCAGGGAACCAGGAAGAAAAAGGAAAGGAAAAGAGGCCACCTGAAGTTATAAGTGGCCGTTGTGGTTAATACTTTAAATATAGTATTGCTAGCACAGCAAGGAAGACATCAGAACAGGGAATAGCGGACGGAGAACCATGGGAACGTGTCTCTAAATTTAACAAAATTCTTTATCTGTACCTAAGTACACATGAGTGGTATATTCTGCCAACCAAGGACTAGATCACCATGTTTAATTCCACTGACTCGTTTAGGCCTTCTGGATATATACTGTTCATTTGATACATCCAGAAGACTTCCTGCCTGCATAATTTTTTGAATCTGTCTCCCCCGCGCATCGTTTTGGGTACAGACTCAAGGCCTATTATTTGTAGACATGCGGGATGTTATGCATTTATTTTTGCCACATCTGTAACACCCCTTAATTTTATCTTGGTGTTTTCCTAGCCAATCGTTGTTAATCTCTCCCTTATTTATATACCCCCCAACCCTTATAAATGCAGCTCTGGAAGACGTTAGAAATAAAAAAAGAGAAATTTTGTTAATACCAAAACAAAAAAAGGGAATAGATTCAGAGAAAAAAGAAGAAGTGGCATTTATCTCCACTTTCAATACCTGTCACGCAGAAATTAAAGAAATTGTTTCAAAAAATTACGGTATTCTCAAACAAGACCCATTACTTTGTCCCATACTAACATCTAAACCCAGATTTATTTTTCGGAGAAATAAATCTCTTGGAAACATACTGGCACCCAGCCATTTGAAATCTATTAAAGAACCTAAAAATAAGGGAGAGATTAACAACGATTGGCTAGGAAAACACCAAGATAAAATTAAGGGGTGTTACAGATGTGGCAAAAATAAATGCATAACATGCAAGTATATACAAAACCGGATAAAAAGAATAAATACAGATAAAACAGAGAGATCCTTAGAAATAAAGAGCTTTATTAATTGTGACACAATGTATGTTATCTATATGTTAATATGTGGTTGTAATAAAAAATATGTGGGTCGTACCACTAGGGCCTTAAAAGTAAGATTCCTCGAACATAGGAGGAACATTGTGAACCGTATCCACACCCATAGTGTCTCGAAACACTATGTTGAGGTCCATGGGGGGGATCCCGCATGTCTACAAATAATAGGCCTTGAGTCTGTACCCAAAACGATGCGCGGGGGAGACAGATTCAAAAAATTATGCAGGCAGGAAGTCTTCTGGATGTATCAAATGAACAGTATATATCCAGAAGGCCTAAACGAGTCAGTGGAATTAAATATGGTGATCTAGTCCTTGGTTGGCAGAATATACCACTCATGTGTACTTAGGTACAGATAAAGAATTTTGTTAAATTTAGAGACACGTTCCCATGGTTCTCCGTCCGCTATTCCCTGTTCTGATGTCTTCCTTGCTGTGCTAGCAATACTATATTTAAAGTATTAACCACAACGGCCACTTATAACTTCAGGTGGCCTCTTTTCCTTTCCTTTTTCTTCCTGGTTCCCTGACAATCATATAATGAGACATTTTCATTAAAGTAACGTAAATAGACTAAAGTGAAAGTGCCCAATATTTAAAATCTAAAAATCTAAATATAATGTTTACCCATGGTTCAGCCAATAGACCAAAAGCAATTTAAAGAAAAATCGAATACTACTATAAAATAATAATGTTAAGGAATAGATGTATGTACGTCTCCGAGATTAAAAAGGATAGTTCCCGTGCAGTCATGGGGCTAACGATGGCGGGTTGCTAAGGCAACCGTAAACACACAAAAAATGAGAGACGCGCACCAAGCCGTGCGTGACGTCACCCAGTCACGTGCTCAATAGAGCACGTGACCGGAGAGACGCGACACGGAGAGGAAACTCCGGTCCGGTTGCCAGGCAACAGAACAAGCGTGCGGACCATCGAGGAGTGTGTGTGGCGTCACCCAGTCACGTGCTCAACAGAGCACCTGACCGGAGAGACGCGACACGGGAGAGGAAACTCCGGTCCGGTTGCTAGGCAACAGAACAAACGTGCGGACCATCGAGGAGTATTATTACTAGACTTCCTGTTTCCGGAAATGACGTGTCGTCTCTCCTGGTAAACAGAAACGTGAGAGAAATGTTTTTTTTTTTTCCATCTCTATGTTATAACATCCACTACAAGGTTTGGTTAGCTATGTTTATATGCATAAGTCCTTGTCCCTTCAGCTCCCCATAGAATGAATATAAGAGATACATTAATTATTGTGCATTTACGTGCCCCTCTTAACCCGGAAGTAGTCTAAATGTAAAGTGATCACAAACGAGATATAAGAAGTGTTTTTAGTCTTTATTTTGTTCATAATATAATTTTTAGAATACTGAGTCTGTCTTAGAAATGGATATGTCCTATGAGAGAGTAAAATGAGTTGTTATGAGAATTATTTCAAGTTAATTGAAGGATTGAGTGAACAGCTGCTGGTCTGGTACCAATTATGGAGGGTATAAATACCCAGACAGTGTACCCATACAGACCACCTTTGATAAAGCTGCAGTGCCTTGCAGTGAAACGCGTCAGGAGGCTTGCCAGGCCCTCATCCTTTGGAACTTGAACCGCCTTGGTGTGTCCGAACCAGGACTGGAGTGTGACCATCCATAAAGAACTTGAGGTGAATAAAAACCATCGTGATTACCATCTACGCCCTCCACAACAGGAGGATACCGCATTGCAGTGAGGACCCCCCCAAAAACCCTTGCTTGGGTTGAATCCAACTAAAGGATAACTTCAAGGGACTACACCTCCAGCGGCTCATTGTGGTAACAATCCCTGTGGGACTTCACCTTTGGTTTATTTCCAGCCTTGTGTCACCAAATCTACACCAGTCCTCTATAATAGGAACGGACTACACCAGATAGGCAGTAGTTTCATTGAGTAATTAATTATATGAATGGCCAGATTACGTTGTTTTAAGTGTTCCTAAATATATGGAATATTAAATTGTTATTAATTTTTACTCAAACCTTCATTATTATTATCATTATTATTATTATCAGTTATTTACAAATTATTTCATTAGCGCTGCTATTCTATCTATGTTTATATGTATGTACATTGGGTTTGACTACCCCAACCTTTAGCAGCTGCTTTAGAAACGCAATATCCATTCAGCGCCCGAACCTTTTTCTATCTTGATAGAAGAAATTCCATTGCTATCATCATAGTCGACACTGGAGTCAAAATCCGTGTCGGTATCAGTGTCTGCTATCTGGGAGAAGGGACGTTTATGGGACCCTGAAGGGTCTAGTGACACAGCCAAAGCCAAGGATTGACTCCCTGCTTTGTCCTTGGACTTTGCTTTGTCCAATCTCTTATGTAATACAGTCACATTAGCATTTAAAACATTCCACGTGTCCAACCAATCAGGTGTCGGCTGTGCCGACGGAGACACCACCACCATCTGCTCTGCATCCTCCCTAGACGAGTCTTCTGCTTCAGACATGTCGACACACACGTACTGACACCCCCACACACACTGGGATATCTGAATATGGGGACAGACCCACAATAAGGCCCTTTGGAGAGACAGAGAGAGAGTATACCAGCACACACCCAGCGCCACTAGATACTGAAACAAAGTCCCAGCCTGTAAAGCGCTTTATCTACACAATTTAGCACCAAATAAATGTGCCCCCCCCCCACGTTTTTTCCCCCTGTTACTTGTTCAGCAGGGGAGAGTCGGGAGCAGCTTCTTTGCAGCTTGCTGTGGAGAAAATGGCGCTGGTTAGTGCTGGAGGATCAAGCTCCACCCCCTCGACGGCGGGCTTCGGTCCCACTCTTTTTCTTTAAACTGGCAGGGGATTTATTATATACTGCCTCTGCAGTATCTATATAACTGTGCCAGACTTATTTGAGGTAAAAATTGCTGCCCAGGGCGCCCCCCCCTGCGCCCTGCACCCATGCTGTGCCTGTGTGTGTCGTGGGAGCACGCGCTGCGCGGTACCTCATAAAGATCTGAAGTCTTCTGCCGCCTTTGAAGTCTTCTTGCTTCTTACACTTACCCGGCTTCTATCTTCCGGCTCTGTGAGGAGGACGGCGGCGCGGCTTTGGGTCGAACAGCAAGGACGACACCTGTGTTCCGACCCTCTGGAGCTAATGGTGTCCAGTAGCCTAAGAAGCAGAGCCCATCAGTCCAGGAAAGTGGGTCTGCTTCTCTCCCCGCAGTCCCACGAAGCAGGGAGTCTGTTGCCAACAGTGCTCCCTGAAAATAAAAAAAACCTAACAAAAGTCTTTTCAGAGAAACTCAGGAGAGCTCCTCTGCAGTGCATCCAGTCTCCTCTGGGCACAGGATCTAACTGAGGTCTGGAGGAGGGGCATAGAGGGAGGAGCCAGTTCACACCCATCTAAAGTCTTTTAGAGTGCCCATGTCTCCTGCGGAGCCCGTCTATACCCCATGGTCCTTACGGAGTCCCCAGCATCCTCTAGGACGTAAGAGAAATGAAGTAATCAAAGAATGTATTTGGTGAAAGACTGTTGTAGCGAATGTGGGGAAGAACATTTATGGTAATATGCTGGTCCATTACAGGAGTTATGGTGGTATCCTGTCAGAATATCAATAATGTCGACATTTTAAATGTCGATGCCAGAATGTCAAAAGTATATTTTTGTGTTATTTTTAGGGTTAGGCTAAAAAAATATGTTCTGGTGTCAACATGTTAAATGTCAACATTTTATTTTCCGACCTTCTGAATATCGACATTTCATACTACACCCATTCCGCCACTCGCTGGTGATGATGAAATCCAAGTACTGAAAGGAGAATGCCCAAACCAAGGGTTATTGTAGAGGCAAAGTAGGTTCAGCCTGGATGGGTACAAAAAGGATAAAGGATTTGCTGCAGTTCATTCATAGGGTAAGATGTACTAAGCCTTAGAGAGAGATAAAGTACCATCCAATAGGCTCATAACTGCCAAGTTACAGGCTGTGTTTGAAAAATGACAGGAGCTGATTGGCTGGTAGTTTATATTTCTCCACTTTATCTCTCTCCAAGACTTAGTACATCTGCCCCTTAGTCCTGAGAATTGCAAAAATATTTTATAGTTCAAAGGGGTGCAAGCCGTGAAATATTGAGATCACTAAGGAAATGTAGGTAGTTTGTAGCATATAAGACATGTTGTGACATCTGACCTCTAAATCTCGAAGCTTTTGTGCAATTGCAGTCAGGATGACCCGCTCGGGTGTGGGTTGATAGACAGTGTCTAGTTAGACAGTCAAAAGACAGACATTAGGTCGACGGGGTCAAAAGGTTGACATGAAAAAGGTAGACAGTACAAAAGGTCGACAGGGTTAAAAGGTCGACATGAAAATGGTTGACACAAAAAAGGTAGACATCATGTTTTTTGCATTTTTGTGGTTTGTGTGGATAGTTTTATCATCTGGGACCCCTAATTGTAGAAAGGCATCTCCTCGCGGGGCTCGCTTCGCTCGCCACAAGGTTTATAACCAACTCTATGTGAATCACTTCTGCTGTCACACCGTCTTAGCAGCCAATCGCCTATACTGGTCCAGCGGCCGGTGGATGAGAGAGCGACAGCCGGGTAGGAAGGAAGGAAAGAAAGCCGTACTGCTTTCCTTGTTAGAGCGGTAGTGACACCCTGTTGTCTTTTGACATTGGAAGGTGCCACTCCGCAATTCAAGGATGAGAGCTGGCAGAAAGAGGATTAGTTACCTATTCAGCATTAACCCATGAAGGAACCGGAGCATTGGAGGTTATGTGCTTTATATTTCTTATGTGTGTATATGTTGTGTATGTCCTAGTCTAACCCCTGTGCCCATTTTAATGGTATCAATAAAGGTTACATTTTAATATCAGTGACGTGCGGTGAGGTCAATGGCTGGGGAGGCACTGGCTTCACCAGTACATCCTTTTTAGGAACAGCAGATACATTAGAGTACATGGGGGTGGGCTAGTACTGCACAGTAGGCAGGTAGAGCCCCCTTTTACAGATTACGGCAGGCAGAGTCCCCATTTTTACACATTACGGCAGGCATAGTCCCCCTTTTTTATACATTACAGCAACAGACTCCCCCTTTTTTACACATTACAGCAACAGAGTCCCCCTTTCAACATATTACAGCAACAGAGTCCCCTTTTTTTTTACACATTACGTCAGAATGCAGATTTCCCCTTTTTACACATTACAGCAACAGAGTCCCCCTTTTTTACATATTATGGCAGAATGCAGAGTCCCCCTTTTTACACATTACAGCAACAGAGTCCCCCTTTTTTTTTTACACATTACAGCTATAGAGCCCTCCTTTTTACACATTAAGCAGGCAGAGTCCCCTTTTACACATTACGGCAGGCAGAATACCCATATTTACACATTACAGCAACAGAGACCCCCTTTTTACACATTACAGCAGACAGAGTCCCCCTTTTACACATTACGGCAGGCAGAGTCCCCATTTTTACACATTACGGCAGACAGAGTCCCCCTTTTACACATTACGGCAGACAGCGTCCCCTTTTTTACACATTACAGCAACAGAGTACCCTTTTTTCAACAGTACAGCAACAAAGTCCCCCATTTTACACATTATGCAGCAGAGTCCCTCTTTCTTTCTTTTTTATACATTATGGCAGCTGGGAGAGAGGTCATCAGCCCTCACAGAGGTAACCCCTTCTCCGTGTATGCGCTCAGCATGTAGGGGGAAAGAGGGGAAGGGAGGCGGGCGGGGGTGATGGCTGCTGTGTTCATTACCTGTCCGCGCTGTGGGGAGGAACAGGGGTGCCATACTCACCACAAGCGCCTCAGGATTGCGGCCGGCTGTAGGCTCAAGACTATCCCTGCATTCACTTGAAAGAGCCCACTGGATGCGCCTATACAGGATACAGACACCCGGAGATGCATCTGAAGGAGGAGGAGCGCACCGGCCGCCGCTGCTGCACTTGCAGCTCTAGGCTACCCGGCGACGGCTCCGGCCAGCTGACGCCGCTGCACTTAGCTTTCCCCCCTCCTTGGTGCTGCCTGCGGCTACCACTGCACAGGGTCCCGGTGATGATCGCCGGCCGGCCGCAGGGATTCTCCCACCGCCAGCAGCAGGTAAGAACGGGGGGGGGGGGGGGAAGAATGTAGGGAGGGGAGCAGCTTACTGTCCTGCCTCCTGTATGGGTGATTGGACAGCGGGTCCAGCGCTGGATCCGCTGTCCAATCATTTCTGCCTTGCTGACAGGGAAAGCCCATCCCTATCAGCGAGGCACTTCTGTAGGTGCCGCTTTCTTCACTTATTTCAATGGGCTTTTAAAGCCCAGTTCTTGGCACCGCCCCCCGCTCGATCCCCGTTGCCGTTGTCTATGGGAGGCACTGCTGTCAGTGCCTCCCAAATGAATTTAATGAGTAAAAAAAAAGATTTTACTTACCGGTAAATCTATTTCTCGTAGTCCGTAGTGGATGCTGGGGACTCCGTAAGGACCATGGGGAATAGACGGGCTCCGCAGGAGACAGGGCACTTTAAGAAAGAATTTGGATACTGGTGTGCTCTGGCTCCTCCCTCTATGTCCCTCCTCCAGACCTCAGTTAGAGAAACTGTGCTCGGAAGAGCTGACAGTACAAGGAAAGGATTTTGGAATCCAGGGCAAGACTCATACCAGTCACACCAATCACACCGTATAACTTGTGATAAACTTACCCAGTTAACAGTATGAACAACAACGGAGCATCAGATCAACCCTGATGCAACCACAACATAACCCTTATTTAAGCAATAACTATATACAAGTATTGCAGAAGAAGTCCGCACTTGGGACGGGCGCCCAGCATCCACTACGGACTACGAGAAATAGATTTACCGGTAAGTAAATCTTATTTTCTCTAACGTCCTAGTGGATGCTGGGGACTCCGTAAGGACCATGGGGATTATACCAAAGCTCCCAAACGGGCGGGAGAGTGCGGATGACTCTGCAGCACCGAATGAGCAAACACAAGGTCCTCCTCAGCCAGGGTATCAAACTTGTAAAACTTTGCAAGTGTGTTTGAACCTGACCAAGTAGCTGCTCGGCAAAGCTGTAATGCCGAGACCCCTCGGGCAGCCGCCCAAGAAGAGCCCACCTTCCTTGTGGAGTGGGCTTTTACTGATTTTGGAAGCGGCAAACCAGCCACAGAATGAGCCTGCTGAATCGTGTTACAGATCCAGCGAGCAATAGTTTGCTTTGAAGCAGGAGCACCCAGCTTGTTGGATGCATACAGGATAAACAGCGACTCAGTTTTCCTGACTCTAGCCGTTCTGGCTACATAAACCTTCAAAGCCCTGACCACATCCAGCAACTCGGAATCCTCCAAGTCACGAGTAGCCGCAGGCACCACAATAGGTTGGTTCATATGAAAAGATGACACCACTTTTGGCAGAAATTGTGGACGGGTCTGCAATTCTGCCCTGTCCACATGGAAAACCAGATAGGGGCTATTATGTGACAAAGCCGCTAATTCTGACACACGCCTAGCTGAAGCCAAGGCTAATGGCATGACCACCTTTCACGTGAGAAATTTTAACTCCACGGTTTTGAGTGGCTCAAACCAGTGTGACTTCAGGAAACTCAACACCACGTTAAGATCCCAAGGTGCCACTGGAGGCACAAAAGGGGGCTGAACATGCAGCACTCCCTTTACAACGTCTGAACTTCAGGAAGAGAAGCCAGTTCTTTTTGAAAGAAAATGGATAGGGCCGAAATCTGGACCTTAATGGAACCCAATTTCAGGCCCAAAGTCACTCCCGACTGTAGGAAGTGAAGGAAAACGGCCAAGCTGGAATTCCTCCGTAGGGGCATTCCTGGCCTCACACCAAGCAACATATTTTCGCCATATACGGTGATAATGTTGAGCCGTCACATCCTTCCTAGCCTCTATCAGCGTAGGAATGACCTCATCCGGAATGCCTTTTTCTGCTAGGATCCGGCGTTCAACCGCCATGCCGTCAAACGCAGCCGCGGTAAGTCTAGGAACAGACAGGGCCCCTGTTGCACAAGCCCTGTCTTAGAGGCAGAGGTCACGGGTCCTCTGTGAGCATTTCTTGCAGATCTGGATACCAAGTCCTTCTTGGCCAATCCGGAACAAAGAGTATTGTTCTCACTCCTCTTTTCCTTATGATTCTCAGCACCTTGGGTATGAGAGGAAGAGGAGGAAATACATAGACCGACGGGAACACCCACGGTGTCACCAGTGCGTCCACAGCTATCGCCTGAGGGTCTCTTGACCTGGCGCAATATCTCTGCAGCTTTTTGTTGAGGCGTGATGCCATCATGTCCACCTGTGGCAGTTCCCACCGACTTGCAATCTGTATGAAGACTTCTTGATGAAGTCCCCACTCTCCCGGGTGGAGGTCGTGCCTACTGAGGAAGTCTGCTTCCCAGTTGTCCACTCCCGGAATGAACACTGCTGACAGTGCGCTTATGTGATTCTCCGCCCAGCGAAGAATTCTGGTGGCTTTTACCATCGTCACCCTGCTCCTTGTGCCGCCTTGGCGGTTTACATGAGCCACTGCGGTGATATTGTCTGACTGAATCAGAACCGGTTGGTCGCGAAGCAGGGTCTCCGCTTGACTTAGGGCGTTGTATATGGCCCTTAGTTCCAGGATATTGATGTGAAGGCAAGTCTCCTGCCTTGACCACAGCCCTTGGAAATTTCTTCCCTGTGTGACTGCCCCCCACCCTCGGAGGCTTGCATCCGTGGTCACCAGGACCCAGTCCTGAATGCCAAATCTGCGACCTTCGAGAAGGTGAGCACTCTGCAGCCACCACAGGAGAGACACCCTGGCCCTCGGGGATAGGGTGATTAATCTGAAGATGTGATCCGGACCACTTGTCCAGTAAGTCCCATTGGAAGGTCCTCGCATGGAACCTGCCGAAGGGAATGGCCTCGTGTGATGCCACCCTCCTTCCCAGGACTCGAGTGCAGTGATGCACTGACACCTGTTTTGGTTTTAATAGATTCCTGACCAGTGTCACGAGCTCCTGAGCTCTCTCTATCGGGAGATAAACCCTTTTCTGGTCTGTGTCTAGGATCATGCCTAGGAGAGGCAGATGAGCTGTAGGAACCAACTGCGACTTTGGAATATATAGAATCCAGCCGTGTTGCCGTTACACTTCCAGAGAAAGTGATACGCTGTTCAGCAACTGCTCTCTTCATCTCGCTTTTATGAGGAGATCGTCCAAGTACGTGATAATAGTGACACCTTGCTTCCGCAGGAGCACCATCATTTCCGCCATTACCTTGGCGAATATTCTCAAGGCCGTGGAGAGACCAAACGGCAACGTCTGAAATTGGTAATGACAATCCCGTACCGCAATTCTGAGGTACGCCTGATGAGGTGGATAAATGGGGACATGAAGGTATGCATCCTTTATGTCCAGAGTCACCATAAAATCTCCCCCTTTCTGGCTTGCAATGACCGCTCTTAGCGATTCCATCTTGAACTTGAACCTTTTCAGGTATATGTTCAGGGATTTTAAATTCAATATGGGTCTGACCGAACCGTCTGGTTTCGGGACTACAACATGGTCGAATACTAACCCCCTCCTTGTTGAAGGAGGGGAATCTTGACCACCACCTGTTGAAGATACAATTTGTGAATTGCAGTTAACACTGTTTCCCTCTCGTGGGGGGAAGCCGGCAGGGCCGTCGGTGAGAGGGCATCTTCTCAAAGTCCAGCTTGTATCCCTGAGACACAATATCTATTGCCCAGGGATCTAACAGGGAGTGAACCCACTTGTGGCTGAACTTACGAAGGCGCGCCCCCACCGGGCCTAGCTCCGCCTGTGGAGCCCCAGCGACATGCGGTGGATTTTTGTAGAGGCCGGGGAGGACTTCTGTTCCTGGGACCTAGCTGTGTTGTGCAGCTTCTTTCCTCTGCCCCCGCCTCTGGCAAGAAAGGACGCACCTCGGACTTTCTTGTTTCTTTGTTCGAAAGGCTGGTCCGAGAACCCTTCTCCACACAATCCTCAGCCTTCCATATGCCTCTTAAATCGGCATCATCTGTCCATTGCATATTCTACAGGACACGTCAAGCAGAAATCGACATAGCTTTGACTCTAGGACCCAGTATACTCATGTCTCTTTGGGCATGTTTTATATATACATATCTCTTAAGACAGCATCTTTAATATATATATATCTCTATATATACATATGTATATCCTAGTGATGTGCACCGGAAATTTTTCGGGTTTTGGGTTCGGTTCCGCGGCCGTGTTTTGGGTTCGGACGCGTTTTGGCAAAACCTCACCGAAATTTTTTTGTCGGATTCGGGTGTGTTTTGGATTCGGGTGTATTTTTCAAAAAACCCTAAAAAACAGCTTAAATCATAGAATTTGGGGGTCATTTTGATCCCATAGTATTATTAACCTCAATAACCATAATTTCCACTCATTTTCAGTCTATTCTGAACACCTCACATCTCACAATATTATTTTTAATCCTAAAATAGCACCGAGGTCGCTGGATGGCTAAGCTAAGCGACCCAAGTGGCCGACACAAACACCTGGCCCATCTAGGAGTGGCACTGCAGTGTCAGACAGGATGGCCCTTCAAAAAAATTGTCCCCAAACAGCACATGATGCAAAGAAAAAAAGAGGCGCAATGAGGTAGCTGTGTGACTAAGCTAAGCGACCCAAGTGGCCGACACAAACACCTGGCCCATCTAGGAGTGGCACTGCAGTGTCAAACAGGATGGCCCTTCAAAAAAATTGTCCCCAAACAGCACATGATGCAAAGAAAAAAAGAGGTGCAATGAGGTAGCTGTGTGACTAAGATAAGCGACCCAAGTGGCCGACACAAACATCTGGCCCATCTATGAGTGGCACTGCAGTGTCAGACAGGATGCACTTCAAAAAAATACTCCCCAAACAGCACATGATGCAAAGAAAAAAAGAGGCGCACCAAGGTCGCTGTGTGACTAATCTAAGCGACACAAGTGGCCGACACAAACACCTGGCCCATCTAGGAGTGGCACTGCAGTGTCACGCAGGATGGCCCTTCAAAAAAATACTCCCCAAACAGCACATGATGCAAAGAAAAAAAGAGGCGCAATGAGGTAGCTGTGTGACTAAGATAAGCGACCCAAGTGGCCGACACAAACATCTGGCCCATCTAGGAGTGGCACTGCAGTGTCACGCAGGATGGCCCTTCAAAAAAATACTCCCAAACAGCACATGATGCAAAGAAAAAAAGAGGCGCAATGAGGTAGCTGTGTGACTAAGATAAGCGACCCAAGTGGCCGACACAAACATCTGGCCCATCTAGGAGTGGCACTGCAGTGTCAGACAGGATGGCACTTCAAAAAAATACTCCCCAAACAGCACATGATGCAAAGAAAAATGAAAGAAAAAAGAGGTGCAAGATGGAATTGTCCTTGGGCCCTCCCATCCACCCTTATGTTGTATAAACAGGACATGCACACTTTAACGAACCCATCATTTCAGTGACAGGGTCTGCCACACGACTGTGACTGAAATGACTGGTTGGTTTGGGCCCCCACCAAAAAAGAAGCAATCAATCTCTCCTTGCACAAACTGGCTCTACAGAGACAAGATGTCCACCTCCTCCTCATCGTCCGATTCATCACCCCTTTCACTGTGTACATCGTACATCCCCCTCCTCACAGATTATTAATTCGTCCCCACTGGAATCCACCATCTCAGGTCCCCGTGTACTTTCTGGAGGCAATTGCTGCTGGTGAATGTCTCCACGGAGGAATTGATTATAATTCATTTTAATGAACATCATCTTCTCCACATTATCTGGAAGTAACCTCGTACGCCGATTGCTGACAAGGTGAGCGGCTGCACTAAACACTCTTTCGGAGTACACACTGGAGGGAGGGCAACTTAGGTAGAATAAAGCCAGTTTCTGCAAGGGCCTCCAAACTGCCTCTTTTTCCTGCCAGTATACGTACGGACTGTCTGACGTGCCTACTTGGATGCGGTCACTCATATAATCCTCCACCATTCTTTCAATGGTGAGAGAATCATATGCAGTGACAGTAGACGACATGTCAGTAATCGTTGGCAGGTCCTTCAGTCCGGACCAGATGTCAGCACTCGCTCCAGACTGCCCTGCATCACCGCCAGCGGGTGGGCTCGGAATTCTTAGCCTTTTCCTCGCACCCCCAGTTGCGGGAGAATGTGAAGGAGGAGCTGTTGACGGGTCACGTTCCGCTTGACTTGACAATTTTCTCACCAGCAGGTCTTTGAACCCCTGCAGACTTGTGTCTGCCAGAAAGAGAGATACAACGTAGGTTTTAAATCTAGGATCGAGCACGGTGGCCAAAATGTAGTGCTCTGATTTCAACAGATTGACCACCCGTGAATCCTGGTTAAGCGAATGAAGGGCTCCATCCACAAGTCCCACATGCCTAGCGGAATCGCTCTGTTTTAGCTCCTCCTTCAATGTCTCCAGCTTCTTCTGCAAAAGCCTGATGAGGGGAATGACCTGACTCAGGCTGGCAGTGTCTGAACTGACTTCACGTGTGGCAAGTTCAAAGGGTTGCAGAACCTTGCACAACGTTGAAATCATTCTCCACTGCGCTTGAGACAGGTGCATTCCACCTCCTTTGCCTATATCGTGGCCAGATGTATAGGCTTGAATGGCCTTTTGCTGCTCCTCCATCCTCTGAAGCATATAGAGGGTTGAATTCCACCTCGTTACCACCTCCTGCTTCAGATGATGGCAGGGCAGGTTCAGGTGTGTTTGGTGGTGCTCCAGTCTTCTGTACGCGGTGCCTGAACGCCGAAAGTGGCCCGCAATTCTTCGGGCCACCGACAGCATCTCTTGCACGCCCCTGTCGTTTTTTAAATAATTCTGCACCACCAAATTCAAGGTATGTGCAAAACATGGGACGTGCTGGAATTTGCCCAGATGTAATGCACGCACAATATTGCTGGCGTTGTCCGATGTCACAAATCCCCAGGAGAGTCCAATTGGGGTAAGCCATTCTGCGATGATCTTCCTCAGTTGCCGTAAGAGGTTTTCAGCTGTGTGCGTATTCTGGAAAGCGGTGATACAAAGCGTAGCCTGCCTAGGAACGATTTGGCGTTTGCGAGATGCTGCTACTGGTGCCGCCGCTGCTGTTCTTGCAGCGGGAGGCAATATATCTACCCAGTGGGCTGTCACAGTCATATAGTCCTGAGTCTGCCCTGCTCCACTTGTCCACATGTCCGTGGTTAAGTGGACATTGGGTACAACTGCATTTTTTAGGACACTGGTGAGTCTTTTTCTGAGGTCTGTGTACATTTTCGGTATCGCCTGCCTAGAGAAATGGAACCTAGAGGGTATTTGGTACCGGGGACACAGTACCTCAATCAAGTCTATAGTTGGCTCTGAATTAACGATGGATACCGGAACCACGTTTCTCACCGCCCAGGCTGCCAAGGCCTCAGTTATCCGCTTTGCAGCAGGATGACTGCTGTGATATTTCATATTCCTCGCAAAGGACTGTTGGACAGTCAATTGCTTACTGGAAGTAGTACAAGTGGTCTTCCGACTTCCCCTCTGGGATGACGATCGACTCCCAGCAGCAACAACAGCAGCGCCAGCAGCAGTAGGCGTTACACTCAAGAATGCATCGGAGGAATCCCAGGCAGGAGAGGACTCGTCAGACTTGCCAGTGACATGGCCTGCAGGACTATTGGCTTTCCAGGGTAAGGAGGAAATTGACACTGAGGGAGTTGGTGGTGTGGTTTGCAGGAGCTTGGTTACAAGAGGAAGGGATTTACTGGTCAGTGGACTGCTTCCGCTGTCGCCCAAAGTTTTTGAACTTGTCACTGACTTATGATGAATGCGCTGCAGGTGACGTATAAGGGAGGATGTTCCGAGGTGGTTAACGTCCTTACCCCTACTTATTACAGCTTGAAAAAGGCAACACACAGCTTGACACCTGTTGTCCGCATTTGTGTTGAAATAATTCCACACCGAAGAGCTGATTTTTTTTGTATTTTGACCAGGCATGTCAATGGCCATATTTCTCCCACGGACAACAGGCGTCTCCCCGGGTGCCTGACTTAAACAAACCACCTCACCATCAGAATCCTCCTTGTCAATTTCCTCCCCAGCGCCAGCAACACCCATATCCTCATCCTGGTGTACTTCAACACTGACATCTTCAATTTGACTATCAGGAACTGGACTGCGGGTGCTCCTTCCAGCACTTGCAGGGGGCGTGCAAATGGTGGAAGGCGCAAGCTCTTCCCGTCCAGTGTTGGGAAGGTCAGGCATCGCAACCGACACAAATGTACTCTCCTTAGGGATTTGTGATTTCGAAGAACGCACAGTTCTTTGCTGTGCTTTTGCCAGCTTAAGTCTTTTATTTTTTCTAGCGAGAGGATGAGTGCTTCCATCCTCATGTGAAGCTGAACCACTAGCCATGAACATAGGCCAGGGCCTCAGCCGTTCCTTGCCACTCCGTGTCGTAAATGGCATATTGGCAAGTTTACGCTTCTCCTCAGACGCTTTTAATTTTGATTTTTGGGTCATTTTACTGATCTTTTGTGTTTTGGATTTTACATGCTCTGTACTATGACATTGGGCATCGGCCTTGGCAGACGACGTTGATGGCATTTCATCGTCTCGGCCATGACTAGTGGCAGCAGCTTCAGCACGAGGTGGAAGTGGATCTTGATCTTTCCCTATTTTTTTAACCTCCACATTTTTGTTCTCCATATTTTAATGCGCACAACTAAAAGGCACCACAGGTATACAATGTAGATGGATGGATACTAGTATACTTATGGACGACGAGTGACGACACAGAGGTAGGTACAGCAGTTGCCTACCGTACTGCTATATACAGTATAATGGACCTGGTGGACACTGTCAGCAGACTGCGTTTATACTTAGTATAAAGAAAAAAAGACACCACAGGTATACAATGTAGATGGATGGATACTTAGTATACTTATGGACGACGAGTGACGACACAGAGGTAGGTACAGCAGTGGCCTACCGTACTGCTATATACAGTATAATGGACCTGGTGGACACTGTCAGCAGACTGCATTTATAGTATAAAGAAAAAAAGACACCACAGGTATACAATGTAGATGGATGGATACTTAGTATACTTATGGATGACGAGTGACGACACAGAGGTCGGTACAGCAGTGGCCTACCGTACTGCTATATACAGTGTAATGGACCTGGTGGACACTGTCAGCAGACTGCGTTTATAGTATAAAGAAAAAAAGACACCACAGGTATACAATGTAGATGGATGGATACTTAGTATACTTATGGACGACGAGTGACGACACAGAGGTAGGTACAGCAGTGGCCTACCGTACTGCTATATACAGTATAATGGACCTGGTGGACACTGTCAGCAGACTGCATTTATAGTATAAAGAAAAAAAGACACCACCACAGGTATACAATGTAGATGGATGGATACTTAGTATACTTATGGACGACGAGTGACGACACAGAGGTAGGTACAGCAGTGGCCTACCGTACTGCTATATACAGTATAATGGACCTGGTAGACACTGTCAGCAGACTGCGTTTATAGTATAAAGAAAAAAAGACACCACAGGTATACAATGTAGATGGATGGATACTTAGTATACTTATGGACGACGAGTGACGACACAGAGGTAGGTACAGCAGTGGCCTACCGTACTGCTATATACAGTATAATGGACCTGGTGGACACTGTCAGCAGACTGCGTTTATACTTAGTATAAAGAAAAAAAGACACCACAGGTATACAATGTAGATGGATGGATACTTTGTATACTTATGGACGACGAGTGACGACACAGAGGTAGGTACAGCAGTGGCCTACCGTACTGCTATATACAGTATAATGGACCTGGTGGACACTGTCAGCAGACTGCGTTTATAGTATAAAGAAAAAAAGACACCACAGGTATACAATGTAGATGGATGGATACTTAGTATACTTATGGACGACGAGTGACGACACAGAGGTAGGTACAGCAGTGGCCTACTGTACTGCTATATGCAGTATAATGGACCTGGTGGACACTGTCAGCAGACTGCGTTTATAGTATAAAGAAAAAAGACACCACAGGTATACAATGTAGATGGATGGATACTTAGTATACTTATGGACGACGAGTGACGACACAGAGGTAGGTACAGCAGTGGCCTACCGTACTGCTATATACAGTATAATGGACCTGGTGGACACTGTCAGCAGACTGCGTTTATACTTAGTATAAAGAAAAAAAGACACCACAGGTATATAATGTAGATGGATGGATACTTAGTATACTTATGGATGACGAGTGACGACACAGAGGTAGGTACAGCAGTGGCCTACCGTACTGCTATATACAGTATAATGGACCTGGTGGACACTGTCAGCAGACTGCGTTTATACTTAGTATAAAGAAAAAAAGACACCACAGGTATACAATGTAGATGGATGGATACTTAGTATACTTATGGACGACGAGTGACGACACAGAGGTAGGTACAGCAGTGGCCTACCGTACTGCTATATACAGTATAATGGACCTGGTGGACACTGTCAGCAGACTGCGTTTATACTTAGTATAAAGAAAAAAAGACACCACAGGTATACAATGTAGATGGATGGATACTTAGTATACTTATGGACGACGAGTGACGACACAGAGGTAGGTACAGCAGTGGCCTACCGTACTGCTATATACAGTATAATGGACCTGGTGGACACTGTCAGCAGACTGCGTTTATACTTAGTATAAAGAAAAAAAGACACCACAGGTATACAATGTAGATGGATGGATACTTAGTATACTTATGGACGACAAGTGATGACAGAGATAGGTACAGCAGTGGCCTACCGTACTGCTATATACAGTATAATGGACCTGGTGGACACTGTCAGCAGACTGCGTTTATAGTATAAAGAAAAAAAGACACCACAGGTATACAATGTAGATGGATGGATACTTAGTATACTTATGGACGACGAGTGACGACACAGAGGTAGGTACAGCAGTGGCCTACTGTACTGCTATATGCAGTATAATGGACCTGGTGGACACTGTCAGCAGACTGCGTTTATAGTATAAAGAAAAAAGACACCACAGGTATACAATGTAGATGGATGGATACTTAGTATACTTATGGACGACGAGTGACGACACAGAGGTAGGTACAGCAGTGGCCTACCGTACTGCTATATACAGTATAATGGACCTGGTGGACACTGTCAGCAGATTGCGTTTATAGTATAAAAAAAAGACACCACAGGTATACAATGTAGATGGATGGATACTAGTATACTTATGGACGACGAGTGACGACACAGAGGTAGGTACAGCAGTGGCCTACCGTACTGCTATATACAGTATAATGGACCTGGTGGACACTGTCAGCAGATTGCGTTTATAGTATAAAAAAAAAGACACCACAGGTATACAATGTAGATGGATGGATACTAGTATACTTATGGACGACGAGTGACGACACAGAGGTAGGTACAGCAGTGGCCTACCGTACTGCTATATACAGTATAATGGACCTGGTGGACACTGTCAGCAGACTGTGTTTATAGTATTAAAAAAAAGACACCACAGGAGTGTTTTTCAGGCAGACAAACGTATACTGGTGGTCACTGTCACCAAAACTGTGCACTGTACTCCTGCTATAGCTGCTCCCCAGTCCCCACAATTAAGCAGTGTGAGCATTCAGCACAGATATATCATGCAGCACTGCACACTGAGCACAGATATGGTATGGAGCGTTTTTTTCAGGCAGAGAACGGATAAAAAACTGGTGGTCACTATTAGCAAAACTCTGCACTGTACTCCTCCTAACAGCTGCTCCCCAATCCTCCCCACAATAAGCTAAGCAATCAGATCAACTGTGTAGTATATAACTAGTATATAAACGGAGAGGACGCCAGCCACGTCCTCTCCCTATCAATCTCAATGCACGTGTGGAAAATGGCGGCGACGCGCGGCTGCTTATATAGAATCCGAATCTCGCGAGAATCCGACAGCGGGATGATGACGTTCGGGCGCGCTCGGGTTAGCCGAGCAAGGCGGGAGGATCCGAGTCAGCTCGGACCCGTGTAAAAAAGGTAAAGCTCGGGTGGGTTCGGTTACTCGGAAACCGAACCCGCTTATCACTAATATCTATATACATACTAGGGTCTCAATCTCTGCTGATAAGGTACCTGTCCACGCTGCCACAGCGCTATAAACCCATGCCGACACAATCGCCGGTCTGAGTAGTGTACCAGAATGTGCACGCTATCTGCAGGATCCCTGAGAATAGCTGTTATGTCAGGGCTACCTTTTGGGCAAACGTGACACCCTAGGGGAAGATTCCCATCCTATCCTGGCCCTAGTGGGGAAAGGATACTGCCTGAGAATTCTTTGTGGGAAACTGCAGTCTCTTGTCTGGAGATTCCCGCTCTTTTTCTTCATGAGAGGAGGGAAATTTACCTCAGCTTTCTTCCCCTTAAACATGTGTACCCTTGTGTCAGGGACAGATGAGTCATCAGTGATATGCAAATCATCTTTTATTACAATAATCATATATTGAATACTTTTCTGCCATTTTGGCTGTAACTTTGCATTATCGTAGTCGACACTGGAGTCAAACTCCGTGTCGATATCAGTGTCTATTATTTTGGATAGTGAGCATTGAGAGACTCTAAAGGTCTCTGCGACATAGGGACAGACATGGGTTGATTTTCTGTCTGTTCTCTAATCTTTTGTGCAATAAATTCACCTTAGCACTTAATTACACATATCCAAACAGGTGTCGGCGTTGTCGACGGAGACACCCTCTCACACACATATTGCTCCATCTCCTCCTTAGGGGAGCCTTTTACCTCAGACATGTCGACACACACGTACCGACACACCACATACTCAGGGAATGCTCATCTGAAGACAATTCCCCCACAAGGCCCTTTGGAGAGACAGAGAGAGAGTATGCCAGCACACACCCCAGCGCTATTAACCCAGGAATAACACAGTAACTTAATGTTAACCCAGTAGCTGCTGTTTGTTTATATTGATTTTTGCGCCTAATTATGTGCCCCCCCTCTCTTTTTACCCTCTTCTACCGTGTAACTGCAGGGGAGAGACTGGGGAGCTTCCTCTCAGCGGTGCTGTGGAGAAAAAACATGGCGCTGGTGAGTGCTGAGGAAGAAGCCCCGCCCCCTCGACGGCGGGTTTCTGTCCCGCTTTCATGTACAGGCTCATACATATATACAGTGCCCAACTGTATATTATGCAAACTTTTGCCAAAGAGGTCTCTAATTGCTGCCCAGGGCGCCCCCCCCCCCCCCCCTGCGCCCTTCACCCTACAGTGACCGGAGTATGTGGGTTTAGTGTGGGAGCAATGGCGCACAGCTGCAGTGCTGTGCGCTACCTCATATGAAGACTGGAGTCTTCTGCCGCCGATTTCGAAGTCTTCTTGCTTCTGTCACCGGCTTCTGTCTTCTGGCTCCGCGAGAGGGACGGCGGTGCGGCTCCGGGATCGGACGACCAAGGGTGCGATCCTGTGTACGATCCCTCTGGAGCTAATGGTGTCCAGTAGCCTAAGAAGCAGGACCTATCTTCAGTGAGTAGGGCTGCTTCTCTCCCCTCAGTCCCACGTAGCAGAGAGCCTGTTGCCAGCAGATCTCTCTGAAAATAAAAAACCTAACAAAATACTTTCTTTTTAGCAAGCTCAGGAGAGCTCACTAAGTAGCACCCAACTCGTCCGGGCACAGATTCTAACTGAGGTCTGGAGGAGGGACATAGAGGGAGGAGCCAGAGCACACCAGTATCCAAATTCTTTCTTAAAGTGCCCTGTCTCCTGCGGAGCCCGTCTATTCCCCATGGTCCTTACGGAGTCCCCAGCATCCACTAGGACGTTAGAGAAATTATTAGAATAGAATAAAGAAGATGCTTATGACACAGAATATGTGTCATAAGTATCTACTTTGTATTATTTTAATAATTCATCACAGGGGAGGCACTGCCTCCCCTGACTGCACGTCCCTGTTTAATATACTCTATTTTAGTTGTCTGGTCCAATTTGCCTTTGAAGTAATTAATTTTGAGTGCCCCCGTAATAGAGTCTTCTTTTTCTCGTGTGTGTGTGTGTGTGTGTGTGTGTGTGTGTGTGTGTGTGTGTGTGTGTGTGTGTGTGTGTGTGTGTGCTATTGTGTCTGACTCTGGGGAGCAACACCAACCCTCTCGCAATCTTGATAATAATTTATATTTAATTCATTCTTGAGGTATTTGGTTATGTGTTATCATCAACCTCATTGTCTAAGTTAACAGTCTATGCCCTTGTGGCAATTCTCTATTCCAAGGAGGGGCCTTGTGCGGACTAGCTCTCGGTGTGTTATTGTTGACCTTTTGACCATGTCAACCTTTTGTAGTCTACCTTTTTCATGTCGACCTTTTGACCATGTTGACCTAATGTCTGTCAAACATATGGTGTCTATCTATTGACTGTCTAACTAGACACTGTCTGTCAACCAGATACCGACCCGTTCTCCCTGTCCCTATCGAGGTCCCGACCCGCTCTCCCTGTCCCTATCGAGGTCCCGACCCGCTCTCCCTGTCCCTATCGAGGTCCCGACCCGCTCTCCCTGTCCCTATCGAGGTCCCGACCCGCTCTCCCTGTCCCTACTGAGGTCCCTCATTTTATCCTGAAGAGACGACACCATCCCATTTATATACTGACTTGAGGTTGCTGCTACAGCATTCAGCTGATGAAGACAAATGTTACCATAACTCACAGTACAAAGGCCAACTCAATAGGATCAATGTATGTTTGTGTAGCTAGAGACCCCATTATCCATCATCCTGCATTAGCTGGGCCAGCTGCAGATACCTATTTATGGAGATGGATTTCCTGGCATGAATTTGGTTTGAGTCTTATGAATAACAATAGCAATGACTTTGTGCAATCACATCTAGGATTTAAGCTAGTTTATCACTATTATTTAGCAGGGATGTCTGTGAGATGATTTATACCTTTTTTTGCATCTTTTCCTTTCTTAGGTACATGATTCAGGCTTTAGCTATTGAGCTCCACAGTATTCCTATTTGCTAGGCTGATGTTAATACTATAAGGGCATCAGAATGCCATCTGGTCATGGGGTCTCGACCAAGGGGCATCATTTTATGGCAGCTATTATTTCTTACAACTGATTTGGGGTGCCCATGTCAGATATATTCATCAGTGGATACTAGCCCCTTTCCATTGGTGGATATGTATCATTGGCTGTAGAATTCTAAAAGTCTGTTGAAACCATGTAAATATGTTGGCTTTGTTGCAGCGTTTGTACTTTGGTTTACTATTGCTGCACTACTTCCTAGACTTGTTTCAGGCCATTTTGTGTGCTACAAAAGAGCTTGTTATGTCTGCCAGGACCTTCATTAGTTAATGCAGCATACAAAAAGGAAATTCTATCTATCTATCTATCTATATATATATCGTGTTAAGTGGTAAATCGGCTGCGCCTTCATTGTTCTAAAGTGACATATCAAAGTGTCCTCAAATAGTAACTTAATATGCGTACCAGACACACAAGGAATGTTTGCTTTTCAAAGGTTTCTTTACATCAACTGTCTTCCTCCTTATTCACCTCCTACTCTCATATCCACCCGGATATCAGCATGATATTCCACACGTGTGGGAAATGGAAGATAGTGGATCAATAAAGTGCATAGATAGGGATAAAGTTACACTGTGCTTAATGTGCAAACAAGTGCAGAAAAAACGTGCAATAAAGTGCTATAGTGCTATATTGTGCGGAAATGATTCTTAAACAACATCCTTCTGGTAATGTGCTTGTTTACCAATAATGAAGGTGCAGCACCAAACAAATTAAAGTATCAATGTAGCACTCAGGTTTTTAAGGTACAATGTAGCCGGATGGAGCTCTCAAAATCATCCTTCAAACCAGAATACCTTAAAACCAAAAAGTGCTCCCAGAGGGAAAAAGACTCTGATAGTGTAATTTCGTTTTTACACATTTAACAAAACAATTTAACATAAAAAATGGACTCGTACAATTTGATAATAGTATAAATGCTTATCTGTAAGTCATACAGGAGAGCTGAGAACCAGAGATCGACCAACGCGTTTCGTCCCGTTTTACGTGCTGGGACTTCCTCAGGGGTATTAGATCCCCCTGAGGAAGTCCCAGCACCTAAAACAGGACGAAATGCATTGACGATCTCTGGTTCTCCGCTCTCCTGTACGATTTACAGATAAGCATTTATACTATTATCAAATTGTACAAGTCCATTTTTTATGTTAAATTGTTTTATTAAATGTGTGTGCACTTTATTGATCCACTGTCTTCCATTTCCCACACGTGTGGAATATCATGCTGATATCCGTGCGGATATGAGAGGAGGAGGTGAATAAGGAGGAAGACAGTTGATGTAAAGAAACCTTTGAAAAGGAAACATTCCTTGTGTGCCTGGTACGCATATTAAGTTACTATTTGAGGACACTTTGATATTTCACTTTAGAACACTGAAGGCGCAGCCGATTTACCACTTAACACGATTTACTACTTTGTTTCACTGGAAATTGGACTATTTTGAAATCTGGCTGCTGCCACCGCATATGTTTTTGGAGTGTTTATATGTCTGACTAGTTTTTAGCTAGGGACTATTTATTTATTTACTTATTTGTTTTTAAAGCACCTGAGTTCTATGAATATAAGGGTTAGCGCAACTTGCACCATACATATATATGTATATATATATACACACAAACACACACACACACAGTTGAGGCACATAACTATGACCACCAACTAGTAGCCGCCGTGTGCAGCACATACAACACATATATAAATAATAGTTGGTATCGGGACCGCCGGTCACCATATGGCGGTGGGATCCCGGCATTTAGATGCCTGGTGGGGGGGCGAGTACAACTGTACCACTTGTGGGCTTGGTGGCAAGTACACCCACAAGTGGGAATAGTCCCTGCTATTTGGCATTCCGACTGTCGGGATTGTGAGGGGTGCGGGATATATATATATATATATATATATAGAGAGAGAGAGAGAGAGAGAGCTATAGACCGGCACTCCCCACAACATAATGGTATTACCTGGGTGCCCTCCCGGGGATCAAAACAAATTGACACAAATACAGGTTGCTAAAGGCGGCTCTCAACCAGGATTTCCACATTGAAAAATCTATATTGTGCTTGTGGAAATCCTGTCTGAGTGCCGCATTCAGCAACATACAAATATATTCTCATAGTTCCTACCTACATAGGAAATGGTGGCACTCCACAGACTTATGTCAGAAAATGATGTTAGCTTTAATATCGACGTTTCAAGACTAAAACGGTCTTTTTTTTCAAGGTGCTGGAAAAAATACAAGTGCAATGTTCTTACTGTAAATAGCAGTGTGGCGGAAGAGGATCTACCCAGTGGGATGACGTCACGGACCGGATGTACGGCGTCCAAGAGGCGGGCGGCACGTGCATATTTTAAGAACTGTGCAGTAAACTTAACACATTGATCAGATATATCCCCCTGACAAAGACCTGAGCTGTGAGGGAAGGGAAACTATTTAGAGGAACACACTTACTTTGTTTATAAGTAAGTCTGTCCGGGTGTGATACAGAAGACAGACATTATAAGGGTCGACACAAAAAAGTAGATTTTTTTATGTTATTTTGTGTTTTTAAACATATTTCACTCAAATTTGTGAAATGCGTCTCCTTGCAGGGTTGGTGGCTCACTCTGCTGCGCACACCACAAGGTTACTACAGGTAGTAGTTTGTGGCATGGATAGTAAATGCAGCAAAAGTTGTAAAAACATGAAAAAGATCTATAACGTAACCTAACATGTCAACCTTTTTCATGTGGATCTTTTGACCCTGTCGATCTATTGACTGTCGACCTTTTAACAGTCTATCAACCACCCATGTCTGTCCACAACTCGTAGCATGGTATAGTGAGGGGATGGAGGTAACTCTGATATAAAGTCCACAGAAGCAGATCTCCCAGGACCAGCTGGATGAGCATGAGGAATTTTATTCCTGGCACAAGTGGAACAGGATGCCACATAATGTTGTGCTATGTGTTGGATAGTGGGCACCATTAATGTTGCCGACTAATTCCAGAGTTTTACTGACTTTTAGATTACTTGCTGTTAAAACATTATATTGACCTTCCTTTGAAATGATTAGGATTTTTATGTGAGACATTCATTTGCCCAGTGGTTTCCAAATTCAGTCTGCAAAGCACCATAACAGTCCAGATTCTAAGGCTATCCATGGCTCAGCACAGATGGTTAAATCAAACTGACTAAGGTACTAATGAAATCGCCTGTGGCCAAGCATGGATATACTTAAAACCGGGACTGTTACAGTGCCTTGAGGACAGCATTTGGGAACCTCTGCATTTGCCTATACTTAGGCTTACCATACTATCCCTTTAAATCAAGACACTCATGAATTACACAGGCTCTATGGCTGATTAAAACCAGGTGAAATGCTGGCTTGAATTAAGCCAGCCACAGAACCTGTGTGATTTATGGGTGTCCCAGTTTAAAGGGATGGTATGGTAAGCCTACCTATACTGTGATCCAGTAGAGTAGTGCAGAGGTTCTCAAACGTGGTACTCAAGGCGCCCCAATTGTCCTGGTCTTAGGCTCAGCACAGATGGTTAAATCAAATTGACTGAGGTGATAATTAAGTCACATGTGGCCAAGCATGGATAAACTTAAAACCTGGACCGTTGGGGTGCCTTGAGGATCACGTTTGAGAGTAGTGTTGCTCCACCTGTGGACCTTTTAAAATGTGTCCGCGAGTAATAAATACACCTGTGCACCTGCTGGGTTACCTGGAAAACATTGACTGTTTGGGGTCCTGTGGACCGAGTTTAAGAACCTATGCAATAGAGAATACATATCATCGTGTTAGCTCTTGTTAGAAGTATGCAGATATGGCAGAGATTCTCAAACGCGGTCCTCAAGGCACTCAACGGTCCAGGTTTTAAGTTTATCCATGCTTGGCCACAGGTGACTTAATTAGTAATCTGTGCTGAGCCATGGATATACCTTAAACCTGGACCGTTAGGGTGCCTTGAGGACCGCGTTTGAGAACCTCTGAGATAAGGCCAAAACAAACTGTGACAGAATAACTTCTTTAAAAAAAAAAAAAAAAAACACTCTGGTGGATGAAATTTCAAACTGGAGCAATGAAGGATTTTGTAGTCTCTGCAGACAGTAAAGCGAACAAGCTTTCTGTAAAAGGGTCACCACTCTTTAAAAGCCACTTTTACAGTAAATATCTCTCTATCCCTGGTTCCATCTTTATGTTCATTCAGAGACTTTGAGGATAACAGATAAAAGGGAGGACTTCCGGTTCCGGCGGCCGCATGAGCAGCAGCTGAATTCAGAGCTCCGCTGCCACCCGCTAATTAGAGCCCTCGTAACGGCTCTTGAGCCTCCCGCAGCCGGTCCGCTGGTCCCCCACACACCCGGAACGGCTCCCCCGGTGTATGGAACGATATTTCCGACCTCTGATGTCGCGCAGCAAGGCCCGCAAGGACAAGGAGCAGAACCGCACAGCACCTAAAATGGCGGCGGCGGCGGCGGCCAGGTCGGGAGGTGAGTCGTCTCATACCTTGCAGTCCCAGCATCCACTCCTAGCTCCCCCAAGCTCTCCACCACAGGCTGCCTGGAGCAAGACTCCCTCTCCCCCTCCCTCTCAAGATCCTTCAGAGAGTGTCAGTCCCCCGCACACAATGGCGGGAATACAGGCCCCAGCGGCCGCAGTCACATACTCTGACATTGTACAAGCAATTAAAGAGACTGTCGGCCCCCTGCTGAAAGAGCAAACAGCAGACATTAACAAGCAGTTGGCTCAATTCTCTCAAAGACTCTCAGTAACTGAGCATCGATTAGGGGAATGCTTTGCAGATATAGCCAATCTGAAAAAAGCAGTTAGTCTGAATACGAAAGCTTGCTACAACCTTCATAATAAAACAGATGAACTGGAGAACAGGGCCAGAAGGCAGAATCTAAGAATTATAGGCCTGCCGGAGACAGTGAAAGGGTCCGATCTACTGCTGTTTGTGCGGGACACTTTACCGGCACTCTTACAAGTTAAATCTGAATGTTCAGACATAGTTATTGAGAGGGCTCACCGCCTTGGCCCGTATCGACCACAAGATGGCGGTAGACCCCGAGCTGTGATTTTTAAAGTACTGAACTTTCTACACAAAGAAATCTTATGGCATGCATCCCGCAAACATCGCAAATTATCCTGGGAAGGCCATTCCTTACTAATTTTTCAGGACTATTCTGCAGAACTCACTAAAGCCAGGAAAGAGTTTTCTCCTTTATGCTCTAAACTGATTCAGATCAATCAGAAATTTGCACTGTTATACCCGGCGCGGCTGCGCATCTACAAAGATGATTCCTTTAAAGACTTTCTGTCTGTACGCGACGCTGAAGCCTATCTCCAACTACAATCTGAAGATCCAGTTCGATGCGACTGACCCCACCAGGAAACAAAAGATTGCTTTCTTGTCCTAGAGCGCGTGGCTGTGGCCTGCTCTACAATCACCTTTTTCATTAATCCCTGCAGCTATGTTTTGCTGTATCCCTGTGGAGCGGTCCACTGTCTCATGCTACTGATTACTTAATTTTAAAAGTGTTTCTTTTTAGGTTTCTTATTACGCTACCACAGATATAGGGGCATAACTCTCTAACTTGTTCTCCCATGTTGCCATATATAGAATATAGTAGGTTTCTTATTACGCACAATATTCTAACATGTTCTATCATGCTACCATATATACAATATAATAGCACACGAGCTGTTGAAGATCTCCGTACCCTTCTCTTCTTCTTTTCTTCCCTGTTCTCCTCTCCCTCATTATTTCTCTCTGAACCCCTGTATACTAACACCAGAGATACAGCTCTTCTGGAGTTCTACCATTAAGCCAAATGGATGGGGATTGTTCCAGATTTCCATCTATTATCCTCCAATAATCATTCCTCTAACATACCTTCCTGTCCTTGCTTCTATGCTACACTATATACCCCTACATCCAAATTTATATCCCTTTGTCTACTCAACGCTCTCTTGAGAGAGATATTAGACTATAGTTATTCCCGGGGGTGGGTTCGGCGGCGATCAAGCTGCTATGTCCTGTCTCTATTGGGTGGCTACCGGTTGCTCTCCCTGTTAATAATGCACTTAGCCTTTATTGGGATTCCCTATCCGGAATGTCAGTTTGCGAAATATGCTTGTTTTTTGTTGTATGTGGTTTTCTATGTCTGTCCTATTGTCTTGTCCTCGTTCTTTCTTCCTCCCCCCCTCCTGATGGGTGTCGGGGCCATGCTCACTCAATGGCCATTATATCTGCTTCTCCATCTTTGTGCTAATGTCATCCCTTAAAGTGGGAAGCTGGAATGTGGGAGGCATGAACTCCCCACAAAAACGGAAAAAAGTTCTGTTATATCTGCAAAAGTTGCACCTAGATATTGTGTTTTTACAAGAATCTCATCTTCTCCCCCCAGATGTCCAGAGACTAAATATGTTGGGATGGAGGGTACTAGCAGCCGCTTCATATTCCAAAAAATCTAGAGGGGTGGTGATTCTAGCCAAAAGAAACAACTCTGACGAAGTTGTTTCCCTCTCCGCGGATGTGGAGGGCAGATGGGTGATATGCCACATCAAATACAATGACCAACCTTATACCCTCTGTAATATCTATGCCCCTAATGTATACAACAAACATTTCTTTCAATTAATAATGACTAAATTGACTCCTTTTGCGGACTCCCCTATTATGCTTTGTGGGGACTGGAATGTTATTTCCTCAAAATTTCTAGATAAACAATTCCCGAAAGAGCATGGCGGCAACCCACCCAAATTTGGTATACCTTCCCTAGCCAAAAAACTCCAATTGCTGGATATTTGGAGGGTTATGCATCCGACTGACCGTGACTTCACCTGCCTGTCAGCTGCGAGAGGCACTATGTCGCGTATAGATTATATCTTAATGTCAGAATTTCTACTATCTAAAGTAGTCCGATCTGAAATTGAACCTATATCCCTTTCAGACCATGCGGTGATATGGGTGGAACTACAACTGAAACCCTTCCAGAGAAACTTTATCTCTTGGCGTTGCCCCCCTGCTCTTGCTACTTCATCTGATTTTAGACAAAAAGTCAGGGATAGTTGGATTGAATATGGGGTACATAATGCTGAAATGCAATCCACTAATCCGCCTTTGTTTTGGCAGGCATCAAAAGCAGTCATAAGAGGCACTATGATTGCTCTCTCATCCTCATCGAGGAAAGCTCTGCTAAAGGACTATGTTTCTGCACAACTTGCCTTAACAAACGCCTTCAATAACTTTAAATCACTCCCCTCCCCGACTACAAAATTGAAATACTCATCAGCAAAAACTATATTTGATGCCCTCCTCACTAAATTGGAAACAAATTACTCTTTTAAGTCGGGTTATCGGTTCTACAAGTTTGGGAATAAACCTAGTAAGACACTGTCAAACCTCCTTAAGGGTCAGCGTCCCTCATCCTCTATATACCCTCTGAAAAAGTTAGACGGATCATTGTCAACCAACAATGACCAGACCACACAAGTACTGCAAAACTTTTACACATCCCTGTACTCATCCCCAACTCCTCTCCAGGCTGATGCTTCCTCCTTTTGGGAGGCGCTCCCCGTCCCACAAATTGAGGGGTCCCAGGGGGCTTCCTTGATAACACCAATATCTGAGATTGAGGTAGTTGAAGCTATAGCGGGACTAACCTCAGGTAAAGCTCCAGGTCCAGATGGCCTCACTCCTGATTATTACAAACTCCTTGGCCCACTAATGGCCCCAACTCTAGCCTCTGTCTTCAACACTATCATGGAGTCGGGCTCGCTTCCGAAGTACTTCAACTCAGCAGTTCTGAGACTTCTCCCAAAACCTGGGCGGGATCTCTCTAACCCTGGCTCTTACAGGCCAATTTCCCTCCTCAATATCGACTACAAGATACTGACCAAAATTCTAGCTAACAGACTTAAAGTGATTTTACCCCGTGTGATACACTCTGACCAGACAGGATTTGTATGTGCTCGAAACCCGGTAACAAATATTCGACGGGTTCTGGCGGTGGTGAGCGACTCCCAGTGCCCCAGGTCTAAGATATCAAAAGCCATATTATCGCTAGATGCCGAAAAGGCTTTTGACATGGTGCACTGGGACCATCTCTATGACTCCCTAAATCGCTTTGGTTTCCCACATCAGTTTATAAAAATTCTGCAAACTTTGTACTCTGATTCTTCCTCCCAGCTGATCTGTAATGGAAATTTATCATCTCACTTTCCGATCAAGAGGGGCACCAGACAGGGATGCCCCCTATCCCCTCTATTATTTGTTTTGGCGCTGGAGCCACTGGCGATAGCCTTGAGACAATCTCCTTTGTTCTCCGGTATTTCTATCGGCTCCCTGGACTTACGTTTATCTCTTTTTGCAGACGACATGCTTCTTTTTCTTTCTGATCCTGAAACCTCTATCCCCCAGGTCTTTAAAATTATTCAAAAATTCAGCTCTTTCTCGGGATACAAAATTAATATAGACAAATCTGAACTTCTTATGCTTAAAGGCCCCTCCCCCTCTTTCGCTAATGACACTTCCTTATCCTCTATTAAAATCATGCAATCCCACATCAAATATTTAGGCGTCTTAATCCCAAAAGATTTAACGCTCCTCTATAAACTCAATTACTCCCCAACCATCACACATTTCGCTAAGATTTTAGAGAATTGGTGCAATCTTCCTTTATCACTACTCGGCAGACTAGAAGTAGTAAAAACAATCTTGTTGCCAAAACTCACATACTCTATGCAAATGTTGCCTATTAGACTCACTTTACATGACATTGGAGAGTTGTATTCGATTTTCCAATCTTTTATTTGGAGACATAAAAAACCACGCATTTCTAGACAAAAACTTCAATTATCTAAACCAGAGGGAGGATGGGGCTTCCCTGACATTCTTCAATATTCCCGGGCCCTAATGTTCCGCTATATATATGACTGGTTACTTGAAACAAGCAAATACACTTCTTATGACCTAGATTGTGCTTTGTTTTTCCCTTATGCCCCAGGGGCACTCTTACACACTAATAAAGCAAACTTACCCGCAGCGATTTATACGAATATACTATTCAGAGACACGTACAATGCTTGGTGGGCTGTCAACAAAAAATTAGGAAAATCCCCTCAAAACTCAAAATGGATACCTCTGTGGGGCAATCCTTTGTTTCTACCGGGGATACAAGATACACTTTTTTACAGACTTAAATTGAAGGGACTACGTAGCACATCTCAAGTTTTTGATCCAGGTGGGAAATTTATCTCTTTCTCTTTCATGAAAGAAACATATGGGGTTACAGATATCTACTATTTTCCATATCTCCAACTCCAGCACTACATCGGGTCTCTTCCCCCTATCATGCTGCAGTCGGGGACCCCGGATCTTATCGCCCAAGTGGCAACTTTGTTCTTGAAAGACAAATACAAAACGAGATTAATTTATCAAAAATTGATATCCCCTGCTAAACAGGCGGTGTGGGAGTCGGTGGCGCGGGTGTGGGGAAGAGACCTGTCTATGTGTTTACCAGAATCTTTACTATTCAAATACTACCACAAAACATTGAAAATTCTACATACAGCATCCCTACAAGAAATACACGTGAAAACACTATATAGGGCATATATATCTCAACAACAGCGTAGTCACTTTGTTCGAGAGGAAGATGGGTCTTGTCCTAAATGCCACTCTTCCTCAGCCTCTTTGTTCCACAACTTCTGGGACTGCGGTCATGTAAAAAGATTTTGGCACAAATTGAGGAACTTTATAAACTCCTCTTTTTCTATAAACATACCCTTTGACCCAATTCCAATGTTGTTTGCCAATTTTGACTCATGGACCCTAGCGGTTTGGGACAAACACCTTATCCCCTTTCTCACAATATTGGTAACTATTGCTAAAAAAGTGATCTTAAACTCCTGGATCTCTAGATCAGCCCCCTCAATGGCAGAAGTACATTCCTTACTAAATAAAATGATGTATTATGACAGATACTCTTTATATCCCAATGTCCAATTGAGGGCTAAATGCTTTACGAAAAAATGGAACCCATATATTAATACCCGCACAATGGAAGAACGCTCCCAGATATTGAAGATATTTGATCAGCGCACTCTTTGATCGATAGCTATCCAATTTTGCCCTACTATACTATATTATATTTTCAGATCGCTCTAGGCGTTGTACGGCCTGGCTCCGATATCCATCCCTGCTCCCTCCTACAACCTCCAACTGCTTCACCCCTCCTTTCCCTGATCTATCGCTCTCCTCTCCCACCTTCCCTTACTCTCACTGTTTTGTATTGTGTCTTGTGTCTTCCCCTTGATAGACCTATTATAAGGAATTGGTTTGAAAGGACAAGTAACTGCGTCTTTTTGGAACGACATAGCATTTCATAGGGGACCTTGCATACTCTAGTTAGTCTTTTATCTGGGTAGGTCTAAGGCGAAAATGTTCAAATTTCTAATGTTAAAGTTGTAACTTGCCTCCCTTGGATTCGCCTAGAATGATTCGTTTTTGATACTTCGGATATGGAATGTACAAGTATATGTTCTTCACAACCTTATAATGTTGATGTCCATCCTTATTGCTCCGAAGTACAAGATCCTACTTTACCAATTTCTAACATTATCGCATAGATGATTATCAAATTTTCCATGGTCTACAATGTCCTTTCGTATGTCCATTGTATTTGTCTGATGTTACATGTTTGAAAAGCTGAAAAAACCCAAATAAACATATGTTTAAAAAAAAAACAGATAAAAGGATTCAGAAACATTTCTTACCATGTCTTTGGGACAAAATTGCTTCTGCTGCTTTGAGGCATCTACAGCAAAAGGTAAAATAGGATTGTGATTATTATTATTATTATTATTATTATTATTATCTTTTATATGGTGCCACAGGGGATCCACAACACCCAGTTACAGAGTACATAAATAAGAAAACAGTGACTTACAGTTCAAGACAACATAAGACAAGTACAGGGTATATAAACATAGCTGCAATAGCAGAGGACACTGAAATACGTATCAGGGTGGCAGAAAAACTGACTTGGTGCGGTTGAAGGGAGTATAAAATAGGATTTTAATTACCTACTGGTATATCATTTTCTCGTAGTGGGTAGAGGATCCTGTGGTCCACTTTAAGAAATCAATAGTGTAAACTGGCTCCTCCCTCTATGCCCCTCCAACCAGACTCAGTCTAGAAACTGTGCCCGAGGAGACGGACATATCCTGAGGAAGGATGTAACAGAACAGGGGTGAGATTCGAACCAGCACACACAAACAAGAGGAAAGCCATGCTAACCAAACTTGAACAGGAACAGCAACAGCTCAACCAACAACATTACTTAACAAAGTAACAGAGCAGGAAAAACGAAGCACTGGGCGGGCGCCCAGTATCCTCTACATGCTACGAGAAAAGGATTTACCAGTAGGTAATTAAAATCCTATTTTCTCTTACGTCCTAGAGGATACTGGGGTCCACATTAGTACCATGGGGATGTACCAAAGCTCCCAAACCGGGTGGGAGAGTGCTGAGGTTCCTGCAGAACTGATTAACCAAACTGAAGGTCCTCAGAGGCCAAAGTATTGAACTTGTAGAACTTAGCAAACGTGTTCGAATCCGGCCATGTAGCTGCTCGGCCGAGACACCCCGGGCAGCCACCCAGGAAGAACCCACCAACCTAGAAGAGTGGGCCTGTACTTTAGGAACAGGCAATCCTGCCGATGAATAAGCATGCTGAATAGTAAGCCTGATCCAGCAAGCAAAAGACTGCTTTGAAGCATGACACCCAATCTTCTTGGGATCATAGAGAACAAACAGCAAGTCAGATTTCCTTTGACGAGCTGTCCGCTTCACAGAGATGTTCAAAGCCCTCACAACATCCAAGGACTTTGAGGTAGCAGAGGTGTCAGTAAGCACCGGAACCACAATAGGTTGGTTGATAAGAAACGCAGACACCACCTTAGGAATAAATTGCTGACGAGTTTTGAGTTCAGCTCTATCTTCATGAAAAATCAAATAGGGGCTTTTGTGAGACAACGCCCCCAGTTCTGACACACACCTTGCAGAAGCTAAGGCCAACAGTGTAACGGTCTTCCACGCAAGAAACTTTATGTCAACCTCCTGTAAAGGCTCTAACCATTCCGATTGTAGGAATTGCAACACCACGTTAAGATCCCAAGGTGCTGTGGGAGACCCAAAGGGCGGTTGGATGTGCAGAACCCTCTTCAAGAATGTCTGAACCTCAGGGAGGGAAGCCAAATGTTTCTGGAAGAAAATGGATAAGGCCGAAATCTAGATCTTCAATGAGCCCAAACTTAGGCCCACATCCACACCCGACTAGAAAAAGGAGAAAACGTCCCAGCTGAAATTCAACTGCAGGAAATTTCCTGTTTTCACACCACGAGACATATATTTTCCAAATACGGTGGTAATGTTTAGACGTTACCCCTTTCCTGGCTTGGATCAGGGTTGGAATAACCTTGTCCGGAATGCCTTTCTGGGCTAAAATTTGAAGCTCAACTTCCATGCCATCAAACATAGCCATGGCAAGTCTTGATAGACGAACGGTCCCTGTTGTAGAAGATCCTCTCGAAGAGGTAGAGGCCACGGGTCCTCTAGGAGCATCTCCAGTAGATCCGCGTACCAGGCCCTTCTTGGCCAATCCAAAGCAATGATAATTGCTTGAACCTTTTCCCTTTTTATTCTTTTGAGCATTCTGGGGATCAATAGAAGAGGTGGAAACACGTAAACCATCTGGGAGACCCATGGAGTCACCAGAGCGTCCATCGTCACTGCTTGCGGGTCTCTCGACCTGGAACAATACCGCTTTAGCTTCTTGTTGAGATGAGAGGCCATCATGTCTATTTGTCGAATTCCCCACCGACGTGTTAAGGACTCGAACACCTGCGGGTGAAGGCCCCACTCTACCTGGTGGAGGTCGTGTCTGCTGAGGAAGTCCGCTTCCCAGTTGTCTACTCCCGGAATGAAGATTGCCGACAGCGCCACCGCGTGTCTTTCTGCCCAGAGGAGAATTTTTGTTACCTCTGACATTGCTGCTCTGCTCTTCATTCCGCCCTGTCGGTTTATGTACGTTACTGCCGTCACATTGTCCGACTGAACCTGAATAGCTTGATCTTGAAGAAGATGCGATGCCTGTAGAAGGGCGTTGTACATGGCCCTTAGTTCCAGAATGTTGATTGGAAGAATGGCTTCCTGACTTGACCATTTTCCTTGGAACTGTTCCCCCTGGGTGACCGCTCCCCAACCTCTGAGGCTTGCGTCTGTGGTTAGCAGAATCCAATTTTGAATCCCGAACCTTTGACCCTCGGTCAGGTGAGAAGTCTGAAGCCACCACAGAAGAGAAATCCTGGCTTTTGGCAACAGACGTATCCTCTGGTGCATGTGAAGATGCGATCCGGACCATTTGTTCAGCAGATCCAGCTGGAAGGGCCTCGCATGAAACCTTCCATATTGCAGAGCGTCGTAAGAGGCGACCATCTTCCCCAGAAGACGAATGCATAAATGCACCGATATCCTGGCTGGTTTTAGAACATCCCGCACCATTGACTGGATTACCAATGCCTTTTCCAACAGAAGGAATACCTTCTGTTCCTCCGTATCCAGTATCATCCCTAGGAACGGAAGCCTCCGTGTTGGTTCAAGGTGGGATTTTGGTAGGTTCAGAATCCATCCGTGATCCTGAAGTAGTCGGGTTGAGAGGGCAATGCTGTCCAACAACCTCTCTCTGGAAGGCGCTTTTATCAGCAGGTCGTCCAGATACGGTATTATGTTCACTCCCTGCTTGCGGAGGAGAAACATCATCTCTGCCATTACGTTGGTAAATACCCTCAGTGCCGTGGGGAGACCAAATGGCAGGGCCTGAAACTGGTAGTGATAGTCTTCTAGTAATCGGAATATGATGGTACGCATCCTTGATGTCCAGAGACACCAGGAATTCCCCCTCCTCCAGACCTGAGATCACCGCTCTCAGAGACTCTATCTTGAACTTGAACACCCTTAAATACGGGTTTAGTGATTTGAGGTTTAAAATGGGCCTTACCGAACCGTCCAGTTCGGTACCACAAACAGGTTTGAGTAATAACCCTTGTTGTGTAGTTGAAGTGGAACTGGGACAATGACCTGAGTCTGTACCAGTTTTTTAATTGCTGCCTGTAAAGTCGTACTTGCTTCCAGAGAAGCTGGTAAGCCTGATTTGAATAATCTGTGAGGTGGGAGTTCCTGAAACTCCAGTCTGTATCCCTGGGTGATAAGGTCTGTGACCCAGGGATCCTGGCAAAATGTTGCCCAAATATGACTGAAATAACGTAACCGAGCTCCCACCTTCCTGTCTTCCAGGCAGTGCAGACCACCGTCATGCTGAAGGCTTCCTGAGAACCTGCAGCTGCTGGTTTTCTGGGTTTACCTCTATTACCTTTGAAGGCTGTAGAAGAACCTTTGGATTTGCCTTTGAATTTCGCTGTCCGAAAGGACTGCAGAGTTGGAGCAGAGTAGGCTTTCCTAGCTGGGGGTGCTGCGGAAGGAAGGTACGTAGACATACCCGCCGTAGCCTTGGATATCCACTTATCCAGTTCATCTCCAAAAAGGGCCTCACCTGTGAATGGTAGGTTTTCCATGCCTTTCCTGGAATCCGCATCCGTAGTCCACTGGCGTAGCCACAAGCCCCTGCGTGCTGACACTGCCATGGCAGTAGTGCGTGCGTTGAGCAAACCAATTTACTTTATGGCCTCCACCACAAAGTTAGCAGAGTCTTGAATATGCTGCAGGAGTAAAACTATCTCCCCCCTGGGTAAGGTATCCAATCCGTTAATTAGGTTACTTGACCACTTTGCAATGGCTTTAGTAATACATGCACAAGCAATAGTGGGTCTCTGGGCCACCCCAGCAGCAGTGTATAACGATTTGAGAGTGTTCTCAATCTTGCGGTCAGCTATGTCCTTTAAGGATGCTGCCCCAGGAACAGGTAAGACTATCTTACGTGACATACCGATGCATTTCTTTCTATTTTCCAGAGGAAAGGGAAAGGAAGTAATTAATCATTTAGGGATCTGAAATTTTTTGTCAGGGTTTGCCCAAGTTTCTTCAAACAGGGCATTCAATTCCTTTGATGCAGGAAAAGTAGCTGAGGATTTCTTTTCAGGGCCTGTATTACTTGTGACAGGACCGCATCCCCCCCACTCGCATCCACTTCACCCTCCTCTGGATCTGATGTATCGTCATCAGTATCATCCTGCATGAGCTGGGCCAGAGTACGCTTTTGTGGGCAAATGGTGGTGATTTGAGACGCTGGTATGGGAACTGAATCTCTGTTCATCAGGTCATCCATAGACTGTCTTAAAAGCTGCATCTCTTTCTCATTATGTGATAATTTAGTAGAAATATTAGGTAATCCCTTTAATGGAAGCTAACCATGGGGGTTCTGCCCCACTAGCTTGAGAATGTGCACTATCCTGAATACAGGGTAGTGAGTCTCCCGGGGAGGAAAGACATTCAGCTGTGCAGGAAACACAGTCCCTGGACATGGTAACGTGAAGACACACACACACACACACACACACACACACACACACACACACACACGATGAAAACACAGTTTAACCCACACAAAGCCCTCAGGGAGACACAGAAATTGGAGCCAGCCACACAGCGCCCCTGTAACCAAGTAAAACTAAGCTGGGTCGCCCTTTTATAGTCCCAAAATAGGGCATAGTATACTACAACACTCCCCCCCCCCCCCTTTATAAGACCCCCTGGTACCGCTGAGGAGACATGGAGTCTTTGTGGAGGAGCTGCCCTTCCCTGTGATTCCTGTCAGTGTAAGATGCAGAGGGAAAATGGCACTGGTGAGCTGCTGGATCCGCTCATAGTTAAGCCCCGCCCCCCTTGATGGCGCTCGGCTTCCTGCTTTTTTATACTGGCCTGAGGTATTTTTTATGCCTATCAGAGGGTTAAAACCCCTGTTAGGTATTTAGCCAGTGTGGGTAATCAGTGGTGGCTCAGCGCACCCCTTACAGCGGACAGACTACACTCTATGTCCTCCGGAGCCCCCTGGAGCGCATCCTGCACTCAGAGCTGCGCTCCTACCCTTGTGCCGCCATTCCTGCAGGCGACCCGCTAACCGGGATGCCGGCACTGTACTCACCACTCTTCTGGCTCTGTTAGGGGTGGCGGCGTGCTGTGGGAGGGTACGCTCGCCGTGGTGGGGCTTGCGAATGACTCCTTCAGGAGCTCAGTGTCCTGTCAGCGGAGAAACGGGACCATTAACTCTTTAGGAAATTGGGCCATTCTCCCCCCTAAGTCCCACGAAGCAGGCAGGCTGGTGCCAATCAGACCTGCCTGAAAATAACAAACAGAAAATAAATGCAGAAAACTCTTCAGGGGCTTCCCTAAGCGTGACCGCCTCCTCCGTGCACATTTTCTAAACTGAGTCTGGTAAGAGGGGCATAGAGGGAGGAGCCAGTGCACACTATTGATTTCTTGAAGTGCTGAAGGCTCCTAGTGGACCCCAGTATCCTCTAGGACGTAAGAGAAAGTAGAAGATGGTTTAAGTAAGAGAAGGAAAAGCACATGAGGGAAGAAGGCCCTGCTCTTCAAAGCTTAAATTCTAAAGGAGAGGGGCAGACACTGAGAGAGGGACAAAGGGTTAGGATGAGACTTGGCTGGGTTTGGTGAAGAAGTGGGACTTGAGAGCCAGTTAGAAGTTTTATAGAGAGAGGTAGAGAATTCCAGAGAGAGGGAGCAGCACATGCAATTTCTTGTAGATAGGAGTAGGAGGAGGTAAACAGTAGGCAAAAGAGGTGGTGTGCATTAGCAGAGTGGAGAGGATGGGTGGGAGTATAAAGGGAGATAATGTCAGAGATGTAAATGGGAGAGAAGTAAGTGAGAAGCTTGAATTGGATTCTGAAAGGTAAGGGGAGCCAGTGAGGGCTTGTACAGGTGAAACTCAGAAAATTAGAATATCGTGCAAAAGTTCATTTATTTCAGTAATTCAACTTAAAAGGTGAAACAAATATATTCTATAGACTCATTACATGCAAAGTGACATTGTTGTTCAGGAGCGGCTTGACAAGAGTAATACGACATTTGAAGCCCATGTCCAGGATCCGTCTATGTGTGGTGGTTCTTGATGCACTAACTCCAGCCTCAGTCCATTCCTTATGAAGCTCCCCCACACTTTTGAATGGCCTTTTCCTGACAATCCAGGCTCTCTATGGGGCATTGCCAAGAGAAAGATGAGAGACATGAGACCGAACAATGAAGAAGAGCTGAAGGCCGCTATTGAAGCATCCTGGTCTTCCATAACAACACAGCAGTGCCACAGGCTGATAGAATCCATGCCACGCCAAGGCAGTCATTCATGTAAAAGGGGCCAAAAGCAAGTACTAAGTACATATGCATGATTATAATTTTCATAGGGCCAACATTTCTGCATTTAAAATCCTTTTTTTTATGTAATATTCTATTTTTCTGAGATTTTGGGTTTGGGGTTATCTTAAACTGTAAACCACAATCATCAAAATTATAACAAATAAAGGCTTGAAATACCTCATTTTGCATGTAATGAGTCTATATAATATATTAGTTTCACCTTTTAAGTTGAATTACTGAAATAAATGAACTTTTGCATGATATTCTAATTTTCTGAGTTTCACCAGGCTGTAACTGGGTGGGGGATTTCATCTTTTAGATGACTATCAAGAAATGTGATGTAGGACTGAAATGTAACATTCCTTACGCCATATATCGTGGTGATTTGGAATGTGTTTTCAGGGCTATTTGTATATGCTAGTTGCTGGTAATGCCCTAGGCCAGTGGTTCCAAAACTGGGAGTCTCCTGACTCTTTGGGGGAAAAGAGGGGGGATGCCCTGGGTTGGTGGTCTAGGACCACTTCAAATTATTTAATGGTCAATGTAACGGGTGGTCTTCTGTTTGCCGGCGATCGGGCTCCCGGCACTCAGTATACCGGCGCCGGGAGCCCGACAGCCGGCATACCGACACTTATTTTCCCTCGTGGGGGTCCACGACCCCCATAGAGGGAGAATAAAATAGTGTGGCGCGCGTAGCGCGCCACCGTGCCCGTAGCGTGGCGAGCGCAGCGAGCCCGCAAGGGGCTCATTTGCACTCGCCAAGCTGTCGGTAAGCCGGCGGTCGGGCTCCCGGCGCCAGGATGCTGGTCGCCGGGAGCCCGACCGCCGGCCAGCCGTAGTGAACCCAATGTAACAGGCAAAACCAGTGGTTGTGGCTACCAATTATAATATATATGAACAAACAAGCTAATCCTGTCCCTCACCACATAACTGAACATAAGGATGACATATAAACTCAATATAAACACAATTTACTAAATTTTACAATAAGAAACTTTTTGCAAACTTTACACGGCTAAATTACGTGCAGCTACGTGTTTCATCTACAGCTGTGGACTTTTTACAGCTGGACTTTTTCATCTTGAAAAAGTCCACAGTTTTTACAATTGGATTGCAGCCACTTCCACAGGGACAGGGAGCCGCTTAGACTGTTAAAGCCCACACACACTTTGAACTGCATGGGGACCAGAAGGTCCTGACAGTTTGTGGGGCTCTCCCCCATATATAAATCATTGCGAATGAGTTGTGAGTTTGCAATTGCATAACTATCAGCTGTGCAGACCAATCACAAACAGCTACTACAGAGGTTAGCTGAACTGTTATTGTAGCCAAAGAGGCACTTTATTATAATTACTTGTTATGGTCATGGCAACATGTTATCTACAATGGTTAGCATCCATTAATCATCTGATGGTGATGAAGACCAATTTCACCATCAATGGGAGGCGACCGATGGTGAAAGGCGGTGACGGAACCCTGATGGTTTTCCAACCATGGTGTTTCACAATCTGCGCATGCGCGAAGCTAATCTATTGATGTCTAAACCATCGACTATTAATGGCATTGCCGGCGATAGACATCCCTAGGAAGATCTCCCTACTGCATTTAGGATGGATTGGAGAGGAGAAGGATGTTGAGGGGAAGACCAGAGATCAGTAGGTTGCAGTTGTCAAAGAAAGATATTAAGAAAATAGAGGAGGTTTTTTTGTAACATCCTGAATAAGAAAATAAGAAAGGGGCAACTGAGTCATAGATGGCACTAAGGCAGCGGGATTGAGAGGACAGGGGGAGAGTGTGATGTTGGCAACTGTGAGGGTGATTAGTGGAGAGGTATAGACACTATAAGGGGGAAGATGATGAGCTGCGTTTTGGACATGCTGATCTTTAGGTAGCGCTGGGGCATCTAGGAGGAGATGCAGAAAGGGAATTTGGTAGAGGCTATCAAAGGGAAGGAGAAAGGTCAGGAGAGTAGAGGTAGATTTGTCTGTCATCTGCACAGAAGTGATGGTGAAGACTGAAGAATCAGATTAGGTTATGATGACCATGGGGAGACGTACTAACCCTTGGAGAGTGATAAAGTGGAGAGAGATAATGTACCAACCAATCAGCTCCTAACTGCCATGTTACAGGCTGTGGAGAAGATTTAACAACGAGTGATATTCCATTTATCATTCATAAAGAATATCACTCATTGTTAAACCTGCTTCACAGCCTTTATCACTCACCAAGGTTTGGTACATCTGCCCCATAAATATGTGCAGCAACGCTTTTACAGATTATATCCTATGTTTTGAACTTTACCTTTTGTTATGTTTGCACTGTATCTACATGTGCACTTTGTATGGCGCTGAGAACCTCTTGTGGTACACTATCAACAAATCTCCCAACTGCCATGTCTTTGGCGATACATCCTTACTTTTCAGGGACTGTCCTGCTTACAGGCCGCAGTGTCCCGCGGGGTGGAGTTGTGGAAGCACTCTCACTGCAGCAGACTGGATAAACGCCATCATGCGCACAGCATTTGGTCACAGTGCGGGAAGAGCCTGGGGGCAGCCCAGCATCTCCAGGACTGCTGGGCACACCTCCAGAGTGATGAAAATGGGGAAGTGCTGCGAGTTCACCCCCACTTCCCACATGGCCAGCCCCACATTTCGGGTGTATGAATGTCACAGGCGTGTCAGTGAATGTGGATCCACAGCCACAGAAGCCATGTTTAGAGGAATTTCAAAAGGAAACACTGAGCAGACCATAGGCTGTTGCAAGTGTTGATGGTGCATATAATTTTGCTCCAATCGTGGAGAGTTGAACCCACTTAAGTAGCTGCACTCTCCATGAACACTAAAGGTGGGCGTCTCATCATTTGCGCTTTCCATCGCATGCTGGTGTACATGGGAAAGGGTGACATTAATATTTACATATAATTGCTTCTGTGGTTCGGACAGAGGCCGATATTGTGGACACATTAGTGTCCACTTCTGAATTAGGTCCACTATTATGAAGGAAACATGATTGTAAAGTATTAAAGAAGAAGTGACTATGTGGCTGCATTCAAAATGTCAGAGAGGTAATGGAAGATAGGTAGAGAGAAGTTATCTTTCAACTTAGATATGAGTAGATCAAAGGTCACTTTAGTGAGGTAAGTCTTTGTGGAAATCCAATTGCAGAGTGAGTAGAAAGTAAGTGGTTCAGGCAGTTGTTGTAGATAAGCCGCTTAAGTAGACTGTAAGTAAAGCGGAGGAGAGAAATCAGGTTTTAGGATTGAAAGTTGTATTATTATTATTTTTTGGAAGACCGGAGAGGAGTGCACGCTTAAAAAGGAAAGTGCCTGTTCATTGGTGGGTGGGGAGTGGAGGAGCTGGGAAAGAACAGGTTTGCGAGGACATGTTGAGCTGGAAGAGAAAGAGAAGACTGTACAGATCTCAATATCAGTGGCAGTACTCAATCTCAGTAGTAGTCCCTGTTACCGGGTCTGGCTGTGTCATTTCATGACCAACCATTCCATCCTGGCAAGCGGCGTTCCTGAAGGGGATATGTGCTTCCCTGCACATATGGTTGGCGTTCTTCTCATCCCAATTTTATTTTTTATTTTTTTTAATAAAGATTATATTAGGAGGTCTGCAACAAACATAAGAAATAACCAGATACAGGTAAATAAAAAGTCAGAAGATTAAATACTTTCTAATAAAAGGACCAATTTTTGTAAATAGGAGAGAGGGAACTAAAACAGACAGCATTGCAGGCCGTATAAGAAAGCAGGAGGTAGAGAGGAGAGAGCCGGAGACAAATAGGGAGAAAAAGCGAGTAGAGGGACATCAGATGGAAGAGTCTGCAGGTAACAATTAGTGTTGCACAAATATGTCTCATGGTTGTAGGCTATGTACACACTAGACAATGTGTGCACAATGAGACATCGCTAATGTCGGGAGCAACGGGTACGGCCATGCTGCATTTGGCAGCATGGCCCTCGTAAGCAACATTGCCTGTCGGACCTGCATGTAGGTCCGATGGGCGGTGTCGCATACCACCCTTGGGAGCGCGCATCGTACATGATATAGGGACAGATGTATTAACCTGGAGAAGGCATAAGGAAGTAATAAACCAGTGATAAATGCAAGGTGATAAACGCACCAGCCAATCAGCTCCAATATGTAAATTAACAGTTAGGAGCTGATTAGCTGGTGCGTTTATCACCTTGCACTTATCATTGGTTTATCACTTCCTTATGCCTCCTCCAGGTTAATACATCTGCCCCATTGTGCGTACACACTAGACGATGTGAACGATACTGCATACGATCAGGCTGATATCGGCCGGATTATACGCAATATCACCTAGTGTGTACACACCCTTAGTCAGAGTGAGAACTGTGCAATGAGAACCAAGAATTCTAAACATTATCAAAAGATCTTTTTTAAAACAAGAGGGCACATATTGGTAGAGCAATTTGTGCTCTTTTATTTTAACACATTAGAGGTATTCAATTGTTTGAAAAGACAGTTGTGTGAAAAAACAGACACCCAACCGACTTTTCAAACATTTGAATTAGAGATGAGCGGGTTCGGTTCGTCGAGATCCGAACCCCCCCCCGCCCGAACTTCACGTGGTTTACACGGGTCCGAGGCAGCCTCGGTTCTTCCCGCCTTACTCGCAAAACCTGAACGGGGGAAAACGTCATCATCCCGCTGTCAGATTCTCGCAAGATTAGGATTCCATATAAAGAGCCGCGCGTCGCCGCCATTTTCACTCGTGCATTGAGCGGGGAGGACGTGGCTACGTTCTCTGCCTGAATAGCCCAATATCAGCTAAATATCAGCTCAATATCTGTGCTCAGTATCAGTGCTGCATTGTGGTAACCAGTACTGTATATACTATATAGTAGTACAGTACAGTAGTCCATTGCTGTATTTTGCTTCTCTGTGTCAGTTCTATTATCCTGAACAGTGCTCAATATCTGTGCTCATTGTTATTGCTGCATTGTGGTGACCAGTATATAGTAGTACAGTACAGTAGTCCAGTGCTGTTCTCGCTGCCCAGTGTCGGTTCTATTATCCTGAACAGTGCTCAATATTTGTGCTCATTATTATCATTGCTGCATTGTGGTGACCAGTATATAGTAGTACAGTACAGTAGTCCATTGCTGTATTTTGCTTCTCCGTGTCAGTTCTATTATCCTGAACAGTGCTCAATATTTGTGCTCATTATTATCATTGCTGCATTGTGGTGACCAGTATATAGTAGTACAGTACAGTAGTCCAGTGCTGTTCTCGCTGCCCAGTGTCAGTTCTATTATCCTGAACAGTGCTCAATATCTGTGCTCATTATTATTGCTGCATTGTGGTGACCAGTATATAGTAGTACAGTACAGTAGTCCAGTGCTGTTCTCGATGCCCAGTGTCAGTTCTATTATCCTGAACAGTGCTCAATATTTGTGCTCATTATTATCATTGCTGCATTGTGGTGACCAGTATATGGTAGTACAGTACAGTAGTCCATTGCTGTATTTTGCTTCTCCGTGTCAGTTCTATTATCCTGAACAGTGCTCAATATTTGTGCTCATTATTATCATTGCTGCATTGTGGTGACCAGTATATAGTAGTACAGTACAGTAGTCCAGTGCTGTTCTCGCTGCCCAGTGTCAGTTCTATTATCCTGAACAGTGCTCAATATCTGTGCTCAGTATCAGTGCTGCATTGTGGTGACTAAAAGTCCAGTGTCTTGTACTGCATCTTGCTGCTGTAGGGTGCTGTGGTATCTGGTATCTATCTAGTGGTATCTAATTCCAGACATTACTGCCGTCTAATTCCAGATATATTACTGGCATATAATTCCACACATTAAAAAACTGGAGAACACTAACATGGCAGAGACAATGAAATGCCATCAACGTCGTCTGCCAAGGCCGATGACCAATGTCATAGTAGAGAGCATGTAAAATCCAAAAAACAAAAGTTCAGTAAAATGACCCAAAAATCTAAATTATAAGCGTCTGAAGAGAAGCGTAAACTTGCAAATATGCCATTTACGACACGGAGTGGCAAGGAATGGCTGAGGCCCTGGCCTATGTTCATGGCTAGTGGTTCGGCTTCACTTGAGGATGGAAGGACTCATCCTCCCGCTAAAAAAATTAAAAGAGTTAAGCTGGCAAAAGCACAGCAAAGAACTGTGCGTTCTTCTAAATCACAAATCCCCAAGGAGAGTCCAATTGTGTCGGTTGCGATGCCTGACCTTCCCAACACTGGATGGGAATAGGTGGCTCCTTCCACCATTTGCACGCCCCCTGCAAGTGTTGGAAGGAGCACCCACAGTCCAGTTCCTGATAGTCAAATTGAAGATGTCACTGTTGAAGTACACCAGGATGAGGATATGGGTGTTGCTGGCGCTGAGGAGGAAATTGACAAGGAGAATTCTGATGGAGAGGTGGTTTGTTTAAGTCAGGCACTCGGGGAGACACCTGTTGTCCGTGGGATGAATAAGGCCATTGACATGCCTGGTCAAAATAAAAATAAAAATCACCTCTTCAGTGTGGAATTATTTCAACAGAAATGCGGACAACTGGTGTCAAGCTGTGTGTTGCCTTTGTCAAGCTGTAATAAGTAGGGGTAAGGACGTTAACCACCTAGGAACATCCTCCCTTATACGTCACCTGGAGCGCATTCATCAGAAGTCATTGACAAGTTCAAAAACTTTGGGATGACAGCGGAAGCAGTCCACTGACAACTAAATCCCTTCTACCTTTTGTACCCAAGCTCCTGCAAACCACACCACCAACTCCCTCAATGTCAATTTCCTCCTTAGACAGGAACGCCAATAGTCCTGCAGGCCATGTCACTGGAAAGTCTGACGAGTCCTCTCCTAACTGGGATTCCTCCAATGGATCCTTGAGTTTAACGCCTACTGCTGCTGGCACTGCTGTTGTTGCTGCTGGGAGTCGATCGTCATCCCAGAGGGGAAGTTGGAAGACCACTTGTACTACTTCCAGTAAGCAATTGACTGTCCAACAGTCCTTTGCGAGGAAGATGAAATATCACAGCAGTCATCCTGTTGCAAAGCGGATAACTCAGGACTTGACAACTATGTTGGTATTAGATGTGCATCCGGTATCCGCCGTTAGTTCACAGGGACTTAGAGAATTGCTTGAGGTAGTGTGTCCCCGGTACCAAATACCATCTAGTTTCCACTTCTCTAGGCAGGCGATATCTAGAATATACACAGATGTCAGTGTTAGGGTCTCCTGCCCTGTGCTGCCACGTCGTCATGGCAACCGGGAGACAAGTGCTAGCGGAGTGACCTGAGCGCAGCTGATACTCCGGTTCGAGTCTTTTGCTGTGCAGTGGTTATAGGCTCTGTGCATAGCAGGGGATCCGGTGCTGGTTTTTGTGCTCACAGTCTGTGAGGTCTGAGTGGGGCGTGGACAGCACCTGCTTTATAAGGCCTCTTCTCAGGGTAAGCAGATGCTGCTGAATCTTTGTTGGTTAGTCAGTTTCTGAAAGTTAGCCAGTACTGTGTAGCTTTGTATTTGTTTGTTGCTTACTGCAAATAGGCCTGGGGATTTGGTATTACACTCTGCCAATCCAGACCTAGCAGTAAGACTGGAGTCAGTCGTTTAGCTTGCTGGGGTTCTGTTACTACTCTGTGAACTTAGCAAGTTTGCGGCTGTATTCTAAGACTTGCCTGTCTAATCCTGTCTCACTGTGCTAGGTGTCAGGGGTCAGTTTAGTGGCAGTAAGCTGAACCTGTGCACTGCAAGTGAGAATTAGGATTGTGGAGACTCTCCTTGTGTCTATCATTCCATCTCTAAGATAAAAAGATTAAGAGTGTTTAACCACTCTAACTCCTGGCGCAAATAAAAATTGAATTTAAAATGGCTATACAGCAGCTGCAAGCACTGGGGGACTGCTAATTCCTTCAACCAACTAGAAAATATATACACAAAAGTGCTGCGCTTGATGTATGCTTAATGACAGTTAATAAATTTAGTATATATTTATATTTACATGTAAAGGTGTCTGCTTAAATCAAATTAAAACACATATGGAACTTGCTGATAAATTATAAACACATTTAATTACACAAACAATGATAAACAATAAAAAACATTTAAAAGAAAGCTCAAGCACACTGACAGACGTTTCTGAAAGGTTACTTAGTTGAAGTGATTCGTAACAATGTATCCGCAATGCTGCCACATAGACCTTATTTGTAGTCTCTTAGTATCAATATACTGAATTGCAACAGTTAATGCCTACACGAGAAAAACTTTAACTCCTGTCCTCAGTGCTACTGGCGTCCCAGTGCAGAGGAAATGATGCTGATCATATTTACCCGACCTGCGGGAGGATTCAGGAGAAAGCTAAATACCTTCCAAGCGTCCGCCGCCGGCACTATCGTGGTGCAGATGCTTCTGTCCTGGCGGGCGGATACGGACGCTGCTCTGGAACGCTGACCTGATGTTCCGGTAATTCCAAACGTCCGCCGCCGGCACTAGTGTGGTGCAGATGATTCTGTCCTGGCGGGCGGGCTGGGACGCTGCAGTGGAAGACCGACCAAATGTACCGGTGTAGGTTCTCTGAGGCTGTTTGTCAAATTCAAATTCGCCGCTGTAGGGAAAAGTGGCTAGCAGTAATCAGTACGTCAGTGGGCATGAGCCAAAAGGAGTGACGTCAACGCGTTTCGTCCCGTCTCCCGGGACTTCCTCAAGACGAGAGGAAGTCCCGGGAGACGGGACGAAACGCGTTGACGTCACTCCTTTTGGCTCATGCCCACTGACGTACTGATTACTGCTAGCCACTTTTCCCTACAGCGGCGAATTTGAATTTGACAAACAGCCTCAGAGAACCTACACCGGTACATTTGGTCGGTCTTCCACTGCAGCGTCCCAGCCCGCCCGCCAGGACAGAATCATCTGCACCACACTAGTGCCGGCGGCGGACGTTTGGAATTACCGGAACATCAGGTCAGCGTTCCAGAGCAGCGTCCGTATCCGCCCGCCAGGACAGAAGCATCTGCACCACGATAGTGCCGGCGGCGGACGCTTGGAAGGTATTTAGCTTTCTCCTGAATCCTCCCGCAGGTCGGGTAAATATGATCAGCATCATTTCCTCTGCACTGGGACGCCAGTAGCACTGAGGACAGGAGTTAAAGTTTTTCTCGTGTAGGCATTAACTGTTGCAATTCAGTATATTGATACTAAGAGACTACAAATAAGGTCTATGTGGCAGCATTGCGGATACATTGTTACGAATCACTTCAACTAAGTAACCTTTCAGAAACGTCTGTCAGTGTGCTTGAGCTTTCTTTTAAATGTTTTTTATTGTTTATCATTGTTTGTGTAATTAAATGTGTTTATAATTTATCAGCAAGTTCCATATGTGTTTTAATTTGATTTAAGCAGACACCTTTACATGTAAATATAAATATATACTAAATTTATTAACTGTCATTAAGCATACATCAAGCGCAGCACTTTTGTGTATATATCATTCCATCTCTGACCAAGGAGTTTACTGCCACACCCGTTGGTAACCCCTTAGGGTTTTGCTGTTGCCCTTAGCAACAGCATTTCGGGTTCTCTACGTATTAAAACACAACATCTTGCTTTTCCCATCTGAGCAGTTCTAATACAAGGGAGATACCCAGTTCCTTAGCCTCTGGGCTTCTCTGTTCACTTTGTGTGTATTTTGTTAACCTATCACCTTCTGTGTACGTTATGTCATATTCCCCAGTCTGTCTGTAAGTCCATTTGTTTTGCATAACAGTTCAAACACCAGTATATTCCTGCAGGCACTGGAGTGCATAACAGTCCTGACACCAGTACTTTCCTGCAGGCACTGGTGTGCATAACATATTCAGCAGCCTAATACTCCTGTTGAAATTTTGTGGGAATATGGAGCATACCCCTCAAAATACGTTGCAACAGGTGGTCGATCAGGTGCAGGTCCTGACTCGACAATTTAATGATTTGTCCATTAAAATGCACACCTCCCAGGCTGCTGGCGGAGCTCCCGCAGCAGCAGCACCTGCAGGGGTTAAGGAGCCGAAAGTAAATCTCCCGGATCGTTTTTCTGGAGATCGCTCGCAGTTCTTTTGTTTCAAGGAGAGCTGCAAGCTATACTTCCGGCTTAGGCCTCAGTCTTCTGGGTCGTAGATTCAGCGGGTGGGCATAGTGATTTCCTTGCTACAAGGAGACCCACAGGTCTGGGCATATGGGTTGCAGCCTGACTGTCCGTCGCTTAAAAGTGTTGATGCTTTTTTTACGGCACTGGGCATGTTGTATGATGACCCTGACAAGACGGCCTCAGCCGAGGCTCAGATTTCGATCCTTAAGCAAGGGCGAAGGCCAGTTGAGGTTTACTGTACGGAGTTTCGGAGGTTGGCCCATGATACCCAGTGGAATGACCCAGCCCTGAGACACCAGTACCGAAGAGGTCTTTCTAACCAGATAAAGGACCAACTGGTACAATATCCCTTGCCTGATAGCTTGGATCAGCTCATGCAGTTATCCATCCGGGTGGATAGACGGCTGAAAGAGCGTAGGCTTGAAAGGGAGACTGAGATTTCCTTCCTTCCCAAGGGAACCTCAGACTCTGAGGAATTTTCAGAGGAGCCTATGCAGATTGGGGCTACCCGCCTCTCCTCGCGTGAGAAGACGCGGAGGAGACAGCAGGGGTTGTGTTTGTACTGTGGGAATAAAGGTCATGTGGTAGTATCATGCCCAGAAAAGCCGGAAAACTTCAGGGCCTGAGGGTGATGGGAAATATCCTGTCAGGCCAGAAGTCAGAATTTCCCAAGAAGACTTTTATCATTCCGGTGACCTTGAAGATCCTCGGTCAAACTGTCAAGACTGAGGCCTTTGTGGACAGTGGGGCCGACGGGGTTTTTATGGACCGCCAATTCGCCCTGAAACACTCTGTTCCCTTAGTACCCTTGGCATCGGAAATTGAGATTTGTGGGTTAAACGGGGAACCATTATCCCAAGGTAAAATTACCTCTTGCACTAGCCAGATTTCTTTGTTTATTGGAGCCACACACTCTGAAAAATTGTCCTTTTATGTGACTGTCTGTACTTTTGCCCCATTGGTGTTGGGGTTACCCTGGTTAAGGGCCCACAATCCTCAATTTGACTGGGTCTCTGGGGAGATTCTTAGTTGGGGTACTGATTGTTTCAGGAGTTGCTTGAGCCTTCCAGTCAGGCTCTCGCAGCTAAGTTTGCCAGGATTGCCAGGGTGTTATGCAGATTTTGCGGACGTGTTCTCCAAAAAAGTTGCAGAGGTACTACCTCCCCATCGCCCCTATGACTGTGCCATTGATTTGTTGCCAAATGCTAAGCTTCCCAAGAGCAGGTTGTACTCCCTGTCACGTCCTGAGACTCAGGCTATGGCAGAGTACATTCAGGAGAACTTGGCTAAGGGATTTATCAGACCTTCACAGTCTCCAGTTGGGTCGGGGTTCTTCTTCGTGGGTAAAAAGGACGGTTCGTTGCGACCCTGCATCGACTTCAGGGAATTGAACCGTATCACGATTAAAAACTCATACCCACTGCCCTCTCATTTTGGTCTTGTTTGACCAGCTTCGTACTGCCACCATTTTTTCTAAGATTGACCTACGCGGTGCGTACAATCTAATCCGAATAAGAGAGGGGGATGAATGGAAGACTGCCTTTAATACCCACTCAGGGCATTATGAATATTTGGTGATGCCTTTTGGGCTCTGTAATGCCCCGGCAGTCTTCCAGGATTTCATGAATGATGTGCTCAGGGAATATTTGGATAGATTCTTAGTTGTATACTTAGATGACATCCTAATCTTCTCCCATTCCCTGGAGGAACATCGGAAGCATGTACGCTTAGTCCTCCAGAAACTCAGAGACCACCGGCTTGGGGCGAAGCTGGAGAAGTGCGAATTTGAAGTTCAGCAAATCGCATTTCTAGGATATATTATCTCCCCAGAAGGTTTCCAAATGGAGGGTTCCAAGGTACAGGGAGTCCTGGATTGGGTGCAGCCCACTAGTTTGAAGGCGCTTCAGCGTTTCCTGGGCTTTGCGAATTTTTATAGACGATTTATCGCTGGATTTTCGTCTATAGTGGCGCCCTTGGTGGCACTCACTAAGAAAGGGGCGGATGTTGCTCACTGGTCTTGTGAGGCTAAAGCGGCTTTTGCCCGTCTCAAAAGGGCATTTGTTTCGGCCAAGGTGCTGCGACACCCAGATCCAGAGCGTCCTTTTGTGGTGGAGGTGGATGCCTCTGAGATGGGTATTGGGGCAGTGCTTTCTCAGATGGGAGTGTCTGATAATCGCCTTCATCCCTGTGCTTACTTTTCCCGTAAATTTTCGCCTGCCGAAATGAATTATGACGTGGGTAACCGGGAATTGTTGGCTATTAAGGATGCACTCGAGGAGTGGAGACACTGGCTTGAGGGGGCTAAGTTTGTGGTCTCAATTCTCACTGACCATAAGAATCTGGCATATTTAGAGTCAGCGAAGCGTCTCAATGCCAGGCAGGCACGATGGGCTTTGTTTTTTGCTCGCTTTAATTTTTTGATAACATATCGCCCTGGGTCAAAAAACATCAAGGCTGATGCGCTCTCGCTGAGTTTTGCTCCAATCCAGGAGACCACCGAGGAGCCGTTGCCCATTGTTTCCCCATCATGTATTAAAGTGGGCATTACCCAGGACCTCTTATCATTAGTCCTTAGAGCACAGGAGCAGGCTCCTCCAGACCTTCCGGTAGGTCTTTTGTTTGTGCCTCCTAGGTTAAGACAGCGAGTGTTCCTGGAATTCCATGCCAAGAAGTCTGCAGGTCACCCGGGTATTGCCAGAACTCGGGAGTTGCTATCTAGGGCGGTGTGGTGGCCCTCGGTGGCTAAGGATGTGGATCAGTGGGTTCGGGCATGTGACATCTGTGCCCGAAATAAGACTCCTAGAGGGGTTCCGGTTGGCCCATTACATCCACTCTCTATCCCATCTAAGCCATGGACCCACATTTCAATGGATTTTGTGGTGGACTTGCCCAAATCCTCGGGGATGACAGCCATCTGGGTTGTCGTTGACAGGTTTTCGAAGATGGCGCACTTCGTTCCACTGGTTGGGCTGCCATCGGCCAGACGCCTGTCTGAATTATTTATGCTGCATGTTGTGCGTCTCCACGGGTTGCCACTTGATGTGGTCTCTGACCGCGGATCCCAGTTTGTGGCCAAATTCTGGAGGGCATTTTGTTCCGATCTCCAAATTTCTGTCAGCTTGTCGTCGGACTACCATCCGCAGTCTAATGGGCAGACTGAAAGGGTGAACCAGTCCTTGGAGCAGTTCCTCAGGTGTTATGTCTCCAAGTGTCAGACTGACTGGGTTGCTCATCTGTCCATGGCGGAGTTTGCCTATAACAACGCGGCTCACTCTGCTACAGGGATCTCTCCATTCCTTTGTGTGTATGGGCATCATCCTAAGGCCAATTCTTTTGACCTCCTGGACTCCACGCCTGGTGGTTCCTCTGTGGTTTCGGTCCTTAGAGGTATTTGGCGGAAAGTGAAGAAAGCCCTTGTGTCTGTGTCATTAGTGACCAAAAGGGTTTTTGATAAGCGGAAAAGACCCTGCAGCTTCAAATTAGGAGACTTCGTCTGGTTGTCTACCAAGAATTTGAAGTTGAGACAGCCATCTCATAAGTTAGGTCCCCGGTTCATCGGCCCTTATAAGATCACCAGGGTTATCAATCCGGTGGCATTTCAGTTAGATCTGCCCCGTTCTTTGGGTATCAATAAAACCTTTCATTGTTCCCTTTTAAAACGGGCGATTAGTAATCCTTCTTCCAGTGGAAGACCTTCCCCTCTTCTGATACGTGGCCAGAGGGAGTTTGTTGTTGAAAGGATTCTTGACTCCAAGGTGGTTCGGGGTCGGCTGTCATTTTTGGTGCACTGGAAGGGGTATGGCCCGGAGGAGCGGTCGTGGGTGCGCAGTTGTGATCTTCATGCCCCCAGACTGATACGCTCTTTCTTCTCGCAGTTCCCCGATAAACCCGGTGGTAGGGGTTCTTTGACCCCTCGTCAGAGGGGGGGTACTGTTAGGGTCTCCTGCCCTGTGCTGCCACGTCGTCATGGCAACCGGGAGACAAGTGCTAGCGGAGTGACCTGAGCGCAGCTGATACTCCGGTTCGGGTCTTTTGCTGTGCAGTGGTTATAGGCTCTGTGCATAGCAGGGGATCCGGTGCTGGTTTTTGTGCTCACAGTCTGTGAGGTCTGAGTGGGGCGTGGACAGCACCTGCTTTATAAGGCCTCTTCTCAGGGTAAGCAGATGCTGCTGAATCTTTGTTGGTTAGTCAGTTTCTGAAAGTTAGCCAGTACTGTGTAGCTTTGTATTTGTTTGTTGCTTACTGCAAATAGGCCTGGGGATTTGGTATTACACTCTGCCAATCCAGACCTAGCAGTAAGACTGGAGTCAGTCGTTTAGCTTGCTGGGGTTCTGTTACTACTCTGTGAACTTAGCAAGTTTGCGGCTGTATTCTAAGACTTGCCTGTCTAATCCTGTCTCACTGTGCTAGGTGTCAGGGGTCAGTTTAGTGGCAGTAAGATGAACCTGTGCACTGCAAGTGAGAATTAGGATTGTGGAGACTCTCCTTGTGTCTATCATTCCATCTCTGACCAAGGAGTTTACTGCCACACCCGTTGGTAACCCTTTAGGGTTTTGCTGTTGCCCTTAGCAACAGCATTTCGGGTTCTCTACGTATTAAAACACAACATCTTGCTTTTCCCATCTGAGCAGTTCTAATACAAGGGAGATACCCAGTTCCTTAGCCTCTGGGCTTCTCTGTTCACTTTGTGTGTATTTTGTTAACCTATCACCTTCTGTGTACGTTATGTCATATTCCCCAGTCTGTCTGTAAGTCCATTTGTTTTGCATAACAGTTCAAACACCAGTACATTCCTGCAGGCACTGGAGTGCATAACAGTCCTGACACCAGTACTTTCCTGCAGGCACTGGTGTGCATAACAGTCAGAAAAAGAGTCACCAGTGTCCTAAAAAATGCAGTTGTACCCAATGTCCACTTAACCACGGACATGTGGACAATGGGAGCAGGGCAGACTAAGGACTATATGACTGACAGCCCACTGGGCGTATGTATTGCCTGCCGCAGCAACAACAGCAGCGGCGGCACCAGTAGCAGCATCTCGCAAACGCCAACTCGTTCCTAGGCAGGCTACACTTTGTATCACCGCTTTCCATAAGAGGCACACAGCTGACAACCTCTTACGGAAACTGAGGAACATCATCGCAGATTGGCTTACCCCAATTGGACTCTCCAGGGGATTTGTGACATCGGACAACGCCACCAATATTGTGCGTGCATTACGTGTGGGCAAATTCCAGCACGTCCCATGTTTTGCACATACAATGAATTTGGTGGTGCAGAATTTTAAAAAAAACGACAGGGGCGTGCAAGAGATGCTGTCGGTGGCCCAAAGAATTGCGGGCCACTTTCGGCATTCAGCTACCGCGTGCCGAAGACTGGAGCACCAGCTGTACATGCCCTGCCATCAGCTGAAGCAAGAGGTGGTAACAAGGTGGAATTCAACCCTCTATATGCTTCAGAGGATGGAGGAGCAGCAAAAGGCCATTCAAGCCTATACATTTACCTACGATATAGGCAAAGGAGGGGGAATGCACCTGACTCAAGCGCAGTGGAGAATGATTTCAACATTGTGCAAGGTTCTCCAACCCTTTGAACTTGCCACACGTGAAGTCAGTTCAGACACTGCCAGTCAAGTCAGGTCATTCCCCTCATCAGGCTTTTGCAGAAGCAGCTGGAGAGATTGAAGGAGGAGTTAAAACAGCGATTCTGCTAGGCATGTGGGACTTGTGGATGGAGCCCTTCATTCAATTAACCAGGATTCACGGGTGGTCAATCTGTTGAAATCAGAGCACTACATTTTGGCCACCGTGCTCGATCATAGGTTTAAAACCTACGTTGTATCTCTCTTTCCGGCAGACACAAGTCTGCAGATGTTCAAAGACCTGCTGGTGAGACAATTGTCAAGTCAAGCGGAACGTGACCCGCCAACAGCTCCTCCTTCATTTTCTACCGCCACTGGAGCTGCCAGGAAAAGGATAACATTTCCAAAACCACCCGCTGGCGGTGATGCAGGGCAGTCAGGAGCGATAGCTGACATCTGGTCCGGACTGAAGGACCTGCCAACGATTACTGACATGTCGTCTACTGTCACTGCATATGATTCTGTCACCATTGAAAGAATGGTGGAGAATTATATGAGTAACAGCATCACTGTAGGCATGTCAGACAGTCCGTACGTATACTGGCAGGAAAAAGAGGCAATTTGGAGGCCCTTGCACAAACTGGCTTTATTTTACCTAAGTTGACAACCCTCCAGTGTGTACTCCGAAAGAGTGTTTAATGCAGTCGGTAACCTTGTCAGCGGTCGGCGTAGGAGGTTACTTCCAGAAAATGCGGAGAAGATGATGTTCATCAAAATGAATTATAATCAATTCCTCAGTGGAGACATTTACCAGCAATTGCCTCCAGAAAGTAAACAGGGACCTGTGATGGTGGATTCCAGTGGGGACGAATTAATACTCTGTGAGGAGGGGGATGTACACAGTGAAAGGGTGAGGAATCGGACGATGAGGAGGAGGTGGACATCTTGCCTCTGTAGAGCCAGTTTGTGCAGAGATTGCTTCTTTTTTGGTGGGGGCCAAAACCAATCAATCAGTCATTTCAGCCACAGTTGTGTGGCAGACCCTGTCACTGAAATGATCGGTTTGTTAAAGTGGGCATGTCCTGTTTATTAGAGATGAGCGCCTGAAATTTTTCGGGTTTTGTGTTTTGGTTTTGGGTTCGGTTCCGCGGCCGTGTTTTGGGTTCGAACGCGTTTTGGCAAAACCTCACCGAATTTTTTTTGTCGGATTCGGGTGTGTTTTGGATTCGGGTGTTTTTTTCAAAAAACACTAAAAAACAGCTTAAATCATAGAATTTGGGGGTCATTTTGATCCCAAAGTATTATTAACCTCAAAAACCATAATTTACACTCATTTTCAGTCTATTCTGAATACCTCACACCTCACAATATTATTTTTAGTCCTAAAATTTGCACCGAGGTCGCTGTGTGAGTAAGATAAGCGACCCTAGTGGCCGACACAAACACCGGGCCCATCTAGGAGTGGCACTGCAGTGTCACGCAGGATGGCCCTTCCAAAAAACCCTCCCCAAACAGCACATGACGCAAAGAAAAAAAGAGGCGCAATGAGGTAGCTGTGTGAGTAAGATTAGCGACCCTAGTGGCCGACACAAACACCGGGCCCATCTAGGAGTGGCACTGCAGTGTCACGCAGGATGTCCCTTCCAAAAAACCCTCCCCAAACAGCACATGACGCAAAGAAAAAAAGAGGCGCAATGAGGTAGCTGACTGTGTGAGTAAGATTAGCGACCCTAGTGGCCGACACAAACACCGGGCCCATCTAGGAGTGGCACTGCAGTGTCACGCAGGATGTCCCTTCCAAAAAACCCTCCCCAATCAGCACATGATGCAAAGAAAAAGAAAAGAAAAAAGAGGTGCAAGATGGAATTGTCCTTGGGCCCTCCCACCCACCCTTATGTTGTATAAACAAAACAGGACATGCACACTTTAACCAACCCATCATTTCAGTGACAGGGTCTGCCACACGACTGTGACTGATATGACGGGTTGGTTTGGACCCCCCCAAAAAAAGAAGCAATTAATCTCTCCTTGCACAAACTGGCTCTACAGAGGCAAGATGTCCACCTCATCTTCACCCTCCGATATATCACCGTGTACATCCCCCTCCTCACAGATTATCAATTCGTCCCCACTGGAATCCACCATCTCAGCTCCCTGTGTACTTTGTGGAGGCAATTGCTGCTGGTCAATGTCTCCGCGGAGGAATTGATTATAATTCATTTTAATGAACATCATCTTCTCCACATTTTCTGGATGTAACCTCGTACGCCGATTGCTGACAAGGTGAGCGGCGGCACTAAACACTCTTTCGGAGTACACACTTGTGGGAGGGCAACTTAGGTAGAATAAAGCCAGTTTGTGCAAGGGCCTCCAAATTGCCTCTTTTTCCTGCCAGTATAAGTACGGACTGTGTGACGTGCCTACTTGGATGCGGTCACTCATATAATCCTCCACCATTCTATCAATGTTGAGAGAATCATATGCAGTGACAGTAGACGACATGTCCGTAATCGTTGTCAGGTCCTTCAGTCCGGACCAGATGTCAGCATCAGCAGTCGCTCCAGACTGCCCTGCATCACCGCCAGCGGGTGGGCTCGGAATTCTGAGCCTTTTCCTCGCACCCCCAGTTGCGGGAGAATGTGAAGGAGGAGATGTTGACAGGTCGCGTTCCGCTTGACTTGACAATTTTGTCACCAGCAGGTCTTTCAACCCCAGCAGACTTGTGTCTGCCGGAAAGAGAGATCCAAGGTAGGCTTTAAATCTAGGATCGAGCACGGTGGCCAAAATGTAGTGCTCTGATTTCAACAGATTGACCACCCGTGAATCCTTGTTAAGCGAATTAAGGGCTGCATCCACAAGTCCCACATGCCTAGCGGAATCGCTCCCTTTTAGCTCCTTCTTCAATGCCTCCAGCTTCTTCTGCAAAAGCCTGATGAGGGGAATGACCTGACTCAGGCTGGCAGTGTCTGAACTGACTTCACGTGTGGCAAGTTCAAAGGGCATCAGAACCTTGCACAACGTTGAAATCATTCTCCACTGCACTTGAGACAGGTGCATTCCACCTCCTATATCGTGCTCAATTGTATAGGCTTGAATGGCCTTTTGCTGCTCCTCCAACCTCTGAAGCATATAGAGGGTTGAATTCCACCTCGTTACCACTTCTTGCTTCAGATGATGGCAGGGCAGGTTCAGTAGTTTTTGGTGGTGCTCCAGTCTTCTGTACGTGGTGCCTGTACGCCGAAAGTGTCCCGCAATTTTTCTGGCCACCGACAGCATCTCTTGCACGCCCCTGTCGTTTTTAAAAAAATTCTGCACCACCAAATTCAAGGTATGTGCAAAACATGGGACGTGCTGGAATTTGCCCATATTTAATGCACACACAATATTGCTGGCGTTGTCCGATGCCACAAATCCACAGGAGAGTCCAATTGGGGTAAGCCATTCCGCGATGATCTTCCTCAGTTGCCGTAAGAGGTTTTCAGCTGTGTGCGTATTCTGGAAACCGGTGATACAAAGCGTAGCCTGCCTAGGAAAGAGTTGGCGTTTGCGAGATGCTGCTACTGGTGCCGCCGCTGCTGTTCTTGCGGCGGGAGTCCATACATCTACCCAGTGGGCTGTCACAGTCATATAGTCCTGACCCTGCCCTGCTCCACTTGTCCACATGTCCGTGGTTAAGTGGACATTGGGTACAGCTGCATTTTTTAGGACACTGGTGACTCTTTTTCTGAGGTCTGTGTACATTTTCGGTATCGCCTGCCTAGAGAAATGGAACCTAGATGGTATTTGGTACCGGGGACACAGTACCTCCAACAAGTCTCTAGTTGGCTCTGCAGTAATGATGGATACCGGAACCACGTTTCTCACCACCCAGGATGCCAAGGCCTCAGTTATCCGCTTTGCAGTAGGATGACTGCTGTGATATTTCATCTTCCTCGCAAAGGACTGTTGAACAGTCAATTGCTTACTGGAAGTAGTACAAGTGGGCTTACGACTTCCCCTCTGGGATGACCATCGACTCCCAGCGGCAACAACAGCAGCGCCAGCAGCAGTAGGCGTTACACGCAAGGATGCATCGGAGGAATCCCAGGCAGGAGAGGACTCGTCAGAATTGCCAGTGACATGGCCTGCAGGACTATTGGCATTCCTGGGGAAGGAGGAAATTGACACTGAGGGAGTTGGTGGGGTGGTTTGCGTGAGCTTGGTTACAAGAGGAAGGGATTTACTGGTCAGTGGACTGCTTCCGCTGTCACCCAAAGTTTTTGAACTTGTCACTGACTTATTATGAATGCGCTGCAGGTGACGTATAAGGGAGGATGTTCCGAGGTGGTTAACGTCCTTACCCCTACTTATTACAGCTTGACAAAGGGAACACACGGCTTGACACCTGTTGTCCGCATTTCTGGTGAAATACCTCCACACCGAAGAGCTGATTTTTTTGGTATTTTCACCTGGCATGTCAACGGCCATATTCCTCCCACGGACAACAGGTGTCTCCCCGGGTGCCTGACTTAAACAAACCACCTCACCATCAGAATCCTCCTGGTCAATTTCCTCCCCAGCGCCAGCAACACCCATATCCTCCTCATCCTGGTGTACTTCAACACTGACATCTTCAATCTGACTATCAGGAACTGGACTGCGGGTGCTCCTTCCAGCACTTGCAGGGGGCGTGCAAATGGTGGAAGGCGCATGCTCTTCACGTCCAGTGTTGGGAAGGTCAGGCATCGCAACCGACACAATTGGACTCTCCTTGTGGATTTGGGATTTCGAAGAATGCACAGTTCTTTGCTGTGCTGCTTTTGCCAGCTTGAGTCTTTTCATTTTTCTAGCGAGAGGCTGAGTGCTTCCATCCTCATGTGAAGCTGAACCACTAGCCATGAACATAGGCCAGGGCCTCAGCCGTTCCTTGCCACTCCGTGTGGTAAATGGCATATTGGCAAGTTTACGCTTCTCCTCCGACAATTTTATTTTAGGTTTTGGAGTCCTTTTTTTTCTGATATTTGGTGTTTTGGATTTGACATGCTCTGTACTATGACATTGGGCATCGGCCTTGGCAGACGACGTTGCTGGCATTTCATCGTCTCGGCCATGACTAGTGGCAGCAGCTTCAGCACGAGGTGGAAGTGGATCTTGATCTTTCCCTAATTTTGGAACCTCAACATTTTTGTTCTCCATATTTTAATAGGCACAACTAAAAGGCACCTCAGGTAAACAATGGAGATGGATACTAGTATACAATTATGGACTGCCTGCCGACTGCAGACACAGAGGTAGCCACAGCCGTGAACTACCGTACTGTACTGTGTCTGCAGCTAATATAGACTGGTTGATAAAGAGAAGATGTCTATGTAACTATGTATGTATAAAGAAGACTGAAAAAAATCCACGGTTAGGTGGTATACAATTATGGACGGACTGCCTGCCGAGTGCAGACACAGAGGTAGCCACAGCCGTGAACTACCGTACTGTACTGTGTCTGCAGCTAATATAGACTGGTTGATAAAGAGAAGATGTCTATGTAACTATGTATGTATAAAGAAGAATGAAAAAAAACCACGGTTAGGTGGTATACAATTATGGACGGACTGCCTGCCGAGTGCAGACACAGAGGTAGCCACAGCCGTGAACTACCGTACTGTACTGTGTCTGCAGCTAATATAGACTGGTTGATAAAGAGAAGATGTCTATGTAACTATGTATGTATAAAGAAGAATGAAAAAAAACCACGGTTAGGTGGTATACAATTATGGACGGACTGCCTGCCGAGTGCAGACACAGAGGTAGCCACAGCCGTGAACTACCGTACTGTACTGTGTCTGCAGCTAATATAGACTGGTTGATAAAGAGAAGATGTCTATGTAACTATGTATGTATAAAGAAGAATGAAAAAAATCCACGGTTAGGTGGTATTACAATTATGGACGGACTGCCTGCCGAGTGCAGAGACACAGAGGTAGCCACAGCCGTGAACTACCGTACTGTGTCTGCTGCGACTGGATGATAAATGATATAAAAAATATATATATATCACTACTGCAGCCGGACAGGTATATATTATATATTATATAATGACGGACCTGCTGGACACTGTCTGTCAGCAGAATGAGTTTTATTTTTATAGAATAAAAAAAAAAAACACACAAGTGAAGTCACACGACGAGTGTTTAACTTTTTCAGGCAATCACAATATAAGTATACTACTAACTATACTGGTGGTCAGTGTGGTCAGGTCACTGGTCAGTCACACTGGCAGTGGCACTCCTGCAGCAAAAGTGTGCACTGTTTAATGTTAATATAATATGTACTCCTGGCTCCTGCTATAACCTATAACTGGCACTGCAGTAGTGCTCCCCAGTCTCCCCCACAATTATAAGCTGTGTGAGCTGAGCAGTCAGACAGATATATAATATATATAGATGATGCAGCACACTGGCCTGAGCCTGAGCAGTGCACACAGATATGGTATGTGACTGACTGAGTCACTGTGTGTATCGCTTTTTTCAGGCAGAGAACGGATATATTAAATAAACTGCACTGTGTGTCTGGTGGTCACTCACTATATAATATATTATGTACTCCTGGCTCCTGCTATAACCTATAACTGGCACTGCAGTAGTGCTCCCCAGTCTCCCCCACAATTATAAGCTGTGTGAGCTGAGCAGTCAGACAGATATATATAATATTATATATAGATAATAGATGATGCAGCACACTGGCCTGAGCCTGAGCAGTGCACACAGATATGGTATGTGACTGACTGAGTCACTGTGTGTATCGCTTTTTTCAGGCAGAGAACGGATATATTAAATAAACTGCACTGTGTGTCTGGTGGTCACTCACTATATAATATATTATGTACTCCTGGCTCCTGCTATAACCTATAACTGGCACTGCAGTAGTGCTCCCCAGTCTCCCCCACAATTATAAGCTGTGTGAGCTGAGCAGTCAGACAGATATATATAATATTATATATAGATAATAGATGATGCAGCACACTGGCCTGAGCCTGAGCAGTGCACACAGATATGGTATGTGACTGAGTCACTGTGTGCTGTGTATCGCTTTTTTCAGGCAGAGAACGGATTATAAAGTAAACTGCACTGTCCTCACTAGTAAACTCTCTCCACTCAGTCTCTACACTTCTACAGTAACAGTACTCCTCCTAGTCAGCTCCAGTAAATCTCTCTCAGTCTCTTATAATCTAAATGGAGAGGACGCCAGCCACGTCCTCTCCCTATCAATCTCAATGCACGTGTGAAAATGGCGGCGACGCGCGGCTCCTTATATAGAATCCGAGTCTCGCGATAGAATCCGAGCCTCGCGAGAATCCGACAGCGTCATGATGACGTTCGGGCGCGCTCGGGTTAACCGAGCAAGGCGGGAAGATCCGAGTCGCTCGGACCCGTGAAAAAAAACATGAAGTTCTGGCGGGTTCGGATTCAGAGAAACCGAACCCGCTCATCTCTACTGTTTATACAACATAATGGTGGGTGGGAGGGCAGGGCCCAAGGACAATTCCATCTTGCACCTCTTTTTTTTTTATTTATCTTTGCATCATGTGCTGTTTGGGGACAATTTTTTTAAGTGCCATCCTGTCTGACAATGCAGTGCCACTCCTAGATGGGCCAGGTGTTTGTGCCGCCGACTTGGGTCGCTTAGCTTAGTCATCCAGCGACCTCGGTGCAAATTTTAGGACTAAAAATAATATTCTGAGGTGTTTAGAATAGACTGGAAATGAGTGGAAATTATGGTTATTGAGGTTGGGTCGCTTAGCTTAGTCATCCAGCGACCTCGGTGCAAATTTTAGGACTAAAAATAATATTCTGAGGTGTGAGGTGTTTAGAATAGACTGGAAATGAGTGGAAATTATGGTTATTGAGGTTAATAATACTATAGGATCAAAATTACCCCCAAATTCTATGATTTAAGCTGTTTTTGAGGGGGGTTTTAAAAAAAACACCCGAATCCGACAAAAATTCTTAAAGGAGGTTTTGCCAAAACGCATCCGAAACCAAAACACGACCGCGCAACCGAATCCAAAACCAAAACACAAAACCCGAAAAATGCCCAGTGCACATCCCTAATTGAATTCCCCCCATGGAGTCCGCATTCTTAAGAACCTCAGTCTCAAAATGAATTCCCCAGCTCAGCTTTCCAGACTAGTTCATGGAAGTCCAGCAGGAAAGGTGGAGTTATAGTCAGCTCTGAGTGAAGAGTAGGGATGGTCTTCAGTTTGCCGACTCTCGGGATCACGGCGCACAGTATACCGTCACCGGAATCCCAACAGCCGGCATACTGACAATTTTTCTCCCTCTTGGGGGTCCATGACCCCCCTGCAGGGAGAATAGATAGCGTGGCGCGCGTAGCACGCCACCGTGCCCGCAGCGTGTCGAGCGTAGCGAGCCCACAAGGGGCTCATTTGCGCTCGCCAAGCTGTCAGTATGCTGGCAGTCGGATTCCGGCGCCGGTATGCTGGCCGCCGGGAGCCTGGCCGCCGGCATACCCTACTACACCCAAGATAGGCCTTTTGTGGGAGGGCTTCTGAGGCAAAGTGCTTCAAATATTGTTAGAGATCTGTGTGGAAAGCGATGTTTAACTGTGTTGTGAAAGTGTCTAAGTTGGAGAAAATGATGGAAGCTTTTATAATATGGATCAAATGTCAGGAAGAGGGAATAGAATCGCTTGTGAGTGGTGTTTTATGTATCTAATACCGCACACCTACCAAGGAGCGACTGCAGGTCTGCCCAGGAGAAAGTCTTATTAGTCCCCGGGCTACACCAGAGTACACACTGAGCAAGCTGCATGGCCACATAGGATCTTTTATATGGTATACCTATCCCCCTCCTTTAGATGAACATTGTAGAACTCTTAAGTGGAATATTTACTAATGTTCAATTTTGGTGTATTTGTATTCGATTTTCATTCGATTATGCAATTTGGAGATTTACTAAAGGCAAAATCAAATGTAAAAATAGGATTTTAATTACCTACCAGTAAATCCTTTACTCGTAGTCCGTAGCGGATACTGGGAATACATTTAGTACCATGGGGTACAGATGGGTCCACTTGGAGCCATGGTCACTATAGAAGTTTGATAACGTGTGCTGGGCTGGCTCCTCCCTCTAAGCCCCTCCTACCAGACTCAGTCTAGGAAACTGCACCCGAGGAGACCATGCTAACCAAACTTGAAAACAGGAACAGCAACAGCTGAAGCAAACAACAGTACTTCACAAGCAACTGTGCAGCAAGAGCGAAACACCGGGGGGGCACCCAGTATCCCCTACGCGGACTAGAGAAATCGGATTAACCGGTAGGTAATTAAAATCCTATTTTCTGTTACGTTCTAGGAGATACTGGGAATCCATTTAGTACCATGGGGAAGTACCAAAGCTCCCAAACCGGGTGGGAGAGTGCTGAGGTTCCTGCAGAACTGATTGACCAAACTGAAGGTCCTCAGAGGCCAAAGTATCGAACTTGTAAAACTTGGCAAACGTGTTTGAACCTGACCAAGTAGCTGCTCGGCAGAGCTGTAATGCCGAGACCCCGAGCAGCCGCCCAAGAGGAACCCACCTAGTGGAGTGAGCCTGTATAGATTTTGGAATCTGCAAACCTGCCGTGGAATAAGCATGCTGGATAGTGATCCTGATCCAGCGTGCAATTGACTGCTTTGAAGCAGGACACCCAATTTTGTTGGCATCATACAGAACGAACAGCGAGTCCGATTTCCTACACCTTCAGAGCCCGTACAATGTCCAAGGACTTTGAAGTAGCAGAGGTGTCAGTAACCACCGGGACCACAAATGGCTGGTTGATGTGAAACGCCAACACCACCTTACAAAGGAATTGCTGACGAGTCCTTAGTTCAGCTCTGTCCTCATGGAAAATCAAGTAGGGGGTCTTGTGAGTCAACGCCCCCAGCTCCGATACGCGCCTTGCTGAAGCCAAGGCCAACAGCGTAACGGTCTTCCACGTAAGATATTTTCGGTCTATCTCCTGTAACGGTTCAAACCAGTACGATTGGAGAAATCTCAGAACTAAATTGAGATCCCAAGGTGCCGTGGGAGGCACAAAGGGAGGTTGGATGTACGGATGGTGTAATGGTTAGCATTACTGCCTCACAGCACTGAGGTCATGGGTTCAATTGCCATCATGGCCCTAACTGTGCGGAGTTTGTACATTCTCCCCGTACAAAAGTCTACCGCAGACCGCAGGATTCCCACCATAGAGTATAATTCATTATACACTATGGCCTCCGCTTGACTGAGCAGGCCGGGACCCGTCAGCCAATCAGGAGAGCACCATGACATGGTGCTCCCTGATTGGCTGGCGGCTCCTGAAGTGACAGTAGTCACGGAGGGGGGGTCCCGGTATTCGCGTAAAGGGGATACATGTGTAAACATGGACCTCCTTTAGTTCGAGGGTTCGGGTTTCTCTGTTGTTTTTTTTTTTTTTTTGTTAACCCCTGGGATGCCTACTGGAAAGAAGAGGACTAGACAAAAGGGTTAGGTGAGTATTTTATTTTTCTTTACAGTGATCGTGGATGCTACGGGACAAGTGGACGTGAATGGCTATGTTGGATGTAGGTAAGTATGTGTAAGTGTGTGTATGTATGTGAGTGTGCATGTATGATTTATTAAAGTTTTACTGTCATGGTGTCTGTGTGTTTATTGTAATATTTATTTTGTTGTAGAACTACAGGTACCAGCGGGCCCATTATTTCCCCTCATGCTGGTACTTGTGTTCTCCAAGTACCAGTATGCCGGGGAAGCTTGCTGGGACTTGTAGTTATACAGCAACAGACAATATTATTTTTATCATTTTCAAGGCTATCAGCCCCTCATCCACCGCCCAGGGATGGGGGGACAGCCCTGGGCTTCATCCCTGGCCTTTGGGTGCCTGGAGGGGGGACCCCTTGATTTAAGGGGTCCCCACTCCTCCAGGGAACCCCCGGCCAGGGGTGACTAGTTGGGGTATTGTGATGCTTTGGCCACAGGGACCTATATAAAGTATCCCCCGACTGAAGCATCACCTCACTGGCTAGTGGAGCCCGGTGCTGGTTTAAAAAATAGGGGGGGACCCCTACCTTGTCCCCCTGTATTTTTGGAACCAGGACCAGTCCAAGAATCCGGTGCTGGTTGTTTAAATACGGGGGAACCCCAGTCACTTTTTTCCTCGTATTTTTGCAACAAGAACTGGCTCAAAGAGCCCGGGACTGGTTATGCTTTTGGGGGGGGCCTGCATGTAATTTTTCTTTTTTTTTTTAACATTTTAACACTTTCTTTACTGTTCCATACAGAAGCACGCACAGATCTCACTGAACTGTGCATGCTTCCCCAAAAATCGCCAGTCTAAACCTGGTCTATTATTCTGGCGATTTTTGGTAAGGTTTTGTGTGCAAGTGAAAAAATTGCATCCTATTACATTTGCGATTTTCATTGTTTTCAATGGGAAAATATCTGGATGCGATTTTTCTTTTGCGATTTTTGGTATATGTTCAAAACTTGCGATTTTTAGCAAAATCGCAAGCTATTACATTTGTGATTTTCGGAAAACGTGCGATTTTGCGGTAAAAATCGCACGTTTTCCGAAATCGCACCCTATTACATTTAGCCTCAAGAGACCTATTTCTTCCAGATATGATGGTAATATCTTGACGTTACCCCTTTTTTGGCTTGGGTCATAGTCGGGATGACTTTGTCAGGAATCCCTCTCCTGGCTAGAATCAGCCGGTCAACTTCCATGCCGTCAAACGTAGCCATGGTAAGTCTTGATAAACGAATGGGCCCTGTTGCAGAAGATCCTCTCGAAGAGGCAGAGGCCATGGATCTTCGATTAGCATCTCGAGAAGATCCGCATACCAGGCGGCCAGTCCGGAGCAATCAGAATTGCTTGAACCCTTTTTATTCTTTTGAGAACTCTTGGGATCAGAGGAATTGGAGAAAACAAGTATGCCAGCTGGTAGACCCACAGAGTTGTCAGGGTATCGACCGCTACAGCCTGTGGGTCCCTCGACCTGGAACAATACCGCTTGAGCTTCTTGTTGAGTCGCAAGGCCATCATGTCAATTTGTGGGTAACCCCACTGATGTGTCAGCCACTGGAACACCTTCAGGTGGAGGCTCCATTCCCCTGGGTGCAGGTCGTGCCTGCTGAGGAAATCTGCTTCTCAGTTGTCTACTCCCAGAATGAAGATCGCCGACAATGCCACTGCGTGTTTTTCCACCCAGAGGAGAATTCTTGACACCTCTGACATTGCGGCTCTGCTTTTCGTTCTGCCCTGTCGGTTTATGTATGTTACTGCCGTCACATTGTTCGACTGAACTTGAATGGCCTGATTCTGAAGAAGAGATGAAGCCTGCAGAAGGGCGTTGTAGATAGCCCTGAGATCCAGGATGTTTATTGACTTGACGATCTTCCTTGAAACTGCACCCCCTGGGTGATTGCACCCCAACCTCTGAGGCTTGCGTCTGTGGTTAAAAGAATCCAATTCTAAATCCCAAACCTTTGACCCTCCACTAGGTGAGAAGTTTTAAGCCACCACAGGAGCGAGATCCTGGCTTTTGGGGACAGACAAACCCTCTGGTGCATGTGAAGATGCGATCCGGACCATTTGTCCAACAGATCCAGCTGGAAGGGCCTCGCATGAAACCTTCCATACTGAATTGCTTCATAAGAAGCCACCATTTTCCCCAGAAGGCGGATGCATAGATGTACTGAGATTTGGGTCGGCTTCAAGACAGCCCGGACCATCAACTGGATTACCATTGCCTTTTCCGAGGGAAGGAACACTCTCTGAGACTCTGTCCAGTATCATTCCCAGGAAATGAAGCTTCTGCATTGGTTCTAGGTGAGGTTTTGGCAGGTTCAGAATCCACCCATGATCCAGGAGCAATTTGGTTGTGAGACCAATGTTCTCCAACAACTGCTCCCTGGACGCAGCCTTTATCAGAAGATCATCTAGGTAAGGAATGACATTCACTCCCTGTTTGCAGAGTAACATAATCATCTCTGCCATCACCTTGGTGAACACCCTCGGTGCCGTGGAGAGACCAAACTACAGGGCCTGAAACTGGTAGTGACAGTCCTGCAGTGCAAACTGTAGAAAAGCCTGAAGAGGCGGCCAGATTGTAATGTGAAGGTACGCATCCTTGATATCCAGAGATGCTAAGAATTCCTCCTCTTCCAGACCTGAGATCACCGCTCTCAGAGACTCCATCTTGAATTTGAACACTCGTAAGTATGGGTTCACCTATTTGAGATTCAGAATCGGTCTTACCGAATTGTCCGGTTTCGGAACTACAAACAAGCTGGAATAGTATCCCTTGTTTTGTAGATGAGGTGGAACTGGAACAATGACCGGAGTCTGTAACAGGTTTTGAATGGCTTCCTGTAAGGTTATTCTTGCTTCTTGAGAAGCAGGTAAGCCTGATTTGAAGAATCTGTGAGGTGGGAGATCCTGGAACTCCAGCCTTTAGCTCTGGGATATAAGGTCTATTGCACAGGGATCCTGGCAAGATCTTGTCCAGATGTGACTGAAGAATTTTAGCCGGGCTCCCACCTGCCTGTCTCCCAGGCATCGTGGTCCACCGTCATGCGGAAGGTTTTGAGGAAGCAGAGCCTGAGCTCTGTTCCTGTGGACCAGCAGCCGCTGGTCTGCGTGGTTTACCTCTAGCGGTGGTAGAAGAACCTATGGTCTTGCCCCTAGACTTTGCAGTCTGAAAGGACTGTAAACTGGGTCCTGAGTAGGCCTTCCTAGCTGGTGGAGCTGCAGAAGGTAGATAGGTAGATTTACCTGTGGTAGCTCGTGAGATCCACTTGTCGGGTTCATCGCCAAATAAGGCCTCACCTGTGAACGGCAGGCCTTCCACACCTTTCTTGGAGTTTGCGTCCGCAATCCACTGACGCAGCCATAATCCCCTGCGTGCCATCACTGCCATAGCTGTGGTGCATGCATTAAGCAAACCTATCTCTTTAATGGCTTCAACCATAAAGTTCGCAGAGTCTTGTATGTGTTGCAGGAGTAAAACAATTTCCTCTTGAGGTAAGGTGTCTAACCCCTCAAGTAAATTACCAGACCATTTTGCAATGGCTCGAGTAATCCACCCACATACTATAGTGGATCTCTGGGCCACCCCTACAGCTGTATACAAAGATTTGAGTGTAGTCTCATTCTTAGGATCAGCTGTATCCTTTAGGGAGACTGCACCAGGCACAGGTAGTACTATTTTACGTGAGAGCCTGGTGACTGATGTATCCACTGTTGGTGGATTTTCTAATTTTTTCCTATCCTCAGGAAGAAAAGGAAAAGATGATAATAACCGCCCAGGAATTTGAAATTTCTTATCTGGATTGACCATGAAGCAAGCAGGCTGGTGCCATCCAGTCCTACCTGAAAATAACAAACTTGCAAAATAAATGCAGAAAACTCTTCAGGAGCTTCCAGATATGTGACCGGCTCCTTCGGGCACATTTTCTAAGTCTGGTAGGAGAGGCATAGAGGGAGGAGCCAGCACACGTTATCAAGCTTCTATAGTGCCTATGGCTCCAAGTGGACCTGTCTATACCCATGGTACTAAATGGATTCCCAATATCTGCAAAATATCGTTACCTTTACATAAATTAATATACTGTAGGATCCCCTGAAATACTAACATTTGATTTTAAAATTAAACAAAAATCAAACACAGAATTGACAAATCCCCAAAATAGTAGGCTTATAGCAGAGGCATTCCCAACCTCGGTCCTCAAGGCACACTATAGTTGCATACACACTTAGCGATATAGTAAACTATATTGCTCATTTTCCCCCTCCTGAGCGATATAGTTTACTGTATTGCCCAGTGTGTATGCAGCTGACGACGAGCGATGCATGGGGTCCGCAGCACATTAACCACCCTCGATCTCAGCCGTGCATGCTGCTCAATCTGGACTCATTGGGGGTCATTCCGAGTTGATCGTAGCCCTGCAAAATTTTGCAGGGCTACGATCATGTCCATAGACATGCGGGGGACGCCCAGCACAGGACTATCCCGCACCGCATGTCAGTGCCGCCTCCCCCCCCCCCCCCATCCTCCAGCAGAAGTGCAAAAAAAATTGCTGAGCGGCAATGCTCTTGCACTGTAGGAGTAGCTGCCGACCAGCGCAGCTTTAGCGTGCTGGCTGTAAGCTACTCGTCGCTCCCTGGCCGCAGCGGCTGCGTGTGATGTCACGCAGCCGCTGCGGCCCGCCCCCCGCGCGGTCCAGCCAGCCTGCGTTGACCGGACCGCGCCCACAAAACGGCGGCCAAACACCGCCGTTTCATCCTCCCCCTGCCAAGCGACCGCCGTTTCACCCCCCCCCCCCTGCGCAGCGACAGGCAGAGGCTATCGTACTGCAGCGACGGCTTTCAGCCGTCTGGCATGCGCCAGCGCACTGTGGCACCGGCGCATGCACAGTTCTGACCTGATCGCACCGCTGCGATAAACTGCAGCGTGCAATCGGGTCAGAATGAACCCCATTGTCCAAATCTGCAAGCTCCGGCCGGCCGCGGCTTGATGTCAGTGTGCGATATCGCAGTGTGTATGCCTGCCGTCGGGCAGCCCGGCTGGGGAAACAATAGGCGATGTCGCTCACCGTAGTGTGTACCCACCTTAACAGTCCATGTTTTAGTGATATCCATTCTTCAGCAGAGATGGTTAAATCAAAATAAATAAGGTACTTTTTAAGTCACCTGTGTTCAAGCATAAATATCACTAAAACCTGCACTGTTAGTGTGCCTTGAGGCCCAAGGTTGGGAATGCCTGCCCTAAACCATCATTATGATGCCTATAAAACTAGAGATTACAGACAATATGGCAATTATTTTGCAATAAAGTAATTATTGGTAAATTGTGCATATATATTCTTCGCACTGCGCATACGCCAAAGTCTAATCGTGATGCAGTTCGCAGCTCTTACCTTTACACAGAGTGATTGACCGTCAGGCCCTGTTTGTGGGCTTGACAGGGAGTGGTGGTAAAAATGCAGACCATTTTTGGAGCGTGTTGCTGGGTGCCCTTCGGATGTATTCAGTATGAAATCCGAATCCCTTTTCAGGGCTGCTGGGTTTTTCCCGACAGTCAGAATCCCGACCTCATGCGCAGCATGTCCCCTCGCGGGCTCGCCACGCTTCGGAGCATGCCTATATTCTGTATGTAACATTTCATATGCGGATACAGCCACAGTCTCACACAGTATATAGGCATGATGCATATCAGTTTAATCAGCAGAAGCTGCTTGTGCATCCTAGCCACATAGCAATGCAAATAAGATGCATTTTCATAAAAAAAAAGTGCCCGACATTAGCATTGAGGCAAGATATATGAGGACACATCTGTATCCAAGCAGAGGTCACAGTGTTAGTGGCAGTGTGAGTGCTGTGTGCATGTGAGTGGGTTGGTTGTGCAGTAGTGTTCAGAATATGTGTAAGGAGCATTATGTGTGTCATGTAAAAATGCATTAAAAATGTGCAACATATGTGTAAAGGGGCATTATGTGTGTCATTATGTGTATAAGGGCATTAATAATGTGCGGCATATGTGTAACAGGGTACTACTGTATGTGTAATTATGTGTATAGGGGCACTAATAATGTGCAGCAAATGTGTAGGGGGCACTATGTCATTATGTGTATAAAGGCATTAATAAATGTGCGGCATATGTGTATAAGGTGCTCTACTATGTGTTGTTGCGTATAGAAAGGGCACTACTGTGTCGTCTAATGTGAATAAAGAGCAATAGGGTGTGATGTAATGTGAATAAGGAGCAATGCGGCATATGTGTAACAGGGTACTACTGTATGTGTCATTATGTGTATAGGGGCACTAATAATGTGCAGCAAATGTGTAGGGGGCACTATGGGGTTTATTTACTAAGATTCGTAATTTCCGAAAAAAGGTCAAAGTTCAATCACGAATGACATCGACAGTGTAAAACTGCAACTTTTTGAATGGATTACGACTAATTTACTAAGCTGTCGTATTCGTGTTTTTCTTTGCTTCCGATGTCGATGTCATTCGTGTTTTTTTACCTAATTTAACGGCAGTGATTAGCAAAACACTGCCGTTTTTTTTTACAATCAATCTCGGCCGGATTTGTGTCATCCGTGCTGGGGTTTTTTTTTTTTTTTTTTTTAAAGTAAACAATGTAATTTTTTTTAAAAAAATGCGTGGGGTCCCCCCTCCTAAGCATAACCAGCCTCGGGCTCTTTGAGCCGATCCTGGTTGCAGAAATATGTGGAAAAAAATGACAGGGGTTCCCCCATATTTAAGCAACCAGCATCGGGCTCTGCGCCTGGTCCTGGTCCCAAAAATACGGGGGACAAAAAGAGTAGGGGTCCCCCGTATTTTTAAAACCAGCACCGGGCTCCACTAGCTGGACAGATAATGCCACAGCCGGGGGTCACTTTTATATAGTGCCCTGCGGCCGTGGCATCAAAAATCCAACTAGTCACCCCTGGCCGGGGTACTCTGGGGGAGTGGGGACCCCCTCAATCAAGGGGTCCCCCCCCCCCAGCCACCCAAGAGCCAGGGGTGAAGCCCGAGGCTGTCCCCCCCCATCCAATGGGCTGCGGATGGGAGGGCTGATAGCCTTTGTTGAAAAATAAAAGATATTGTTTTTAGTAGCAGTACTACAAGTCCCAGCAAGCCTCCCCCGCATGCTGGTACTTGGAGAACCACAAGTACCAGCATGCGGCGGAAAAACTGGCCCGCTGGTACCTGTAGTACTATTACTAAAAAAATACCCAAAAAAACACAAGACACACACACCGTGAAAGTATAATTTTATTACATACACACATACATACATACTTACCTTAAGTTCCCACGCAGGTCGGTCCTCTTGTCCAGTAGAATCCAAGGGGTACCTGTTGAAAAAATTATACTCACGAGATCCAGTGGTCCAGGCTCCTCGGCAAATCCAGGGTTAATCCACGTACTTGAATAAAATTAAAAAAACGCTGTCACGACCACGAACTGAAAGGTGACCCATGTTTGCACATGGGTCACCTTGCCCCGAATGCCAGAAACCCACTTTGCCTTCTGGCTAAGTGGGTTTCTTCAGCCAATCAGGGAGTGCCACGTTGTAGCACTCTCCTGATCAGCTGTGTGGTCCTGTCCTTACTGACAGGCAGCACGCGGCAGTGTTACAATGTAGCGCCTATGCGCTACATTGTAACCAATGATGGGAACTTTCTGCCCTGCGGTTGACCTAAAGTGACGTCACCGCTGAGCAGAAAGTTCCCATCATTGGTTACAATGTAGCGCATAGGCGCTACATTGTAACACTGCCGTGTGCCGCCTGTCAGTGAGGACAGGACCACACAGCTGATCAGGAGAGTGCTACAACGTGGCACTCCCTGATTGGCTGAAGAAACCCACTTAGCCAGAAGGCAAAGTGGGTTTCTGGCATTCGGGGCAAGGTGACCCATGTGCAAACATGGGTCACCTTTCAGTTCGTGGTCGTGACAGCGTTTTTTTATTTTATTCAAGTACGTGGATTAACCCTGGATTTGCCGAGGAGCCTGGACCACTGGATCTCGTGAGTATAATTTTTTCAACAGGTACCCCTTGGATTCTACTGGACAAGAGGACCGACCTGCGTGGGAACTTAAGGTAAGTATGTATGTATGTGTGTATGTAATAAAATTATACTTTCACGGTGTGTGTGTCTTGTGTTTTTTTGGGTATTTTTTTTAGTAATAGTACTACAGGTACCAGCGGGCCAGTTTTTCCGCCGCATGCTGGTACTTGTGGTTCTCCAAGTACCAGCATGCGGGGGAGGCTTGCTGGGACTTGTAGTACTGCTACTAAAAACAATATCTTTTATTTTACAACAAAGGCTATCAGCCCTCCCATCCGCAGCCCATTGGATGGGGGGGGACAGCCTCGGGCTTCACCCCTGGCCCTTGGGTGGCTGGGGGGGGGACCCCTTGATTGAGGGGGTCCCCACTCCCCCAGGGTACCCCGGCCAGGGGTGACTAGTTGGATTTTTGATGCCACGGCCGCAGGGCGCAGTATAAAAGTGACCCCCGGCTGTGGCATTATCTGTCCAGCTAGTGGAGCCCGGTGCTGGTTTTAAAAATACGGGGGACCCCTACTCTTTTTGTCCCCCGTATTTTTGGGACCAGGACCAGGCGCAGAGCCCGATGCTGGTTGCTTAAATATGGGGGAACCCCTGTCATTTTTTTCCCCATACTTCTGCAACCAGGATCGGCTCAAAGAGCCCGAGGCTGGTTATGCTTAGGAGGGGGGACCCCACGCAATTTTTTTTAACAACAAAAAACACTTTCCCACCCCTTCCCATTGATATACATGCACGGATCTCATGGATCCCTGCATGCATCTCAAATCACGAATAAAAAAAGCAGGTCTGTTTTTTTTTAGGACTTTTTTGCGAATTGTAATTTTTCACGGCAGTGTTTTGTGTTTTTTTGCTTAGTAAATGACCGAGATTCGTATCTAAACAGGCGTAATTTGACCGATGGTGTATTCATTCGTAATTTTTTACCTGAACTAGCAAAAAATTACGAATGCCCTCATCACTGCCGTGATTAGTGTTTAGTAAATGACCGAGATTGACCGAGATGACACTTTGATGAAAAAACGGCATCTCGGTCAAAATCGGGAGCTTAGTAAATATACCCCTATGTGTGTCATTATGTGTATAAAGGCATTAATAATGTGCGGCATATGTGTAAGGGACATTATGTGTAAAAGGGCATTAATAAAGGTTGTCATAATGTGTAAGGTGCATTATGTTTATAAGGACATTATTAAGGTGTCTCATATGTTTAAGGGGCATAACTGTGTGGAATTATGTGTATAAATGCGTTACTAATGTGTGGCATTATGTGTATCAGGTGCTCTACTATGTGTCATTGCGTATAGAAAGGGCACTACTGTGTCGTCTAATGTGAATAAAGAGCAATAGGGTGTGGTGTAATGTGAATAAGGAGCAATTCAGTGTGATGTAATGTGAATAAGGGGCTCTACTGTGAGGAGTAACGTTTATAAGGTAAAGTGATACTACTGTGGGATGTGAATGAATTATGGATACTATCGCATGATAAAATGTGACGTAATTGGAATTGGGGTTACTATTGTGTGGCCATGCCCCTTGCCAGCAAAAACACACCCCTTTTTGGGCTGTGCGCCAAATGTGCGAACTGTTCCTATTTAAAATATAGGGAGTACAAACAACAAAATTGGGACTGCTATGGGTGAGGGGTGATGGTGCTGGGAAAGAGGTGCAAGGTAAGAGGCGGAACCAGCGATGGTGCTAGGGGGCACCTTGCAATCTGCACTAAAAATCTCACCATGGGGGTAATTCTGAGTTGATCGCAGCAGCAAGTTTGTTAGCAATTGGGCAAAACCATATGCACTGCAGGGGGGGTGCAGATATAACATTTGCAGAGAGAGTTAGACTTGGGTGGGTTATATTGTTTCTGTGCAGGGTAAATACTGGCTGCTTTATTTTTACACTGCAATTTAGATTTCAGTTTGAACGCGCCCCACCCAAATCTAACTCTCTCTGCACATGTTATATCTGTCCCCCCTGCAGTGCACATGGTTTTGCCCAACTGCTAATAAATTTGCTGCTGCGATCAACTCAGAATTTAGCCCCATGTGTACACACCTTAAGCCTGGAACTAATGTCCTGCACAGCTCACCCGATTCAGGTCCTTAAAAATAGGTATTTAATACCTACCGGTAACTCCTTTTCTCGTAGTCCGTAGTGGATACTGGGATGACATTAGTACCATGGGGTATAGATTGGGTCCATTGGAGCCTGGCACTTTAAGAAATCATTAGTGTGTGCTAGCTCCTCCCCTCTATGCCCCTCCACCAGACTCAGTCTAGGAAAACTGTGCCTGAGGAGATGCACATACCATGAGAGAAGGAAATACAACGAAAGTGGTGAGGTAACGAACCAACACACAGCAATAACAAAGGATAGCAGCGCTAATTAGAACAGAGGATAGCAATGCTAACAATAACAAAGGATAGCAACGCTAACCAAACATGGAACAGGGACAGCAACAGCAGACCCAGCCAAGAACACTTACAACCAGGTAAGCAGGAACACGAAGCACTGAGGCGGGCGCCCAGTATCCACTACGGACTACAAGAAAAGGAATTACTGGTAGATATTAAATTCCTATTTTCTCTAACGTCCTAGTGGATACAGGGATGACATTAGTACCATGGGGAAGTCCCAAAGGTCCCAGAATGGGTGGAAGAGTGCTGAGACCCCTGCAAAACCGCCTGACCAAACTGAAGGTCATCTCTGGCCAAGGTGTCGAACCTATAGAACTTTACGAACGCGTTCGAACAAGACCAAGTAGCTGCACGGCACAATTGTAAGGCCGAGACGCTCCGGGCAGCCGCCAAGGAACAACCCACCGACCTTGTGGAGTGGGACTGGATAGAACTCAGCAGCGGCAATGATGCCGAAGAATAGGCTTGTTGAGTGGTCAACCTGACCCAACGAGCAATTGACTACTTAGAAGCAGGATGACAAGTTTTGGTAGCATCATAAAGGACAAAAAAGCGAGTCAGATTTCCTGTGATGAGCCATCCTCTACGTAAATTTTCAAACCCTCGCAACATCCAGAGACTTTGGAGCAACTGATGTGTCAGCCAACACTGGAACCACTATTTGCTGATTTATGTGAAAGGCCAACACCACTTTCTGCAAAAACCGTGGGCGAGTCCTGAGTTCGGCCCTTTCCACGTGAAATATCAAATACGGGCTCTTACAGGATAAGGCCCCCAATTCTGACACACGTCTTGCAGAGGCCAAAGCCAGCAACATGACTGTCTTCCAAGTTAGAAGTCCACCCTTTGCAAGAGTTCAAACCAGTCCGACTGGAGAAAGGTTAAGACCACATTGAGATCCCACGGAGCCGTGGGAGGGACAAAAGGTGGCTGAATCTGAAGAACACCTTTCAGGAATGTCTGTACTTCTGGCAGTACCGCTATTTGTTTCTGGAAGAAGAAATCTGAACTTTGATGGAGCCCAACCTTAGGCCCTTATCCACGCCTGCTTGCAAGAAGAGCAGAAAACGGCCCAGTCGAAACTCTGCAGGAGAATATTTTCTACCCTCACACCACAAAACATATTTCTTCCAGATACAGTGGTAATGTTTTGACGTGACCACCTTACGGGCCCAGACCATAGTGGAAATAACCGTGGATGGGAGACATTTTCTGGCTAAAATCTCCCTCTCAACTTCCAAGCTGTCAAATGTAGCCGCAGTAAGTCTGGACAGATGAACGGTCCTTGTTGAAGAAGGTCCTTGAGAAGCGGCAGAGGCCAGGGTTCCTCCAGAGACATGGTCAGGAGGTCTGCATACCAGGCCCTTCGAGGCCAATCCGGGGCAATGAGAATTGCCCAAACGCTTTCCCTTTTTAGTCTTTTTAGAACTCTGTGAATGAGAGGGATTGGAGGAAACAAGTATACAAATTGGTAAGTCCACGGTGCCATCAGAGCGTACACTGCCGCAGTCTGCGGATCCCTCGTTCTGGAACAGTAATGATGGAGCTTCTTGTTGAGCCGAAAAAAGCCATCAGGTCTACCTGCGGACAGCCCCATCGGTGAACCTGCTGTTGAAACACCTGAGGGTGAAGGCCCCATTCCCCCGGATGGAGGTCGTGCCCGCTGAGGAAGTCCGCTTCCCAATTGTACACACCTGGAATGAATATGGCTAAGATGACCCTTGTGTTTGCCTCCACACAGAGGAGTATCCTTGACACCTCTTGCATTGCGGCCCTGCTTCTTGTTCCTCCCTGTCCGTTTATGTATGCCACCGTCGTGGCGTTGTCCGACTGCACCTGGATGGCTTGATTTCCGAAGGAGATAGGAGGTTTGCAGAGGAGCATTGTAAATTGCCCTAAGTTCCTGGACATTTATTGGGAGAGCAGATTCCTGACTCGACCACTTCCCCTGGAACTGGGCCCCCTGGGTCACAGCACCCCAACCTCGGAGGCTGGCATCCGTTGTCAGTAGAGTCCAAGACTGGGTACTGAAACTCCGACCCTCCACAAGGTGAGAGACTTGTAGCCACCATAACAGGGAGATCTGTGCTTTTGGTGACAGAGCTACACTCTGGTGCATGTGCAGGTGAGACCCTGACCACTTGTCCAGCAGATCCAGTTGGAATGGATGTGCATGAAATCTGCCGTACTGGATTGCCTCGGAGGCAACCGTCTTGCCCAGTAAGCAAATGCAAAGATGAACTGAGATCTTGCGGGGTCTGAGCACCGAGCGGACCATAGGCTGGATAGTCAAGGCCTTGTCCATTGGAAGGAATACCTTCTGAGACACCGTGTCCAGTATCATTCCCAGGAACTCTTTGTAACGGTTCCAGGTGAGATTTCTGGAGATTTAAGATCCACCCATGGTCCGTAAGCAGGCGAGTAGTCAAGTCGATGCTGTGTAGCAGACGTTCCCTGGACACCGCCTTTATCAGGAGATCATCCAAATAGGGGACTATGTTGACTCCCACCCTGCGCAATTGCAGCATCATCTCCGCCATGACTTTTGTGAATACCCTTGGCGCTGTGGAGAGATCAAAGGGTAAGGCCTGAAACTGGAAGTGGTGGTCCAGTATAGCGAACCGGAGGTAAGCCTAATAAGGAGGCCATATGGGGATATGTATGTAAGCATCCTTGACATCCAGGGACACTAGGAACTCCCCCTCCTCCAGACTGGAGACCACCGCTCTCAGGGACTCCATCTTGAATTTGAATACACATAGATAACAGGTTCAAGAATTTTAGGTTCAAAATGGGCCATACCGAACCGTCCGGTTTCGGTACAACAAAAAGTCTGGAGTAAAAAAGGAGAGTTATGGTAGACTTACCATGGTTAACTCTTTCTGCGAGGTACACTGGGTTCCACAGGGAATACATCAGGGGTGTAGAGTGGATTTTGATCCAGAGGCACCAACAGGCTAAAGCTTTAGGCTCTCCCAGGATGCATTGGGGCCTCCTCTGTAACCCCGCCTCCAGGCACTGTGAGCTCAGTTTCGTTAACCAGTCCAATGTAGGAGCAGGTAAGAGAGAAGGCAGATGTTAGTCACATAGAACCACATTCTCACAACAGGAGAAGGGACCAGTGGCTAATGCCATACAAACCCATAGAAGCTAGGTGCGTCAGGGTGGGCGCCCTATTGAACCCAGTGTACCTCGCAGAAAGAGAGTTAACCATGGTAAGTTTACCGTAACTCTCCTTTTCTGCAGCAGGGTACACTGTGTTTCACAGGGAATACATCGGGGATGTCCTTAAGCCAGTGGTTCCCAAACTGTGTGCCTAGGCACCCTGGTGTGCCTCAGGACACTTGCAGGGGTGCCTTGGATTGGTGGTCCAGGACAAATCTAAATTATTTATTATCAGTGTAATAGGCAAAACCAGTGCTGGTGGCTGCCAATCAGACAATATGTGGACAAACAGAAGCAAATCCTGTCCCACACCACACAATTGAACCTAAAGATGACATATAAACACAATTTACTTCATTTAATATTTATTCTAAATCTCTCAATAAAAAAGTTTTGGCATAGGGGTGCCGTGAAAACAATTCTGATACTCTAGAGTGCCGTGATTCAAAAAAGTTTGGGAACCACTGCCTTAAGCAGTTCCTCAAGGGAGGGGACGCGCCTTGGCGGAAATATCAAAGGCATAGAACCTAATGAACGTGTTCACTGAGGACCAAGTAGCCACCTTGCACAATTGTTCTGCGGACGCGCCACGGCGGGCCGCCCAAGAAGGTCCAAAAGACAGAGTAGAATGTGCTTTAATAGCAGCAGGAGCTGGGAGTCCAGCCTGCACATAAGCTTGTGCAATCACCATTCTAATCCATCTGGCCAAGGTTTGCTTATTCACAGGCCAGCCACGTTTGTGGAAACCAAACAGTACAAAAAGGGTATCTGACCTCCTGATTGAGGCAGTTCTCTTCACATATATACGGAGAGCCCTTACCACATCCAAAGACCGCTCTTTGGAGGACAAGTCAGAAGAGATAAAGGCCGGAACCGCAATCTCTTGGTTAAGGTGAAAAGATAATACCACTTTAGGTAAGTAACCTGGGCGAGTTCTCAGAACTACCCGGTCACGATGGAATATTAGAAAGAGTGGACGACAGGACAAAGCACCTAAGTCCGACACCCTTATAGCAGAGGCAATAGCCAGCAGAAACAGGACCTTAGCTGTGAGCCATTTAAGGTCCACTGACTCAGGAGGTTCAAATGGAGACTCTTGCAGGGCATTCAGGACAACAGACAGATCCCATGGAGCCACAGGAGGGACATATGGAGGCTGAATCCGTAACACACCCTGAGTGAATGTATGAATGTCAGGTATAGACACAATTTGTCTCTGCAATCACACCGACAAGGCAGATATGTGAACCTTGAGGGAGGCCAGACGAAAGCCTAAGTCCAGGCCTTGATGCAGGAAAGCCAGGATTCTGGATGTTTTGAATCTGTACGCATCATTGTTTTTATCAGCACACCAGGTGAAGTAAGAATTCCAGACCCTTTAATAAATGCGAGCAGACGCCAGCTTACGGGCTTTCAACATAGTTCGGATGACCGCTTCAGAGAATCCTTTGGCCCTCAACAGTGATGCTTCAAGAGCCACGCCGTCAAAGCCAGTCTGGCCAGGTCTGGATAGAGACAAGGGCCCTGTACGAGGACGTCTGGTCATTGACGAAGTAGAAGTGGACGCTCTGTCGATAGACCATGCAGGTCTGAGAACCAATGCCATCTGGGCCACGTTGGAACGACTAGATGTAGTATTCCTCCTTCTTGCTTGAACTTTCGCTGGACCCTGGGCAGGAGTGACACTAGAGGGCAGCCGAAAGTTCCATGGAATGGCTAGTGTGTCCATGAACGCTGCTTGAGGATCTGAAGACCTGAACTTTGTGATTGTGTCGAGACCATCAGGTCAACATTTGGCAGGCCCCACGTGTCCACTAGGAGTTGAAAAACTTCCAGATTAAGACTCCACTCCCCAGCGTGTACGACTTCCCAGTTGAGGACACCCGGAATGAACACTGACGATATTGCTGGCAGATGGCGTTCCGCCCATTGAAGTATTTTTTGACACTTCCAACATTGCCGTGTGGCTTCGAGTGCCGCCTTGATGGTTGATGTACGCCACCGTGGTCCAGGTGCATCATGCTCTGAGCTGGGACCACCGAGGATTTCTTCCAATTGATGAGCCACCCGTGGGCTTTTATGAAGCTTACAGTCAGTTGTAGATGACCGAGGAGGACATCGTGGGAGATTGCCAGGATCAGCAAGTCCAGATACGGCAGGATCCTGACTCCCTGGCGACGGAGATGTGCCGTCATTACGGCCATAACCTTGGTGAAAATCCGAGGAGCCGTAGCCAGTCCAAATGGCAGAGCCTGGAACTGATATTGTAGATTGCCAATAGCAAACCGCGGATATTGCTGATGTGACTTGGCAAAAGGTATATGCAGGAACGCATCCTGAATATCCAGGGATACCATATAGTTTCTGGATTCCATCGCCAGCACAATTGAGTGCAGTGTCTCCATACAGAACTTGGACACTCTCACAAACTTGTTTAGTGATTTGAGGTTTAGTATAGGCCGGAATGACCCATTGGGTTTCAGGACTAGAAACAGTCAAGTAGTAAACACTGCCCCTTTGGGACAGAGGTACCGGCACTACCACTCCTGTATCCAGGAGGGAACTCACAATCTGCTGCAGAGTATGCGCCTTTACTGGATCCGAAGGGATGACCGTGGTGCAAAGCTGGCGGGGGGAACGTCTCTTGAAAGAGACTGCGTACCTGTGAGAGGCAACTTCTCGCACCCATGCGTCTGAAGTGGTCTTTAACCAGACCTGGGTGAACTGCAGAAGTCGGCCTCCCACCCTGGGTTCCCCGGGGGGAGGCCCGCCCCGTCATGCGGCAGGCTTGTCTTGTTTAGAAGCAAGGTGACGGGCCGCCCAGGACTGCTTTGTCTTGGGCTTAGTGGTTTTGGAAGCACGAGATTGTCTCGGGTATGCCTGACTTTTTTTTTTCCCATGAGGTCGAAAGGAACGAAAAGTGGTACCTTTTGCCTTCTGTGCAGAAGGATTAGTATTTGGGAAAAAGGCAGTCTTAGCAGCCTCCAGTTCAGACACAATTTTATTTAGCTCTTCCCCAAACATGATATCTCCCTTTAAAAGGGAATACCTCCAAGGTCTTTTTGGAGTCCAGGTCCACCTTCCATGACCTCAACCACAGAATACGGCGAGCCAGGACAGACATAGTCGACGCCTTGGCCGCCAACACACCTGCCTCAGAGGACGCCTCTTGAATATAATAAGAGGTGATGGTGATGTGAGACAGGTATTGTTTGACATTGTCAGATATATCCTCGGGTAGCTCTTCCTCTAATGCAGGCATTCCCAACCACGGTCCTCGAGGCACACTAACAGTGCAGGTTTTAGTGATTTCCAGGCTTCAGCACAGGTGATTTAATTAGTAGCTCAGTTATTTTAAATTAACCATCTGTGCTGCACCCTGGATATCACTAAAACCTGCACTGTTAGTGTGCCTTGAGGAATGTGGTTGGGAATGCCTGCTCTAATGCCTGAACCCATGCTACAATACCTTTAGCAGCCCAGGAGGCAGCAAAAGTGGGTCTATGTACAGCACCTGTAAAGGAGTAAATAGATTTCAGGCATCTGTCCACATGCTTATCTGTCGGATCTTTCAGTGAAGTGACAGTGGTGACAGGCAGAGTGGATGACACCGCTAGGCGGGTGACATGAGAATCAACCGGCGGTGAATTTTTCAACTTGTTACATAACTTTGCCAAGAGAGGATAGCGAGCTAAGGCCCGTTTGGGGACAGGGATTTTCTTCCCTGTATAAGACCAGGGTACCTGCCTGATCTCTACCAAATGGTCAGAATGGGGTAACAAATTTTTAGCCACCTTCTGCCGTTTAAACATGTCAGTTTTCTTGGTGACAGTAGTGGGTTCCTCATCATCAGTGATTTGTAGGATTTGCTTAATAGCAACCACTAGAGCAGGGACGTCAATTTGCATTGTACAGGGGCAAACTCAGGATTTATTCAGGGGGGTTTCCGTGGGTATGTATGTATATATATATATATATATATATATACCAGAAGCAGTGAGCCGGCACTCCTTGTCTGTGTGTATATCTTGCGTCGGTGCCCTCCCATTAGTCGGTCCCCGTAGGTAGCCGGAAATCCATACAATGTCCAAAGGGCGTCACTCATACGTCTTATGAATCAAACACAGGATCCCGTTTTTAGGTCAACGGTTCAGAATTTTGACTGTAATTCTTTCGTCAGGAACATCCTGACTAAAGAATTGCAATAAAAATGATGAAACATCTGAAAGATTTGTGGATTGTGAGGAGGAAGCAGCCCACTTAGATGACCCAGCGACACAAGAGTGACCTGGAGTAGATTTTTGTCTGACCAAGGAATGAGTTAACTGCTGCAACTGGACAAGTTTTCCACCCAAGGCGGATTAACCATAGGGACTATTTGAGGCTGTAATGGTACAGGAGGTCCCATAGGGGGCGTTAGGCGTTCCACTAGAGTACCCAGTAGGTTTGAGAACGCGGCCCAGTGTGGCTCCTGATTGGGTACAGGAGCTACGGACTGACTAGAGGGTGTATGACATAGGGGGTAATTCTGAGTTGATCGCAGCAAGTTTGTTAGCAATTGGGCAAAACCATGTGCACTGCAGGGGGGGCAGATATAACATGTGCAGAGAGAGTTAGATTTGGGTGGGTTATATTATTTCTGAGCAGAGTATATACTGGATGTTTTATATTTACACTGCAATTTAGATTTTACTTTGAATACACCCCACCCCTCTGGTAAATCTTTGGTGCATGATGCAGGAGCGTCCACAGACTTACTGCCCTTTCTGTTAGACATTGTACACAAATGCATCACAGAGCGATGAAGCCAGAGTATAATACCTGCGAATAAATCCGATAGCATGTGACTGAGTACCCAGTACACAACACCTGCGAATAAATCCGGTATTGTGTGACTGAGGGTGTCATTCCGACCCGTTCGCACGCTGCTGTTTTTCGCAGCAGTGAGAACGGGTCGGTTCTGCGCATGCGCGGCGGCCGCAATGCGCAGGCGCGTCATTGCCCATTGCAACGACAAGAAGAATGAAGAAAGCGATCACTGCAGCGATCGCAAGAAGATTGACAGGAGGAAGGCCGATCCGGGCGTCAACTCACCGTTTTCGGGGCGTGGCGATCCGAACGCAGGCGTGTCGAGGCGTTTGGAGGGCGGATGTCTGACGTCAATTCCGGGACCTGCAACGCTGAAGTGATTGCACAGGGTAAGTAACTCTTAAGGTGCATACACACGGAGAGATTTTGACTATGAGAGATTTTGACTAACTTTTCCCTTGAACTGGCAGTAGGAGATTTTGACTAACTTTACCAGAGATTTTGTCTAACTATGCAAGAGATTTTGGCTATGGGAGATTTTGGCTATGGGAGATTTTGACTATCTCATTTAAATAAGGGGATGAGTGGGGGAGTGTCATATATAGGACGATTTTACAGGGTGGCTGGTATTTAAATAGCTAAAAGTTAAAAAAAAAATTGCGTGGGGTCCCCCCTCCTATGTAAAACCAGCCTCGGGCTCTTTGAGCCTGTCCTGGTTGTTAAAATACAGAGGAAAAAATGAGTAGGGTTCCCCCATATTTAGACAACCAGCACCGGGCTCTGCGTCCGGTCCTGGTTTAAAAAATACGGGGGACAAAAGACATAGGGGTCCCCCGTATTTTCCAAACCAGCACCGGGCTCCACTAGCCAGGGAGATAATGCCACAGCCGGGGGACACTTTTATATTGGTCCCTGCGGCCGTGCCATTACCCCCCCAACTAGTCACCCCTGGCCGGGGTACACTGGACGAGTGAGGACCACAAGTACCAGCATGCAGGGAAATAACAGGCCCGCTGGTACCTGTAGTTCCACAACAAAAGAAATACTCAAATAAAAACACAACTCACACACCGTGAAAGTAAAACTTTATTTAAACACACTTACACACTCACACATACTTACCTACATCCCACGCCGAGAATCACGTCCACTTGTCCAGTAGAATCCAATAAGGGTACCTGTAAAAATGAGAGACAGATTACTTACCTACATCCCACGCCGAGAATCACGTCCACTTGTCCAGTAGAATCCAATAGGGGTACCTGTAAAAAACAAACAAAAAAAACCCTCACCTATTATCCGGTGAAGTTCATTCCACATAGTGTTTAATATTACATCATCCATACACAGCGTAGGCACCCACCACACACAGACAGCGCAGGCACCCCCCCACACACACACATACAGACAGCACAGGCTCCCTCCACACACAGACAGCGCAGGCACCCCCCCCCCCCCCCCACACACACATACAGACAGCACAGGCTCCCTCCACATACAAATAGCACAGGCACCCCCCCGCTCCCTCCACATACAGATAGCGCATCCACCCCCAACCTCCCTCCACACACAGACAGCGCCGACACCCCCACCCTCCCTCCACATACAGACAATGCAGGCACACACATCCCTCCACCAATAGACAGACATGACAGTACCATCAACCCTCACCCCCATAGACAAACAGAACCTTCTCCACCCCACCCCATTGACAGATAGAACCTTCTACACCCCCCACCCTCATTGACAGACAGAACCTTCTCCATCCCGCCCCCCATTGACAGATAGAACCTGCTCCATCCCCCCCCCCCCCCCAGGCAGCATATCACCATCTTCGTTTCTCTCTCCCCCCACACACCCCGGACGTCAGCCAGTGGAGCTGCTCCCAGCCTCTACACGCACAGGGAAGCTGAAACACTGCGCCAGGTAGAGCACGTATACACTTTGCACCAGGTAGAGCACTAAAACACTGCGCCAGGTAGAGCACGTATACACTTTGCGCCAGGTAGAGCACGTATACACTTTGCGCCAGGTAGAGCACTAAAATACTGCGCCAGGTAGAGCACGTATACACTGCGCCAGGTAGAGCACGTATACACTTTGCGCCAGGTAGAGCACTAAAACACTGCGCCAGGTAGCCAGTGACTCTCTCCTTTACTTATAACCACCACCACCCACCAAACCCCCCCCTTCCTCCCCGGACCTGTGCCAGCGCCAGCTGACAAGCATGGGGCCAAAGAAGCATACACAACACAGAAACTGACCGCGGCATCCCCCCCCCCCTTCGCCCGCTCCCCACCTCACGGAGCTGCAGCTAGGCAGAGGAGAGGAGCGGGAATAGGCCAGGCACCTCGTTTTGTGCTGTGCGCCAGGGACAGTCCCGGAGCCAACGCACACATCACCGCAGCCAACCCCCTGTCAGACTCGGAGCAAGGCACAGCGGCATCTCCCCCCCCTGCCCCCGCTCCCCACCTCATGGAGCTGCAGCTAGGCAGAGGAGAGGAGCGGGTATCGTGCTGTGCGCCAGGGACAGTCCCGGAGCCAACGCAAACATCACCGCCGACAGGGGGTCAGACTCGGCGTAAGTCACAGCGGCATCTACCCTCCTGCTCCCGCTTCCCCACCTCACGGAGCAGCAGCGGGAATTGGCCAGGTACTCACCTTTTCAGCGGTGTCTGGAGCTTCTGAACTCTGCTGACTCTTCCCTCTTCAGCCTCCGTGCAATGAGCTATGGGCGGCGGGGAGTGGCTAGAAGGAGACATCGCTATCGCTGGGGAAAATCGCTTGTGCACACAAAATATGAGCGATTTTGACTAACTTTTGCAGCGACATAGCCAAAATTGACTTGCCTGCACTGACTATTTTTCCCAGCGATAGCGACCTGGCGGGGACGCGCATCGCTATCGCTGCCTGTGTACACACGGAGCGATATGCACTAACTTTCTGAGCGATTTTGACTATATAGTCAAAATCGCTCAGTTATATCGCTCCGTGTGTATGCACCTTTACCCTAGTCTACTTCTGCACAAAACTTTTTTTGCATAGCAGGGTTGCGCAGCCTTGCTATGCAAAAATCCACTCCCCCATAGGCGGCGTCTAGTTGATCGCACGGACAACAAAAAGTTGCTACGTGCGATCAACACGGAATGACCCCCTGAGTACACAGAATACACTTAATACAGTGGTTCCCAAACTGTGTGCCGTGGCTCCCTGGGGTGCCTCGAGACACTTGCAGGGGTGCCTTGGATTGGTGGTCCAGGACCAATTCAAATTATTTATGGTCAATATAATAGGCAAAACTAGTGCTGCTGGCTGCCAGTCATAAAATATGTGGCCAAACAGAAGCAAATGTTGTCCCTCACCACACAATTGAGCCTAAGGATTACATATAAATACAATTTACTTAATTTAATATTTCTTTCTAAATTTCTCAATAAGAAATTTTTGGCCTAGGGGTGCCGTGAAAAAAATTCTGATACTCTAGGGCGCCATGATTCAAAAAAGTTTGGAAACCACTGACTTAATAGGTAAATACTGTGACACACTAGATAAACGACCCTGACGCACCAAGGGGTGGGGAGGGGGGGCGATATAACATGTGCAGAGAGAGTTAGATTTAGGTGGGTTATTTTGTTTCTGTGTAGGGTAAATACTGGCTGCTTTATTTTTACACTGCAATCTAGATTTCAGTTTGAACACACCCCACCCAAATCTAACTCTCTCTGTACGTTATATCTGCCACCCCTGCAGTGCACATGGGGGGTCATTCCGAGTTGATCGCTCGCTAGCTGTTTTTAGCAGCCGTGCAATCGCATTGTCGCCACCCACTGGGGAGTGTATTTTCGCTTTGCAGAAGTGCGAACGCTTGTGCAGTGGAGCGCCTGCAAAATCTTTTTGTGCAAAACAAGACCAGCCCTGTAGTTACTCTTCGTGTGCGTTGATTCTAATGACTGAGGGACGGCTTTTGACATCACACAGCCACCCAGCGAACGCCCAGCCACGCCTGCGTTTTTACTGCCACGCCTGCATTTTACCAAACACTCCCTGAAAACGGTCAGTTGCCACCCAGACATGCCCACTTCACGTTAATCTCCTTGCGATCGGCTGTGCGTTTGGAATTGTCGCTAGAACCAGTGCAAAACCACAATGGACTTTGTACCCGTATGACGCGCGTGCGCATTGCTGTGCCTACACATGCGCAGATTAGCCGTTTTTTACACTGATCGCTACGCAGCGAACAACTCGGAATGACCCCCATGCTTCTGCCCAACTGCTAACAAATTTGTTGCTGCGATCATCTCTGAATTACCCCCAAGTCCTTTAGGGTACAGAACATAGTGATAGATCTCTGGGAAACACTGAAAGCGAAACCTCACAGCAGATACAGGCACACAAAGTCACATTAGCAATGCAGATAATTATTAATGTGACAATAAAACTGCACTGAACTAATATATGTATGTATACAGGTTGAGTATCCCTTAACCAAAATTCAAAATCACACATTTTTGGTTCCCCTACTCAGATAATGACACATATACATATATATTATATATCTATATAATATAGCTATATATACACATAATATATAATATATATGTCATTATCTCAGTAGGGGACCCAAAAATGTGGGAAGCGCGGTCCTAGACCGGAGGTATATATCAGAGTACTCGTACAATATATTCTGTAATTGGTACACTTTTTCTTAACTAACGCTGTCTGTATAGAGACATGTAGAATACTCAAGTGTTTTTTTAAAGTCACAGCGCTGTATACAGGCGGCTTTACAAGGGAGACCTTGCCCTGCAGTCCCGGAGACCAGCCGCAGCTATACTCTTAAGATGGTGCCTAACTTCTCAGTCAGGGAGTGAGGGAGAGTGTGAGGAAGCTCCAGGGTGGGAAAATCTGAGTAGATGTCGCCCTGGGCCGGGGAGGGGCTACATGTCCAGCGCTGACTTCCCTATGCTGGTCTTCCACCCAAGGTGCTAGTGAGCCTTATTAAATGGGGTGTTAGTACACCCGACCTGTGCTCTATTTCCCTGGTGGTCTAGTGAGGTCTCTGCTCAGTGACAAATCCACGCCTACGTTGCAGTCCGTCTCCCTAGACTGCGATCAGAATGCAATTGAAGGGCGGTTCCCACCTGGGGACCCTCTTACCTCCTCCCCATAGCAGCTACGCGAACCAGGAGAGCGTCTGCGACCGTGTGCCTAAAAATGTAGCGTCTCCGTCGCAAATACCCGGGAACAGACCGCGGGAGTATGCGACGACGCTTGGTAGGTGACGGAGATGCATTGCTGAATTACTGACATATAACAGCGCTGCGACCCTTAAAGTCTTCTTAGAAAGCTTTTTCAGGGCTTCCCAGCGCAGCCCCACTGTTAGGTGACCTGCTGTTACAGGCACCCACTCGAAACTGAGCTCACAGTGCCTGGAAGCGGGGTTACAGAGGAGGACCCAATGCATCCTGGGACAGCCTAAAGCTTTAGCCTGTTGGTGCCTCTGGATGAAGATCCATTCTACACCCCTGATGTATTCCCTGTGGAACACAGTGTACCCTGCTGTAGAAACCCCTGTTGTGCAACAGAGGAGGAACTGGGACAACAACCCCCGTTTGTAGTAGTTTTTGAATTGCTTCTTGCTATGGGTGAAGCTAGTAAGCCTGACTTGAGGAATATGGGAGGAGGTAGTGCTTGAAATTTCAACCTTACCCCTGGGATATGAGGTCCCTTACCCAAGGATCCCGGCAGGACTGTGCCCACACATGGGTGAAGTGTTATAGGTGAGCACCTACCTGAAATTCGCCCTGCTGCTGGGGCCAACCGTCACGCAGAGGGCTTAGTGGATGAGGATCCGGAGGCCTGGTCCAGAGATCCAGCAGCCGCTGGTTTACGGGACTTATCACGAGTTCCTCTAGCAGCATTTGAGGCGCCTCTGGCTCTGCATCTGGCCACATGAAAGGACTGCAGAGAGGGCCCAGGGTTGGGACGTCTAGCAGGAGGTGCAGCCGATGGCAGATATGTAGACTTACCCGCCGTCGCCTGAGAGATCCACTTGTTCAGTTCTTCCCCAAACAAGGCATCCCCTGTAAATAGAAGATTCTCCACACCTTTCTTAGAATCAGCAAACCGCTGACCAGTTTTGCAGCCACAGAGCCCTGCGAGCAGAGACAGCCAAAGCTGTGGTACGGCCATTTATGAGACAAAAATTCTTTAATAGCCTCACTCATAAAATTTGCAGCATCCTGGATATGATGCAGTAGTGTAAAGATCTCTTCCTGAAGCAGGGAGTCAAACCCCCTTATTATATTATCAGACCATTTTACCATGGCCCTGGAAATCCAGCCACAAGCTATAGTGGGCCTTTGAGCTACTCCCACTGCAGTATAAATAGATTTGGGAGTAGTCTCAATTTTGCGGTCAGCTGGATCCTTGAGAGAGAGAGCCCCAGGTACAGGCAGTACAATTTTACGTTACAGCCTGGACACTGAAGTATCCACAGATGGTGGATTTTCCCATACTTTCCTGTCCTCAGGAGGAAAAGGAAAGGAATTTAGTAACCTTTTAGGAGTTTGGAATTTCTTGTTAGGATTGACCCACGATTCTTTAGAAAGGGAGTTTAATTCCTTTGATGTGGGGACTTTGGTTTTACGTTAACAACAATTCCTTTTCTGGTTCTGACTCTTTATTAGGTATGTTGAGGACTTATCTCATCAGAGTCAAACTGGAGCACCTGTGGGAGTGTGCCTTTATGAGAGACTAGCAGAGGGGGCTGAGGAACCTGTCTGTGGTCAGCAGCTTTAACCAAGAAATCATCTACATATTGTTTAAGGGTCTGCCTTTCCTGTCTGGCGGTAGCCATCTCTGTATTAATGTTAGTAATCATGGTTTTGAATGAATCTAACCACTCAGGTTCCTGCATACTACTACCATGTGAAGGGAGGGAACACTGGGTACACAGGAGAGAACCCCCTGGGGAAGGTGTAAATTTAGTGTTACATGAGGGACAGTGTCTTTTTCCCAGACAATCTTATTGCAGAAAACACACAGAGTTAGTTGAATACGCACAGTGCAGTGACAACACAGATAGTGAAATAGCACAACAACCCCAGACAGCCTAAATGGAGTGACACAGAGAGGATCGGGACCAGTACACAATGACTCAGTCAGAACAGTGCTCCGCTGGGTATATATATGCATCCTGACGAAAATTCTTTGGAATTGAAACGTTGATACGTACTGCTGTGGTCTCTGTACTTATTTACATCCAGCCGTGAGTGCCGCTTCTCCTTTATGCATATATATATATATATATATATATATATATATATATATATATGTCCTTTTTGGTCGGCACTACCACTAACGGACATATGGCCCAGGTGCTCCCCCAGGTAGTAATCCACAAATAGAGATCACAAAGCGGGTGGCACTCACGGGTCTTCTCAATAATGGATAATCATGTCATCATGATGACATGATTATCCATTATTGAGAAGACACGTGAGTGCCACCCGCTTATTGATCTCTATATATATATGTATATACACTGCTCAAAAAAAATAAAGGGAACACTAAAATAACACATCCTAGATCTGAATGAATGAAATATTCTTATTAAATTGTCACACACCAGAGGCGGCGTTCGCCGCGCTTACCCCTGCGTGTCTGCTGGTCGGTGTTGCGGCCTCTGCCTTCGGTGGGCCACGGGCTCCGGCGTCTGGTTGGCGCGGCTACCGGCGGTTCTCCGGGGCATGGGCGCCGCCATGACACCCGGCATCACGTGGACGGGGGGCAGGTGACGTCATCAGACTGCTCTGCCAATCCAGCGCTGGCGGGAGATTCAAAGTCAGACACCAGACAGAGCTTCAGTGCCTGAGTATCGTCTTTCCCTGACGTAGATGCCAGTGCTCCTGTTCCCGGCAAGGATTCCTGCAGTCGTACCCCAGTGCCCTCGGCATTTCCAGCTGCCAGTTCACTGTTCCAGCTTCGGTGTATTCAGCGGCCGGTAACCTTCCTGTGTTCCAGTCATCCGTGCTTCTAGGAATCAGCGTCTCAAGTCTCCGTTCACAAGTTCCATAGTCCAACAGTGTCTCAAACCCCTGCACTTCAATTCCTCACTTCATCAGCGTCTCAGTCTCCGTTCTCAAGTTCTACAGATCCACAGCGTCAGAAACCCCTGCACTTCAATTCCTCACTTCATCAGCGTCTCAGTCTCCGTTCACAAGTTCTACAGATCCACAGCGTCAAAAACCCCTTCATTTCAAATCCTCACGTCATCAGCGTCTCAGTCTCCGTTCACAAGTTCTACAGATCCACAGCGTCTAAAACCCCTGCACTCCAATCCTTCACATCCTCAGCGTCTCAGTCTCCATTCACAAGTTCTACAAACTCAAAGCGTCTGAAACCCCTGCACTTCAGTTTCTCACATCATCAGCGTCTCTGTCACCATTCACAAGTTCTTCAACCATCTACATTAATAATCATTATTCATAAGGTCCACAGGTTATCAGTGACTTTCAACATCACCCACAGTTTTCTCAATTACCAGCATTCTCATCACTGCTCACTTAACCCTCCAGTGGGTCTTGACTTTCCCTTCATTTATTCCGTTGGCATTTGACTTTAAGTTGTTTTCTTTTGCAATAAAGCTCTTTCTTATTTCATCGAACTCCACTGTCAGCGTCCTGTATGAGGAGATCCTATATCAGGCCCTCCCTTCTCCAACTCAGTTGTGGTTCCTCTTCCCAACCATCGGAAGAATCCCCGAGTTCACAACACCCTCAGTCTAGGCCAGTGACAGTATACTCAGGCCCCATGGACCCGGGGAATCGGAACCCAGAGGCAAGCGCCATGCAGGACCTAGTTTCCCGAGTGCAGAGTCAGAAGGCAGCACAGAATCAGGTGATGCATTATCTCCAGGAATTATCTGGTCGGCTGGATCAAATTCAGACTTCACTGGCTTCGGTGGTTCCAGCTCCAGTTCCAGTATCCGCTCCAGTAGTTGTCTCTGGCAATGTTTCCTCCTTGTCCGGAACCAGGTCATGCCTTCAGCTTCCCACTCCTCCTCGTTATAACGGGAACCCAAAGAATTGCCGTGGATTCCTCAATCAGTGTGAGGTACATTTCGAACTCCTCTCACACAACTTCCCTACTGATCGGTCTAAAGTGGCATACATTATCTCACTACTTGAAGGTTCAGCGTTGGAGTGGGTGTCACCGTTATGGGAGCATTCTGATCCGTTAGTTTCCAGTTATACCAACTTCTTGGCCTCGTTCCGAAGGATCTTTGATGAGCCTGGCAGGACGACTGCTGCCTCAGCTGACTTGCTCCGAGTTCGACAAGGCTCTCGTACTGTGGGACAGTATGTAATTCACTTTCAAACTATAGCTTCTGAACTGAGCTGGAATAATGATGCCCTTCGGGCTGCTTTCTGGAACGGGCTCTCGGATCGTTTAAAAGACGAATTGATTACTAGAGATTTGCCAGATTCCTTGGAACAGTTGACCTCACTCTGTGTAAAGGTGGATCTTCGTATGCAGGAACGAGCTGGTGAACGTAGTCGGTCTGACCGGTCGAAGCTCCGATCTCTTCCTTCTAAGCAGACAGTTAATTCCAGTCCAGACGAACCCATGCAGATTAATCGGTCTCGGCTATCCCCAGAAGAGCGCCAGCGTCGGCATGAGGGTAGACTTTGCCTCTACTGTGGAGCCGCGGATCATTTCCTCAAGTCTTGCAAGTCTCGCCCGGGAAACGGGCAGTCCTAGCCTGTTCCGGAGAAGTCAAGCTAGGAGTGGTTTCTCAATCTTCTCCGGCAGTGGATTGTTTACTTTCAGTGTCTTTGTTTTCTGAATCAGAAGTCAAAACCGTTAAGGCTCTGTTGGACTCAGGAGCTGCGGGGAACTTTATTTCTCTTTCCTGCACCCAGAGTTTGGGCTTGACGTTACAGTCGGTCGAACGACCTATTACGATAACTGCTATTAACGGTGTCCAAATTCCTAATGCTTTGATTACAAGTCAGACCATGCCAATTAAGCTGCAAGTGGGAGCTTTGCACCAGGAACTGGTGTTCCTTGTGATTCAGGAGATGTCTCACGATCTCGTCCTTGGTCTTCCCTGGCTCAAGCTTCACAACCCTCATGTCGACTGGAGGTCGACACAAATAATTTCTTGGAGTCCTTTCTGTCACTCGAATTGTCTTACTCCTGTCTTTCCACTTCGTGCATCGGTTAAGTCGGACGTGGAATCTATTCCAGAGGCTTATCGAGAGTTTACAGATGTCTTCTCGGAACAGGCGGCCGATAAATTACCTCCGCATAGACCCTGGGATTGTCCTATTGAGCTTATTCCGGGGAAAATGCCACCTCGAGGTCGTACCTATCCTTTGTCAGTTCCTGAGACTCAAGCCATGACAGAATATATTAAGTCTAATCTGCAGAAGGGATTCATCCGACCCTCCACTTCCCCAGCGGGAGCAGACTTCTTCTTTGTGAAGAAAAAAGATGGAGGCCTGAGGCCATGTATCGATTATCGTGGTCTAAATTAAGTCACCATTAAGAACAAGTATCCTCTGCCGCTCATCACAGAGCTTTTTGATAGAGTTCGTGGAGCTCGAGTCTTTACTAAGCTCGACTTAAGGGGAGCATATAACTTAATACGTATCCGACAAGGGGACGAATGGAAGACGGCCTTCAATACTACGGACGGGCATTATGAGTACCTGGTAATGCCGTTTGGCCTCAGCAACGCCCCCGCCGTCTTCCAGGGATTCATTAATGAAGTTTTCCGGGACATGTTGTACCTGAATGTGGTGGTATATTTGGACGACATCCTGATATTTTCGAAGAATCTCTCGGAGCACAGATTACAAGTTAAGGAAGTACTCCTTCGGTTGCGTGAGAACCATCTTTATGGCAAAATTTCCAAGTGCACCTTTGAGGTCCCATCTATTCCATTTTTGGGCTACATTATTTCTGGAACAGAGTTGCGTATGGATCCGGAGAAACTTTGTGCCATTCGGGACTGGACTCAACCTCTTTCCCTGAAAGCAGTGCAACGATTTCTAGGATTCGCAAATTACTACCGGAAATTTATAAGGGGTTTCTCTACTATTACTTCCCTAACCAAGAAAGGGGCTGACCCAAGCCTTTGGTCCTCTGAAGCGGTAGCAGCGTTCGCACAGCTGAAGGCAGCCTTTACGTCCGCCCCGGTACTTCAGCAGCCAGATTTCCTAAAACCATTTTTCCTGGAGGTTGATGCTTCTACGGTAGGCATAGGTGCCGTACTTTCGCAGTACGCCTCAGACGGGAAGTTACATCCGTGTGGTTTCCATTCTCGCAAGTTCTCCCCTGCTGAATTGAATTACACCATTGGAGACAAAGAGCTGCTGGCAATTAAATCTGCCTTAGAAGAATGGAGATATCTTCTGGAGGGTGCTAAACACTTAATTACAATTTTTACGGATCACAAGAATTTACTGTATCTCAAGACGGCCCAGTGCTTCAATCCCCGTCAAGCAAGATGGGCACTCTTCTTTGCTAGATTTCCGTTTATCATTAAGTACCGGGCTGGAACTCTTAACACCAAAGCGGATGCCCTATCCCGTTCCGTAATGGCATCGGATGAGGAGAATACAGTCGAAAAAGCATTGATCCTCAGTCCCGTCTCTATCTCTGCGGCTCCCACCGAGTTGGGTCCTCCTCCTGGAAGAATGTCTGTGCCAGCTAAGTTTCGACCAAGACTGTTGCAGTGGGCTCACATTTCCAAGTTTTCTGGCCATCCGGGAGTTCAAAAGATGTGGGAATTTCTGCGAAAATCTTACTGGTGGGACACTATGAAGAAGGACGTCCGAGAGTATGTCAACTCGTGTCCTCAATGTGCTCAGCACAAAACTCTACATCTGCCGCCTGCGGGATTCTTGCACCCATTGTCCATTCCTAAAAGGCCTTGGACCCATATCTCTATGGACTTTGTTACTGAACTGCCTCTCTCCAAGGGTCATAACACCGTTTGGGTGATTATCGACCGATTCTCTAAGATGGCACATTTTGTTCCGTTGACCGTATTACCATCAGCTTCTAAGTTGGCTTTGTTATTTATTCGGGAGCACTTCCGCCTGCACGGGTTACCTCTAGAAATAGTCTCGGATCGAGGGGTACAGTTTACGGCAAGATTCTGGATAGCCCTCTGCTCGGCTCTACAAATAAAACTCAAGTTCTCACCTGCTTATCATCCACAGACCAATGGGCAAACTGAACGCGTCAATCAAGATTTAGAGACTTTTCTCCGTGTTTATCTCTCTCCTTCACAAGATAACTGGGTGGAGTTGTTGCCTTGGGCCGAGTTCGCCCATAACCATCTATATCACTCTTCGTCTGGTGAGTCTCCATTTTTTATTAATTACGGATTTCATCCCCAAGTTCCGGAATTACCCATTTGTCCTCCGGAGGAAGTTCCTGCTGCAGCCTCTACTCTCCGGCATTTCAGCCAAATCTGGAATCGAGTTCATGCCAATCTCAAGAGAGTTTCCGGTCGCTATAAGTTCTTTGCAGATAGGAAACGACGGGCAGCTCCTCAATACAAGGTTGGTGACAGGGTATGGCTCTCTACCCGCAATCTTCGTTTAAAGGTGCCCACTATGAAGTTTGCTCCAAGGTTCATCGGTCCTTATCCCGTGTTACAAGTCTTGAATCCGGTTGTCTGCAAATTGGGGTTGCCTTCCCATCTCCGGATACCAAATGCCTTCCATGTCTCTCTTCTTCGGCCTCTTGTTTTGAACCGGTTTCATTCCAAGTCCCCAAGGCCAACCTCTGCAGAGGCTGAGGAGGGTACGGACTTCGAGATCAAAGCTATTCTTGATTCCCGCTATCTTCACAAGACTCTACAGTATTTGGTGGAATGGAAAGGTTTTGGCCCCGAGGAAAGGAGCTGGGTCAAAGCTACTGAAGTTTCGGCTCCTCGACTGGTGCGGTTGTTCCATTCCAGACATCCAACAAAACCTGGATGGTGTCCAGGGGCCACTCCTGGAGGAGGGGGTACTGTCACACACCAGAGGCGGCGTTCGCCGTGCTTACCCCTGCGTGTCTGCTGGTCGGTGTTGCGGCCTCTGCCTACGGTGGGCCACGGGCTCCGGCGTCTGGTTGGCGCGGCTACCGGCGGTTCTCCGGGGCATGGGCGCCGCCATGACACCCGGCATCACGTGGACGGGGGGCAGGTGACGTCATCAGACTACTCTGCCAATCCAGCGCTGGCGGGAGATTCAAAGTCAGACGCCAGACAGAGCTTCAGTGCCTGAGTATCGTCTTTCCCTGACGTAGATGCCAGTGCTCCTGTTCCCGGCAAGGATTCCTGCAGTCGTACCCCAGTGCCCTCGGCATTTCCAGCTGCCAGTTCACTGTTCCAGCTTCGGTGTATTCAGCGGCCGGTAACCTTCCTGTGTTCCAGTCATCCGTGCTTCTAGGAATCAGCGTCTCAAGTCTCCGTTCACAAGTTCCATAGTCCAACAGCGTCTCAAACCCCTGCACTTCAATTCCTCACTTCATCAGCGTCTCAGTCTCCGTTCTCAAGTTCTACAGATCCACAGCGTCAGAAACCCCTGCACTTCAATTCCTCACTTCATCAGCGTTTCAGTCTCCGTTCACAAGTTCTACAGATCCACAGTGTCTAAAACCCCTGCACTCCAATCCTTCACATCCTCAGCGTCTCAGTCTCCATTCACAAGTTCTACAAACTCAAAGCGTCTGAAACCCCTGCACTTCAGTTTCTCACATCATCAGCGTCTCTGTCACCATTCACAAGTTCTTCAACCATCTACATTAATAATCATCATTCATAAGGTCCACAGGTTATCAGTGACTTTCAACATCACCCACAGTTTTCTCAATTACCAGCATTCTCATCACTGCTCACTTAACCCTCCAGTGAGTCTGGACTTTCACTTCATTTATTCCGTTGGCATTTGACTTTAAGTTGTTTTCTTTTGCAATAAAGCTCTTTCTTATTTCATCGAACTCCACTGTCAGCGTCCTGTATGAGGAGATCCTATATCAGGCCCTCCCTTCTCCAACTCAGTTGTGGTTCCTCTTCCCAACCATCGGAAGAATCCCCGAGTTCACAACACCCTCAGTCTAGGCCAGTGACATAAATACTTTGTTCTTTACATAGTTGAATGTGCTGACAACAAAATAACACAAAAATTATCAATGGAAATCAAATTTATTAACCCATGGAGGTCTGGATTTGGAGTCACACTCAAAATTAAAGTGGAAAAACACACTACAGGCTGATCCAGCTTTGATGTAATGTCCTTAAAACAAGTCAAAATGAGGCTCAGTAGTGTGTGTGGCCTCCACGTGCCTGTATGACCTCCCTACAACCCACACAAGTGGTTCAGGTAGTGCAGCTCATCCAGGATGGCACATCAATGTGAGCTGTGGCAAGAAGGTTTGCTGCGTCTGTCAGCGTAGCGTCCAGAGGATTGAGGCGCTACCAGGAGACAGGCCAGTACATCAGGAGACATGGAGGAGGGCAACAACCCAGCAGCAGGACCGCTACCTCCGCCTTTGTGCAAGGAGGAACAGGAGGAGCACTGCCAGAGCCCTGCAAAATGACCCCCAGCAAGCTACAAATGTGCATGTGTCTACTCAAACGATCAGAAACAGACTCCATGAGGGTGGAATGAGGTCCCGACGTCCACAGGTGGGGGTTGTGCTTACAGCCCAACACCGTGCAGGACGTTTGGCATTTGCCGGAGAACACCAAGATTGGCAAATTCGCCACTGGCGCCCTGAGCTCTTCACAGATGAAAGCAGGTTCTCACTGAGCACGTGACAGAGTCTTGAGACGCCAAGGAGAACGTTCTGCTGCCTGCAACATCCTCCAGCATGACCCGTTTGGCAGTGGGTCAGTAATGGTGTGGGGTGGCATTTCTTTGGGGGGGCCGCACAGCCCTCCATGTGCTCGCCAGAGGTAGCCTGACTGCCATTACGTACCGAGATGAGATCCTCAGGCCCCTTGTGAGACCATATGCTGGTGCGGTTGGCCCTGGGTTCCTCCTAATGCAAGACAATGCTAGTCCTCATGTGGTTGGAGTGTGTCAGCAGTTCCTGCAAGACAAAGGCATTGATGCTATGGACTGGCCCGCCCGTTCCCCAGACCTGAATCCACTTGAGCACATCTGGGACATCATGTCTCGCTCCATCCACCAATATCACGTTGCACCACAGACTGTCCAGGAGTTGGCGGATGCTTTAGTCCAGGTCTGGGAGGAGATCCCTCAGGAGACCATCCGCCACCTCATCATGAGCATGCCGAGGCATTGTAAGGAGGTCATACAGGCACGTGGAGGCCACACACACTACTGAGCCTCATTTGAACTTGTTTTAAGGACATTATATCAAAGTTGGATCAGCCTCTAGTGTGTTTTTCCACTTTAATTTTGAGTGTGACTCCAAATCCAGACCTCCATGGGTTAATAAATTTGATTTCCATTGATAATTTTTGTGTGATTTTGTTGTCAGCACATTCAACTATGTAAAGAACAAAGTATTTAATAAGAATATTTCATTCATTCAGATCTAGGATGTGTTATTTTAGTGATCCCTTTCTTTTTTTTGAGCTGTGTATATTATTTTTTTATCATAGCAGCACTGTCACCGCTGTTTATATGCTCCCCTGCTCTATAAAACCCCCTGGTACCAGTACAATTGGTGATTCAGTGGGTTCTGTGGAGGATCAGCTTCAGCATGCAGCCTGGCAGTCAGCAGCAAATGTTGCCTTTCAGCCTCTGGTCCCGCTCTCCGGGAAGCCCCGCACTCTCAATGGCGCGCGGTGCCTTACATATACTGTAAAAATAAGAATTTACTCACCGGTAATTCTATTTCTCGTAGTCCGTAGTGGATGCTGAGACTCTGTAAGGACCATGGGGAATAGCGGCTCCGCAGGAGACTGGGCACAACTAAAAGAAAGCTTTAGACTAACTGGTGTGCACTGGCTCTTCCCACTATGACCCTCCTCCAGACTTCAGTTAGGATACTGTGCCCGGAAGAGCTGACACAATAAGGAAGGATTTTGAATCCCGGGTAAGACTCATACCAGCCACACCAATCACACCGTATAACTCGTGATACAATACCCAGTTAACAGTATGATAACAACTGAGCCTCTAAACAGATGGCTCAACAATAACCCTTTAGTTAAACAATAACTATATACAAGTATGGCAGACAATCCGCACTTGGGATGGGCGCCCAGCATCCACTACGGACTACGAGAAATAGAATTACCGGTGAGTAAATTCTTATTTTCTCTGACGTCCTAAGTGGATGCTGGGACTCCATAAGGACCATGGGGATTATACCAAAGCTCCCAAACGGGCGGGAGAGTGCGGATGACTCTGCAGCACCGAATGGGCAAACTCTAGGTCCTCCTCAGCCAGGGTGTCAAACTTGTAGAATTTAGCAAATGTGTTTGACCCCGACCAAGTAGCTGCTCGGCAAAGTTGTAGAGCCGAGACCCCTCGGGCAGCCGCCCAAGAGCCGCCCACCTTCCTCGTGGAATGGGCTTTCACTGATTTAGGATGCGGCAGTCCAGCCGCAGAATGTGCAAGCTGAATCGTACTACAGATCCAGCGAGCAATAGTCTGCTTTGAAGCAGGTGCACCCAACTTGTTGGGCGCATACAGGATAAATATCGAGTCAGTCTTTCTGACTCCAGCTGTCCTGGAAACATACATTTTCAGGGCCCTGACTACGTCCAACAACTTGGAAGCCTCCAAGTCTTTAGTAGCCGCAGGCACCACGATAGGTTGGTTCAGATGAAAGGCTGATACCACCTTAGGGAGAAATTGGGGACGAGTCCTCAATTCTGCCCTATCCATATGGAAAATCAGATAAGGGCTTTTACATGACAAAGCCGCCAATTCTGACACACGCCTGGCCGAAGCCAAGGCCAACAACATGACCAGTTTCCACGTGAGATACTTAAATTCCACGGTTTTAAGTGGCTCAAACCAATGTGACTTTAGGAAATCCAACACCACGTTGAGATCCCAAGGTGCCACTGGAGGCACAAAAGGGGGCTGAATATGCTGCACTCCCTTAACAAAAGTCTGAACTTCAGGTAGTGAAGCCAGTTCTCTCTGGAAGAAAATCGATAGAGCCGAAATCTGGACCTTAATGGAACCCAATTTTAGGCCCATAGTCACCCCTGACTGTAGGAAGTGCAGGAAACGGCCCAGCTGAAATTCCTCTGTTGGGGCCTTCCTGGCCTCACACCACGCAACATATTTTCGCCATATGCGGTGATAATGGTTTGCGGTTACTTCTTTCCTAGCTTTAATCAGCGTAGGAATGACTTCCTCCGGAATGCCCTTTTCCTTCAGGATCCGGTGTTCAACCGCCATGCTGTCAAACGCAGCCGCGGTAAGTCTTGGAACAGACAGGGCCCCTGCTGCAGCAGGTCCTGTCTGAGCGGCAGAGGCCATGGGTCCTCTGAGATCATTTCTTGAAGTTCCGGGTACCAAGCTCTTCTTGGCCAATCCGGAACAATGAGTATAGTTCTTACTCCTCTTCTCCTTATTATCCTCAGTACCTTTGGTATGAGAGGAAGAGGAGGGAACACATAAACCGACCGGTACACCCACGGTGTCACTAGAGCGTCCACAGCTATCGCCTGCGGGTCCCTTGACCTGGCGCAATATCTTTCTAGCTTTTTGTTTAGGCGGGACGCCATCATGTCCACCTGTGGCCTTTCCCAACGGTTTACAATCAGTTGGAAGACTTCTGGATGAAGTCCCCACTCTCCCGGGTGGAGGTCGTGCCTGCTGAGGAAGTCTGCTTCCCAGTTGTCCACTCCCGGAATGAACACTGCTGACAGTGCTAACACGTGATTTTCCGCCCATCGGAGAATCCTTGTGGCTTCTGCCATCGCCGTCCTGCTTCTCGTGCCGCCCTGTCGGTTTACATGGACGACTGCCGTGATGTTGTCTGACTGGATCAGTACCGGCTGGTTTTGAAGCAGGGGTTTTGCCTGACTTAGGGCATTGTAAATGGCCCTCAGTTCCAGAATATTTATGTGTAGGGAAGTCTCCTGACTTGACCATAGTCCTTGGAAGTTTCTTCCCTGTGTGACTGCCCCCCAGCCTCGAAGGCTGGCATCCGTGGTCACCAGGACCCAGTCCTGTATGCCGAATCTGCGGCCCTCTTGAAGATGAGCACTTTGCAGCCACCACAGTAGAGACACCCTGGTCCTTGGAGACAGGGTTATCAGCCGATGCATCTGAAGATGCGATCCGGACCACTTGTCCAACAGGTCCCACTGAAAGGTTCTTGCATGGAACCTGCCGAATGGAATTGCTTCGTAGGAAGCTACCATCTTTCCCAGGATCCGCGTGCAGTGATGCACCGACAGCTGTTTTGGTTTTAGGAGGCCTCTGACTAGAGATGACAGCTCCTTGGCCTTCTCCTCCGGGAGAAACACTTTTTTCTGTTCTGTGTCCAGAACCATCCCCAGGAACAGTAGACGTGTCGTAGGGACCAGCTGTGACTTTGGAATATTTAGAATCCAGCCGTGCTGTTGTAGCACCTCCCGAGATAGTGCTACCCCGACTAACAACTGCTCCCTGGACCTCGCCTTTATCAGGAGATCTTCCAAGTACGGGATAATTAAAACTCCCTTCTTTCGAAGGAGTATCATCATTTCGGCCATTACCTTGGTAAAGACCCTCGGAGCCGTGGAGAGACCGAACGGCAACGTCTGGAATTGGTAATGACAATCCTGTACCACAAATCTGAGGTACTCCTGGTGAGGATGGTAAATGGCGACATGCAGGTAAGCATCCTTGATGTCCAGTGATACCATGTAATCCCCCTCGTCCAGGCTTGCAATAACCGCCCTGAGCGATTCCATCTTGAACTTGAATTTTTTTATATATGTGTTCAAGGATTTCAAATTTAAAATGGGTCTCACCGAACCGTCCGGTTTCGGTACCACAAACATTGTGGAATAGTAACCCCGTCCTTGTTGAAGTAGGGGCACCTTTACTATCACCTGCTGGGAATACAGCTTGTGATTTGCCTCTATCACTGCCTCCCTGCCTGAGGGAGTTGTTGGCAAGGCAGATTTGAGGAAACGGCGGGGGGGAGACGTCTCGAATTCCAGCTTGTACCCCTGAGATACTACTTGAAAGATCCAGGGATCCACCCGTGAGCGAGCCCACTGATCGCTGAAATTTTTGAGACGGGCCCCCACCGTACCTGGCTCCGCCTGTGGAGCCCCAGCGTCATGCGGTGGACTTAGAGGAAGCGGGGGAGGACTTTTGCTCCTGGGAACTGGCTGTATGCTGCAGCTTTTTCCCTCTACCTCTGCCTCTGGGCAGAAAGGATGCGCCTCTAACCCGCTTGCCCTTATGGGGCCGAAATGAACGTTATGGTAAGAACTTACCGTTGATAACGTGATTTCTCTTATGTCCACAGGTATCCACAGGATAACATTGGGATATTGTCGAGCGACAGCGAAAATGGCACCAACACGGTCACGAGCTTTCTGGCCTCCCAGGATGCATTGGGGCCTCCACTATATAGTCCCGCCCACTGATTCAGTCAGATCAGTTCTTTCCACAGCGATTATAGGCAGGAACATTAGGTAGAGACCTGTACAGGCGATAAGAACACACATGCACACCCTTCCATACAAGAAGGAAGAGGTTTTTAGTGTTTGTCTAGATCCTCAAATCAGATGCGTCCGGGTGGGATCCTTGTGGATACCTGTGGACATAAGAGAAATCACGTTATCAACGGTAAGTTCTTACCATAACGTTCATTTCTCTGGCTGGGTCCACAGGATTATCCACAGGATAACATTGGGATTCCCAAAGCCATTTTAGTGGTGGGGACGCTCCTGATTGCACAGGAGGACCTTTCGCCCGAAGTCTGCGTCATGAGAGGCAAAAGTATCCAAGGCATAATGTCTGATGAATGTGTTTATGGAAGACCATGTGGCTGCCTTACATATCTGTTCTGCTGATGCACCCTGTTGTGCTGCCCAAGAAGGACCTACCTTACGTGTAGAGTGTGCAGAGACATTAGCCGGAATAGGGAGATCTGCATGAGAATAAGCTTCAGATATTACCATTCGGAGCCATCTCGCCAGCGTCTGTTTACTAGCAGGCCAACCTCTCCTATGGAATCCGTAGAGGATGAAGAGGGAATCTGTTTTCCTGATGGCACTAGTACCATCTATGTAGATTTTTAAAGACCGGACCACGTCCAGTGACGCTTCTCCCGCAGATAGTCCCGATACCTGAAAAGCTGGGACTACAATCTCTTCATTCAGGTGAAACTTTGACACCACCTTTGGAAGATAACTAGATCTCGTTCTGAGAACTGCTCTGTCTGGAAAAAAACTTAGGAAAGGAGACTTACACGATAATGCTCCTAAATCTGACACTCTTCTGGCTGACGCCATTGCCAGTAAAAAAAGAACTTTAACCGTTAACCACTTAAGATCTGCTCTCTCAAGTGGTTCAAACAAAGGACCCTGGAGAAATTTAAGAACTAAATTCAAATCCCAGGGAGCTGCAGGAGGAACAAATGGAGGTTGAATATGTACTACTCCTTGGAAAAAAGTACGTACATCCTGTAGGTCAGCAATCTTCTGCTGAAACCATACAGTCAACGCTGAGACTTGCACCCTCAAGGAAGCAACCTTCAACCCCTTATCCAATCCTGCCTGCAGAAAATCCAAAATTCTAGCTACTTTAAAGGCTCTTGGATTGTAATTTTTTCCAGAACACCAATGAATATAGGCTTGCCATATTCTATGATATACACGGGCCGAAGAAGGCTTTCTTGCTCTAAGCATGGTTTGGATTACTTGCTTTGAAAATCCTTTAGCCTCTAAGATAGAGGTTTCAACAGCCACGCCGTCAAAGACAGGCGATCCAGATGACTGTGACAACAAGGACCCTGCATTAACAGATCTGAACGTTGAGGGAGCAGTATCGGTGCTTCCACGGACATTCTCCACAGATCTGTGTACCAATGCCTTCTTGGCCAAGCTGGAGCTATTAGAATGATTGCTTCTTTTGCCTGTTTTATCTTTCTCACTACTCTGGGTAACAGAGATATTGGAGGGAACAGATATGCCAGCTGAAACCTCCATTCTACTGACAGTGCGTCTACCAGGACTGCTCCTGGGTCCCTTGTTCTTGATCCGTACCTCGGAACTTTGTTGTTTAGATGAGACGCCATAAGGTCTATCTCCGGTAGACCCCATCTGTTCACCAGTGTTTGAAACACTTCTGGGTGTAGTGCCCATTCGGTTTCCTGAATGGTGTGCCGACTGAGAAAATCCGCTTCCCAATTTAGTACACCCGGGACAAATACTGCTGACAACGCTGGGAGATGGAGTTCTGCCCACTTTAGAATGGGAGTTACTTCCTCCATCAGACTCTTGCTGTGAGTCCCTCCTTGATGATTTAGGTATGCTACTGCCGTCGCATTGTCTGAGTGGATCTGGACTGGTCTTCCTTGTAGATTGTCCTTTGCCTGAACTAGGGCCAAGTAAATGGCTCTTATTTCTAACAGATTTATCGGCAGGCGACTTTCCCTTGCGGTCCATTTTCCCTGGAACCATAGGCTTCCGAGTACCGCCCCCCCAACCTTGCAGGCTGGCATCTGTCGTCAGGACTTGCCACTCTTTTATCCAAAAGGGTCTCCCCTTGTTTAAATGGTCTGTCTGTAGCCACCATGCTAGAGACCTTTTTACATTTACTGGAATCTTTATCATCTGCTTCTTTATTGTTTGATGATTTCCGTTCCATTTTGTCAAAATGAGATGCTGCAATGGTCTGGAGTGGAATTGCGCATATTCCACCATGTCGAACGTTGATACCATCAGACCCAACAGCCGCATTGCTGCATGGACTGACATTGTCTGGGCTTGCAACGCTTCCTGAGCCATGACCTGCACCTTGACTATTTTCTTCTCTGGTAAGAGAACTCTCTGTAGGTCTGAATCCAATATGGCTCCCAAATGAACCATCCGCTGTGATGGATTCAGGGACGACTTCTCCCAATTTATGAGCCACCCGTGTCTCTGTAAACAAACTATCGTCTGTTGGAGATGGCTCAACAGTAAATCTTGCGACTGTGCTAAGATTAATAGGTCGTCTAGGTATGGGAATATCCTTATCCCTTGTTTGCGCAGACAAGCTGCCATAACCACCATGATCTTGGTAAACACCCTGGGTGCTGTAGCTAGCCCGAAGGGCAGAGCTTGGAACTGGAAGTGTTCCTTGAGGATGGCAAACCTGAGGTAACACTGATGTGATAGTGCTATAGGCACATGTAGGTAAGCATCCCGCACATCCAGAGATACCATATAGTCTCCCGGTTCCATAGCCAACATTATGGAGCGTAACGTCTCCATGTGGAACTTCGGGATCCATATGTAATTGTTCAACATCTTCAGATTTAGAATTGGTCGATATGACCCATTTGGTTTCTGGATTAGAAACAGATTGGAGTAATACCCCTGTCCCTTTTGTGATGGAGGTACTGGGACAATCACACCTGACTGCAGTAATTTTTGGACTGCTTCTTGCAGGGCATTGGCCTTCGACTCTATACGAGACGGGCTGGTGCAAAAAAATCTTTGAGGAGGCTGCCTCCTGAATGGGAACCAATACCCCTGAGATACTACCTTCTGCACCCAGGCATCTGTTGTTGACTGTTGCCATGTGTGTGCAAATTTCAGGAGTCGGCCCCCAACCCTGGAATCCTCCAGGCGGAGGCCCGTCTCTTCAGGCTGAGGGCTTTTGTTCAGGTTTGGAAGCTGGCTTTTTGCTAGCCCACTGCTTCTTACCCCTGGATTTAAACTGGGGTTGTTTAGGCTCCTCTTTACCTTTCGCTTTGCTTTGCCAGCGAAATTTTAAACCCTTGGACTTAGGGTTGTAGGTAGACGGAAATCTGACCTTCTTCGATTCAGCCTCTGACTCTAGGATATCCGATAAAGGTTTTCCAAATAATATATTACCCATGAAAGGCAATGCTTCCAATTCCTTCTTGGACTCCGCATCTGCCTTCCAGGTCCGTAGCCAGACTGCTCTGCGAGCGACTACTGCCAGGGCTGAAGCTTTAGAAGCAACAGTGCCTACATCAATGGCTGCTTCTTCTAAATACTGGGCAGATTGTCTTAAACGGCAAAGACGATCCTCTTGCTCCCTAGTAGGAGAGGGGATGTCATTCTCTAGTTCCTCTATCCATTCGCCCATTGCCTTTGCTACCCAGGCCGAAGCCATAGCAGGTCTTACCACTGCACCCACAAGAGAAAAAATATTTTTCAATAGGCTCTCTACCCTCCTGTCTGTGACATCATTCAAGGAGGTAGATGACAGTGGCAAAGCAGATTTGTGCACGAGTCGCAGAACATGTGCATCTACTTTTGGAGGAACTTCTCTCTTCGAACAATCTCCAGCAGGAAATGGATAATAAGAATCCCATCTCCTAGGAATCTTATACTTTTTACCGGGCGCTGCCCAAGACTCATCCATCATTTCCGTCAACTCCTCTGATGCTGGAAATTCAGCTTTCACTGACTTTGTTCGTTTGAATACAGGTGCTTTTGCTTTTAACGCTGTCTTGGCTGGTTCTTCCAGAGAAAGCACAGCCTTTACTGCATTAATGAGTTCAGCTACATCATCTGAACCAAAGCTCTGCGACTGATCATCATACGGAGTTGAATCTATTGTTTCCGCATCATCATCCGATGTATCCTCTTGTGTAGTCTGCCATACAGACGTATCTGTCTTAGTCTTACCTACCCCTTGGTTGCTTGTAGAGGCTACTGGAACCAAACCATAGGAAGGGAGCTGCATGTATGGGTTCATAGTGTAACCTAACCCCTGAGGTGGTGCTACTGGAGCTAACCTGTCCGCTATTGAAGACAGAGTCTTTGCGAACATATTCCATGGTGGCTCTACTGGAGGTTGAACTAACTCCTGTTTTTTACTTCGCTGAAAAGCGAAACAGTTTGCACACAAACCCTCATAAGTGACCAATTGAATCATATCAATTACCCCTGACTTACAAGATAAGCATGTTAGGGCTGTAGGAGTGCTTGACAAATTCTCCTCATCACTTTTGCCGCTCACAGACATTTTTTCTGATATTGACGACACAATTTTGTGACTGAACCACACCCTATAATCAGTATATAGAGGTGAAATCAATCTGACCACAGTGCACCTGATTTGAGGGTCAGAACAGGACTGACATTACACAGAAAAGTCAGCACACATACTAGCAGTCAGTCACATGTTAAAGCATTAGACATTGCCATATGAGAATACAACCTCCATAATAACTTATACATAAGTAGGAAATTTGTACTTCTGTTTAACTGGTTCTTTTTCAACATAACATGCAGAAAACACAGTAATATACAGGTCTCATATGCAATAGGTACTAAAAATTAACAGTGCACACTAAGAAGTAGAAGGAATTTTTAGTACTGTATACCCTGCCTCCAGGGAGCGGGATACAGGGAAACTCACCACACTTCCATATCCAAGCAAAGACGCTCGAAAGACGCTGAGTGGATTCAGACGCTACTGGTGTACACTGCCGCTCTTGGTAACTGATAACGGACACGGACGCTCACCAACGGACACGGACGCTGAGCGACTCCACGTGCATGCAGACACTAAAGGCCTGCGACTCGGTCTGGGCGGGTTTATATCCAGTGTACACAACCGCAGCGTCTAAGCTGCGACCGAGTACCCTCGTGGTAGCGTCTGAGCCGGAAGTGAGGTTATTCAGTTCATGAAACGAGAGACCCGCGGGAACTGGCCATGAACTCGGAGGAGGGACGGCCAGGAGAGCGTCTGAAACCCCCTGTTGACTTAAACTCCCAGGATCGCCGCCTCACCTAGTCCTGGCGCCTATGATCCCCGGAGCGTAGCGCTGTCACACTCGAGATGTTCGGCGCAACAACACGCTGTTTGTAGCCTCCACCAAATCAGCGTAGCTGTGTCCTGACCCCTCTAGTAAGAGGAAGTCCATATACTCACCGTCTCCCCATGCTCCGGCCACAGCCTGGTAACGTCTGCTGGACCTGCTAGAACATCCGACACAGACGCCCGTCGAGACAGCACTGTACCGCGAAGGTAAGCGTTGTTGCGACCCGGTGGGGAGTTGTTGGAGCGACTCTTTCTAATACATGTTTAAGACGCTGTTAAGAGAAGTCGCTCAAACAAAAACAGTAAGTCTATAAAAATAAAGTAATGAAAACTTGAGGCTGCTTTCACAGCAGCCCTGTGACCATGCGGCTTCCTGCCGCACCAAGCAAAAAACTGATCTGACTGAATCAGGGCGTGACTATATAGTGGAGGCCCCAATGCATCCTGGGAGGCCAGAAAGCTCGTGACCGTGTTGGTGCCATTTTCGCTGTCGCTCGACAATATCCCAATGTTATCCTGTGGATAATCCTGTGGACCCAGCCAGAGAAAGGACTGTACCTGATAATACGGTGCTTTCTTTGGCTGTGAGGGAACATGGGGTAAAAATGCAGACTTCCCAGCTGTTGCTGTGGAAACTAGGTCCGAGAGACCATCCCCGAACAACTCCTCACCTTTATAAGGCAAAACTTCCATGTGCCTTTTAGAATCAGCATCACCTGTCCACTGCCGAGTCCACAATCCTCTCCTGGCAGAAATGGACATTGCGTTTATTTTAGATGCCAGCCGGCAAATATCCCTTTGTGCATCTCTCATGTATAAGACTGCGTCTTTAATGTGCTCTACGGTTAGCAATATAGTGTCCCTGTCTAAGGTATCAATGTTTTCTGACAGGGAATCTGACCACGCAGCTGCAGCACTGCACATCCATGCTGAAGCAATAGCTGGTCTCAGTATAATACCTGTGTGTGTATATACAGACTTCAGGATAGCCTCCTGCTTTCTATCAGCAGGTTCCTTTAGGGCGGCCGTATCCGGAGACGGTAGTGCCACCTTCTTTGACAAGCGTGTGAGCGCTTTATCCACCCTAGGGGATGTTTCCCAACGTGACCTATCCTCTGGCGGGAAAGGGTACGTCATTAGTAATCTTTTAGAAATTACTAGTTTCTTATCGGGGGAAGCCCACGCTTCTTCACACACTTCATTTAACTCCGCAGATGGAGGAAAAACTACTGGTAGTTTTTTCTCTCCAAACATAATACCCTTTTTTGTGGTACCTGGGGTAACATCAGAAATGTGCAACACATTTTTCATAGCCTCAATCATGTAACGTGTGGCCCTATTGGAAGTTACATTAGAATCATCGTCGTCGACACTGGAGTCAGTATCCGTGTCGACATCTGTGTCTGCCATCTGAGGTAGCGGGCGTTTTAGAGCCCCTGATGGCTTTTGAGACGCCTGGGCAGGCACAGGCTGAGAAGCCGGCTGTCCCATATTCGGTATGTCGTCAAACCTTTTATGTAAGGAGTCGACACTGTCACGTAATTCCTTCCACATAACCATCCACTCAGGTGTCGGCCCCGCAGGGGGTGACATCACATTTATAGGCATCTGCTCCGCCTCCACATAAGCCTCCTCATCAAACATGTCGACACAGCCGTACCGACACACCGCACACACACCAGGAATGCTCTGACAGAGGACAGGACCCCACAAAGCCCTTTGGGGAGACAGAGAGAGTATGCCAGCACACACCAGAGCGCTATAATAATACAGGGATTAACTGAATTATTTCCCCTTATAGCTGCTATATAAGTTATACTGCGCCTAAATTTAGTGCCCCCCCTCTCTTTTTTACCCTTTGTAGCTTGATACTGCAGGGGAGAGCCAGGGAGCGATCCTTCCAGCGGAGCTGTGAGGGAAAAATGGCGCCAGTGTGCTGAGGGAGTTAGCCCCGCCCCTTTTTCGGCTGACTTTTCTCCCGCTTTTTTCAGGAATTCTGGCAGGGGTAATTTATCACATATATAGCCCTGGGACTATATATTGTGATGATTTGCCAGCCAAGGTGTTTATATTGCTGCTCAGGGCGCCCCCCCCCCCCAGCGATGATCCGGGCAGCTGGCTTCAGTCTGCGCAGCGTGACCTCAGACATCACGCTGCGCTGTTCGCACATCTGGGGGAGGGGGAGCCAGGAGTAGGGAGCTGGGCAGCGTCTGAGCCTCCTGAGGATGCTCAATGCTGCCTGGCAGTGAAAAAACAAGGGGGCTTTCTAATCCAGAAATCCCCGGGATTGGAAGCTCCAATACTGGGATTGAACCCCGGCCAATTTTAAGTCTAAATCCTGGGATCCCGAGATTGGCCACCCTAGTTGCAGCGCTGGCAATGGCGCCTTAACTTGGCCCAGTCCCACTTACGGCTACACTTTCTAGCAGCCAACTAAATTGATCCTAAAGCATTAATTCAGATCAGAAGTGGAGCAGTGTTTCTGGCTATTCTGTAGAAACAAACTTTGTTAGTAATCAGAATCAGCTTTATTGGCCAGGTATACTTGCGTATACTAGGAATTTGTCTTCGGTTTGCTATACAACAGCCAAGTAGGTAACAGATAAGCAGGTGTGGGTGGGGGCAAGTAAAGTCACACAGATAGGTATACTGTAGGGACACAAGTTAGTTACATGTACGTCTAGTCAGTCAATGTTCAGGAGTTCAGCAGGCAGACTGCTTGGGGAAAGAAACTTTTGAGGCTTCTGGTGGACCTGGCGGGTACAGCCGTGTAACGCCTGCCTGAAGGAAGCAAGTTAAACATGCTGTGGCCGGGGTGTAGCTGGTCTTTTACTATCTTCATTGCCCGCTTTTTAGCTCCGGACAGGTACAGGTCCTGGACTGAGGGAAGGTCGGCCCCGATGATCTTCTCTGCGGTTCTGACCACCTTTTGGAGCCTGCATCTGTCCCTCGCGCTGGCGGAGCTGTACCATACCAGTATCGATGAGCACAGTACCGACTCCACAATCGCGAAGTAGAAGAGGAGCAGAAGCTTCTGTGGGATGTTGAACTTCCTTAGTTGCCTGAGGAAGAACAACCTCTGCTGTGCTTTCCCGACAGTGGTGTCAGCGTAGGACCCCCATTTAAGGTCCCGGGAGATTGTGGTCCCTAGAAACTTGAAAGAGTCCACTAGTGATACCACACTGTCAGCAATCATTAGCGGAGGTGCACTAGATGACTTCTTCCTGAAGTCCACTATCATCTCGACAGTTTTGAGGGGGTTGAGCTCAAGGTTGTTGTGGATGCACCACTGGGCCAGCCGGTCTACTTCCCGTCTATAGGCCGATTCGTCCCCGTCCTTGATGAGGCCGATGACGGTGGTGTCATCGGCGAATTTGATGATCTTTGCTGATTGCACCTCTGAGGTATTTGTGTACAGGGAGAAGAGCAGGGGTGAGAGGACACAGCCCTGAGGGGCCCCTGTACTAATGGACCGCATAATGTAGTATGTTATCTAACCTGTAACTGTACTGTATTATATATACTATGTGTATGAACTGATATGTAAGGTACAGTATATATGGTTTTAAAGTTATCTAGTAAAGATAACTGTATGTGTGTTTTTGATATATGGTGGCCGATTATAAATCGGACGCAGTTGCAGCTGTCCTTGCATCTTCTGCCGCAGTCGTGCCTGTGACGTAATGCTAATGCAGCTACAAAGCCCTTCCCTGGTGTCCGTGAATCTGAATGTTAAAGGACAAAGATGCCCATTGTCAGCGTCCCTGTACACAACCACTTCCAACATCACTGCTGCATCCTACTCAGAATCAGGCCCATGGTTAGCAACCATCGATGTTTCCGTCTAATGGAGATGCTTTTTCCATCCGATACCCGGTTTTGTGCTGATTGCCAACCAATGGATGCTGCTTTCAGACTACCATCCGATGGCTCCCGGCTTGTATTCAGCTGTGGGTATCTGGAAGCGGTGTCCGCAGCATGGCTCATGTGTGCATGTGAAGCTTCAGCTTCTTTAGCTCATGCACAGAGTATAGCCATCGATGGTTTAGATGCAGTTAAGACATAACAGGCCTGATTCAGAGATGGACTGTCAATGTCGGATGTATTGGAGCAATTGTTTGCTACTGTGCATGTTCCTAACTCGCACGAACATGTGCCCCGGGTGTGTCCATGCGGAGTCGCGGTTGCAATTTCAGACGCACATATGGAAAAGTGTTTAGAAAATATTGCGGCCGTTCCTGTTGTTGACAGGTGCTGTCTTAGCGCACACAGTCATAGGAGTGCAGCAGGTGTGATAGCGACAGTGCTGTGTACACAGACGCTCATACAGGAGGCCATACATACATGGATGGTGAAACTGCACCTGCATAGGTGCAACCGATGGTAAGGCAAGGCTGAGGCTCCTTATACCCATCCCTATAGTAGAGGGGCTGTGAGTTCTTTCCTGGGTACCCCAAAGTGTAGCCAGTGGAACATAAATCTGGTAATGTATGGGAGCAATGAAATGACAGTCAGCCATGGGCCCCTAAACACTGGGAAGCAGAAGCAAATGGTCATTCATATAAACTAGTTAAATCCAATTGATTTAACCGATGTGAACGCCAGTGTGTGCGCACCCCAATGGCACGTGCTGCACAAGACTATACATAGAGATCAGTGATCCCGGCCACAGCAGCATTTCCGTGTAATTGGCCGCCGCTGTGCACCGTGCCATCCCCAGAACGGTTCCCGTTCCCCGGACGGGAGCGCCGCGAGCACCCATCACCCATCCTGTCAGGAGTCCCCGCCCCCCAGCTCCTCCTCTCCCCCATGACGTGGCGTCTGCGCTGACGTCGCAGTGTGGGCGCGGCCGAGCAATATTTACGCTGCCAGCCCCGCCCCCAACAGTGACAGCAGTAGCGGCAGCAGCAGCTCAGTGCCGGCTGCTCCGGGATCATGGCGCCGTCTCACGCCCTGCGGTGCTGCCAGCGAGTGGTGGGCTGGGTGCCGGTGCTCTTCATCACCATGGTAGTGTGCTGGTCCTACTACGCCTATGTGCTGGAGCTGTGTATCTGTAAGTACTGCGCTCCCTGCCGGCCCTACACTGACACCCGCCCCGGGTCACCCAGGCTGAGTGCACATGAGGTCGGGTGTGTGTGTATAGAAGGCTTCCGTATTACATGTATGTGTACAGTACAGGAGATCTGTGCTACATGTGTGTGTGGAACAGGATGTGTCTTACATATATGTTCATGCAATACAGGATATGTGTGTGTATTGCAGGTTGTATGTGCAACATGTCTGTGTGCAGGGTATATATTACATATGTGTGTGTGCAGTGCAGGTTATTTTTGTTACATACTGTATATGGGAGCAGTAATCTTATGACATGTTTATAGTATTGTATATTGTGTGTACAGTATTTTGCTTAATGTTAAATGGGCATATACTGTAGCACAGTTGTACATATACTGTAGCACATATACTGTATCACTGTACACACACACAGTAAGCTGTGTGTGTACAGTGATTAATATTATATGATGTATATGTATATGTGTCTGTGTGCACTGCCTCTGTAGGGTTGTGTATATGCGACCATACATTAAATTACCTTTGTGTGTACAAACTGCACATTTGTTGTACTTTGTGGGTGTGTGCTGATAATTTCACTTGCCCCGTGGGTGTGTGTGATTGTTGTGTGCAGTGACACAATGTTTGGCATTGCTTCCTCCCAGTGCTGAGGTGATGAATAGTCTGATTCCAGTCAGGTCCTTATCTGTGCTGAGATTATATGTTCTCGCCGTGTTTGTGGCTTTCTCCCAGGTGCTTCGGTTTCCTGCCACAGTCCATAATGTTCCTGTAGGCTAATTTGCTGCTGACCACGATGGACCCTAGTGTGTAGTGATGTGAGATTTTAGACTGTAAACGCTGTTGGTGCTGGGAGTGTTGTGAATTATTAAATATGCTTTGTAGAGTGCTGTGTAATATGACAGTGCTTTATAAATAACGGCTAATCAGCGGAATGTGCTTTATATGATGCCACCGACTCGTTGTTGCTACAGGCCATAGGTTTGCTCGGAGGTCTCATGCAGGTGTGTTGAGGAGAGGGCTGGCATGCAGGCTCTGTGCGGGCCCCCCCTACTTCTCTCTGACGGCAAGTATATTCTGGCTTTATGCTTGAGTCTAATGCGCAGGTCTCTGGGAACATGGCACCTGTTCCTTGTTCCCAGGGGACATCTCTGTTGCGCATGTTCAAATCTCCAGGAAAATAGCTGTGGCCATTTTTCCAGTGATTTAAGTCTGCAGCGCGGCTGTCGCGGGACTCCTGAGGGGGAAGCATAATTATATGGGTGTAGTGTGGGCCCCCATGGACCCAGGGGCCTGTGTGACCTTGCACCCATTATAGATTAGCCTATGGTCCAGTGGAACGACCAATGTTCCCCCCCCCCCCCCAATGCTCCATCTTCTAACGCAAGCTGCGTATCTGAGAGGCTGGCATTACACAATACAGGTTCTCTATTTGTATGTCTTCTCAGATCCCTTTGACCGAAAACACACAGCACTGACCCGAATGCGGGAGCTACTGATCTAATCCCACACGTCGCCCCTTCTTTCTCAGGGGAGCTGAGAGTGTACTTGTTGCATCCCCAGTGGATGGTCAGACACCTATCTGAGGTATTCTCCAGTTATCCCCCCTTCGTCTGGTATGGTACCATACATAAAGCAGTCAGGAGGTGCCCCGTGAGAGTGTACTCGTTGCATCCCCAGAGGCAGACGGTCATACACATGTCCAAGGCATACTCCAGTTGTCGCCCCTTTGTCTGCTGTGGTACCGTACATAGAGCAATCAGATGGTGCCCTGTGAGTGTTGCTGTGTTATTTGTGTAAGGACTTTATAATGTTCCTGCCACCCATGGTTTGTTTGATCATTTAAAATCGGTTTCAGATGGCCATCACTAGGGAACAGTGACCATGAATGACGTAACAGACCCTTTTCTTTGCAGCAAAACATTTTAAAAATACATTGTAAAAGTATGCATGGGCTATAGATGTTACGCAGTTGGCATGCAGTCACCATATTGCCGTTTAAAATATCAGCATTCACAGTATCAACAGCAGAAGGTTAACATTGATGACGTCGACATCTGTAAAATGTTGATATTGACATTAAAATGTGTCATAGTGTCGATATTTCCAGGAGGCTTGGGGTCAGCGGTTGCCATTAGAGTTAGGGACAGATTAAAAAGAAAACCAGCAAGTTGCCGTTTTAACAGTGTCGACTTAACATCAGCATGCTGAATGTTGATATTGTAAATGTCGACATGTTCAATCTTTACAATGTCAACGTACCGATTTTCTAACCTATATGTCGAACCCCTGTAGTCACTTATGTGTGTCCTTTGCCAGGTGCAGTTCCTGTTTGTCCATGTACAGTATATTGTAACGAGATGAGAAGTGAAAAGGTCAACAATAACAATGAGTGTTATCAACAGTTGTGATAACTAAAATGTCTACAAGCAATGTGTTTACATTGTTAGAATGTCAACTTTAGGATTACGCTGCAGGTGGGATAGGGGGTAGTGATTAGGGATAGCGAAGACCTACTTGCCAGAACACCAGAGGTTCAGAGGTCTGACCCGGAAGTGACAGTCACTCGACTGCCAGGACTCTGAAGATGCCGCTGCAGCCACCAGGAGAAGGTAAGTCACCGCTGGGCCACCAGGGATGATATGTCGACATTAAAACATGCCGACATCTCATGACTGTCTAGCTGTCCACATGGTCAGCGTCATAATTAGGAATATATATATATATATATATATATATATATATATATATATACATACATACATACATACATACATACATACATACATACATACATACATACATACATACATACACCCCTATGTGGCTTTCAAACTAAAATGCACAATTTAATCCACGTGCTTGTTTTGGCCCCCTTTTCGACCATCTCAGTCCGACATCAAAAGATGTCGGACTGAGATGCGGACCCAGAGCAGGAGAAGGGGGAGAGCCGCAGGGAGACGGGGGACAGCCGGCGGGCATACAGGGGACATCAGCGCTACAGTAGCGCTGCAGCAGGATGTCTCACGGCAGCTTCCACCCGGCTCCAGCACGCTTTGTGGAGCCGGGTGGACACTGCCATGAGGTCGGGCGGCTGAGTGACATCCTGCTGCAGCGCTACTCCAGCGCTGATCTCCCCTGTATGCCCGCCGGCTGTCCCCCGCTGGTCTCCCCGCGGCTCGCCCCCCTTCTCCTCCTCTGGGTCCCTCATCTCAATTCGACTTGAAAAAGTCGAATTAAGATGAGATTGAATAGGGGTTGTCGGATTCATTCCGACAAATACATGTCTGACTGGATCCGACTTTAATTGAATATACCCCTTTGAGTCCTCACACTGTAATGGATGTAGTTTAAAGTGCTTTAAATTAGGAGCCATGGTGGGGGTATTCAATTAAAAGCAAAGGGAGTGAATTGCTGTTTCCGCGGCGTGTAAACGCGGACAACGGCAGCCTGTTTCTCCTCCTTCAACCCAGCTGGCCGAATGCTGTATTCGCCTAAAAGTGCTCGCTACCTATGTGGCAGCAAGCACTTTCGAGCAAGATCCCTGCTGCCGTAAAGTGCGGCAGTGTCAATCTGTCCGGCACCTAACTGAATTCCCCCCTTAGTATCTAATTAGTGTTCCATAGTTTATTTAGGTGAAAAGAACTTGTAAAGCACACACACATCATTTTTACTGTTTTACCATAAATTCCATGGCCAAAGCATAAGAAAGGAACGGAATACTAATAAAATGCAAATACCGAGTGCTTTTATAAACTCATGAAAAGAGATTTGAAAATACACAAACCCCCCCCCCCCCCCCACCCCAACACCCTAAAGATTTGTTCGCACCTTTCCACTGTTCATAAACTAATGAAAAGCAAATCTAAAATGGGATCCGGTCTCTAGGTCGACCACTATTGGTCGACCTGTTCTAGGTCAACAGATTGACATGAGTTTTTCACAATTTTTTTATTTTTTAACTTTTTTTTACCTTCATATTTAACGATCCACGCGGACTACGATTGAGAATAGTAACCTTCGCGCGGGCGGGCACGGTGCACTAATTGGGGTTCCCGGTCACTGTACGTAGAAAACGACAACAAAAAACATTAAAAACTCATGTCTACCTAGAGACCCTGTCGACCTAGTTACTGTTGACCTAGTTACTGTCGATGCATACCACACCCATCTAAAATATAGTATCAATATAGTATGAAGAACTCCCCATTTTTGTAGTGTGAATGTATGGCACAGTTACAATAGATGACAGCAGTGCCATAGACGTCCCATTAATAGCACATCACTAAAGAACACATACATTTTCATGGGCTTTTATTTTTATTCCCAGTGCCTATTTGAAATGGCAATGCACAAATCGAATCATATTAGATCATGGTTTATTTTACTATGAAGCTTCAGTTACTTTTGAGTTATCGTTGTCTCAATTTAGTGTACTTTCAGGACAAACCATTTCCTGTCCTCTTTTATGGTCTTTTGTCCTTTCATGGAAGACAGAGGCAGCGTAACTGGTCAGTGCTCATAAGATAGAATTACCCAGCATTGTTTGTGTATGATACCAGAGTTACGATGTGTGTGAGAATTCTGCTACTGCAAGGAATTTATAGAGATGAGCGGGTTCGGTTTTACTCGGATCTCAAAGCGGCATCTTATTGGCTCACGGATGTCACGTGTTTTGGATAGCCAATAAGAAAAATCTGGATAAAACCGAACTGGCGTTAAATCCGAACCCGCTCATCTCTATTTATTACTGAGGCCCTAGGAAATTGGCTGCCTTTTTTGGGTCTGGGACTCCAGGTCGACAACAAAAAGGTTGACACACCTTAGGTCGACGCCAATTGGTCGACACACCTTAGGTCGACATGGACAAAAGGTCGACATGGAATAAGGTCGACATGAGTATTTTATGTTTTTTGGGTGTCGTTTTCTTCGTAGAGTGACTGGGAACCCCAATTAGTGCACCACGTCCCCTCGCATGGCTCGTTTCGCTCGCCATGCTTCGCTCGGCACAGATTACCGTTCCAATCGTAGTCCACGTGGATCGTTAAGTATGAAAAAGTTCCAAAAAAGAAAACAATTGTGAAAAACTCATGTCGACCTTTTTCCATGTCGACCTAAGGTGTCGACCAATTGGCGGCAACCTAAGGTGTGTCGACCTTTTTGTTGTCGACCTGGAGTCCGGATACCGCCTTTTTTAGCGGTGTTCTATGTATATATTTGGTGTGTGTATGTACGTAGCCGAATACTAGGCTTTTATAGTGTAATATGCGTGTAGTATACATGTCTATCACTAGTTACCGAGGATGATTATTATTTATTGGATTTATTTTTGTATTGAAGAGGTGATGTGATCTTTTGGTTATTTATTTGATGTACTAACGCATACTATAAGGTATTTTCAATAGACTTTTGTATAGGGCATCTACGATTTTTGTACAGGGCAACAGAATATGTTAGTGACATGTGAATAAATGTTGGAAACGCATAAGAAAGCTTAAAACTGTTTAACCCAAGTTTTCCTAGGAGGCCACAAAAACGAATTACTCCTATTTTGCAAAACCACCACATATGATCAAACGTCATTGTCGGCGGTTCCTGCGGCCAAGATATGGGTCAGTCAGTGAGTCGCCCGTACATGCAGGCAGATATACGGACATATTGGTATCTGCCGTGCTGTACAGCCTACGTGATATGTCTGTGAACAATGTGGTTCAGACATATTGGCTGTAACACGAGCTAATGGTCCAGCTAATACATCGTTTGTTGTCTGTACGAACTTAATGTGGGCAAGTGTGTACTTAGCCCAAGTCCCCTTTTTTTTTTTTTCTTCTTTTTTTTTTGTTCATACGGTTTATGTACTTTGTAAGGCGCTGTGGACCCCTTGTAGCACCATATAAATAAAGGATCATAATAATTGGCAGCCAACAGTAAATACAATACACCACTATTCTAAAACTAAATCATGGGTCCTAAATCTGACTCTACCATTAATCAACCATTGAAACCACTATTTTATATTATATATGCATGCCTGTTTTGTCCACCCCCAGTATAATTCTTTTACATTCATTCTACAAGTTCATTGTTGCTCAGCTGAAGGAAGCGGCAAGACTGTAAAGTTTTGCCTATGGCCACTGTTGTCTTGCAGTTGTAATGTGATGTTGAACTCCCTATAAGGCTAGGGCCTGATATACAGCTACAGGTACAGTAAAGGGAAAGTTGAAAAGAACAATGCTCAGTATCATTGCACCAGTGAGATTACAAAGGATAAAGTGTGATCATTTTCTGCACTGGTATTCTGTGACATCCACTCACTTTGTTCTTTCCTTCCAAATGTAAACCCTCTTTGTCACAAGGAACGCTCTGAACATTTGTGTCTCCCATGATTGCCCTTGTACCGCTAAGAAATCCAGCGACGAATCCAATCCTGGTAAGATTAGCACTAAAGGATTAGGATTTATACTGCTGTCAGACCTCAAGCTGTGCTTCAGTCTGCAGTGCTGGGAACTTTCCACTAGGTCAATAAAAGGCGTCGCACATTGCCAAGTGACCAGCGTCTTGCACAGTATTCCCAGTGATATTAATACTTCGCTGCCAGAGTGCAGATGTTTGACCGCTTTAAATGGTATCTATGAGATACAGCTTCCTGTCTATAAAAGATTATTTGTCGCATCCAATAACGTGTTAAGACCCCCATCCACTAGTGCGATATGGGCGCTTTTTATGCGATTGAGACGGATTGCCTGAAAAGTGTCACATTGCATGTCCTTTTCATGCGATTGCGTTGCGAGGCGCGTTCCCGTGTGCCTCGCATCGCAGTCTTGGATCACATGGGCTGACCATTATATTTCTCTCAATCGCACAGAAATAGGTTTAATAATGTTAGATCGCATGAGATAAATCACATTCAAAGGCCCCATACACTTATACGACATGACTGTCCATCATGTCATATAATATTCCCTCCAACCTCCCGGCAGCCTCCCCGTTGGTGGGATAGTGTTAGATATATCTTATGCAGTTTGTTTGTTTTTTGCATACGATGTATCTTTTACTTTCCCATCCATTTACTGCGGGATCCAACATATAACGAGTGCAGCACTCGTGATGTGTCTGATTTGGGGGGATCTGATCCGATGCACACGGGAACGCGCATCGGATCGGGGGAAAAGCACACCGAAAATGCCCGATTTCACCCAATTTGTCGGGCCGAATGCCCGAATTGGGCTGAATCAGGCATTATCAGTCTAGTGCAGGCATTCCCAACCACGGTCCTCAAGGCACACCAACAGTGCAGGTTTTAGTGATATCCAGGCTTGAGCACAGGTGACTTAATTAGTAGCTCAGTTATTTTGATTTAACCATCTGTGCTGCAGCCTGGATATCACTAAAACCTGCACTGTTGGTGTGCCTTGAGGACCGTGGTTGGGAATACCTGGTCTAGTGTATGGGGCCCTGTACAAAATACACTCAAGTAGCACATCGCAATCGCATGGCTCCCGGGAAGCTGCCAGCCAGATTGCAGGAAAAAAGGATCCAACTCATTGCTGAGATAAATCTCGCTAGTGGATGGGAGCCTTAGAGTGTCCTTATATTCTGAGGTCTATAAAATAGCATGAAGCTAGTAATTATGTCAGAACGTGCCTTGATGTAAATCCTCATACAGTTGACTTAGGCTTTGTGGTGCTATAACAGGATCCTTGAACATGTGTTAGGAACATGTGGCTCTTACTCTGTGAAAGACTTAGCACTGTAATGATACAATAACATAAGTTGGTAGGTGGCTCATTCTTGTACTTTGGGTTTATCCTAATATTTTCAGGCACAGGGCTGGAGATGTCCTCTTATTCATCTGATGGGGATGCAGTCACCACGTTGACTTTCATAAAGTGGACACCAGAGTGTTGAAATTGCAACATGGAACGTGTCCACACATAATATGCTGACATCCTGTAAAATGGAGACATTAGAGTTAGGCTGCCGTGTGAGGTTTAGGATTAGGCTGTATGTCAACATTAGGACTATGTCGACGTGATGATTGTCTGAAAACCATACTGAAGCCATCTGATGATCACTCTCATTGTGCTTGCTTTGGGTGAAGTCATAGAAAATTAATTGCAAAATCTTTAGCAGTGTGACTGTGGTCCTCCCAGTGTCTGCGGTCTCCCGGGGTCTGCAATGCCCATTGCACAATATCGCTATGATCATGGTGGAGGCCAGAGCAACCCTTCCATAAGAGTTTACCTTACATACCCTGCCAGCATGTACCTTTGCCAATACAGTAATGGTCCACATTTTTATATTTAAATATATTTGTATGATTACACTCCCATCTTGGGATCTGATTTCTTGTTGCAAGTGGTTTGCAGTTCCACATTTGTGTTTGTCTGTTCTATACAGATAGTATTGGGGAAGAAACGGTTGTGATTAGATTTAGCTGCAGATTGTGGCCTTAGGGCCTAATTCAAGGTTGATCGCAAAACCAAAATCATCCTCTAATGGGCAAAACCATGGGCCTAATGCAGACCTGATCGCTAGCAAGCGATTTTTGCACTGCTGCGATCAGATAGTCACCGCCTACAGGGGTAGTGTACTTTAGCTGTGCAAGTGTGTAAACGCATGTGTAGCAGAGCTGTACAAACAGATTTTGTGCAGTCTCTGCGCAGCCCAGGACTTACTCAGCCGCTGCGATCACTTCAGCCTGTCCGGGACCAGAATTGACGTCAGGAACCCTTCTTGCAATGCATGGACACGCCTGCGTTTTTCCAGACACTTCCTGAAAACGGTCAGTTGACACCCAGAGACGCCTTCTTCCTGTCACTCTCCTTGCGATCACCCGTGCGAACGGAACCGTTGCACAAACCAATCGCTGAGCGGCGATCTGCTTTGTACCCGTGCGCATTGTGGTGCATATGCAATTTGGGCCTGATTGCCCGCTGTGCGGAAATGCACAGCAGCGATCAGGTCTGAATTACCCCCCCATGTGCACTGCAGGTGAGGCAGATGTTACGTGCAGAGTTAGATTTGGGTGGGGTGTGTTTAAACTGAACTCTACATTTTCGTGTAAAAATAAAGCAGCCAGTATTTACCCTGCACAGAAACAATATAACCCACCCAAATCTAAATCTCTCTGCACATGTTATATCTGCCCCACCCGCAGTGCACATGGTTTTGCCCATTAGAGGAATATTTTGCTTTTACAATCAACCTTGAATTAGGCCTTAGTTTCTAACAGGTGTGGCGTTGCCTTTGTGTTCTCTGCCGCTCTGCGATAAATACGAAAGACTTAAGTCAGGGTACACAAATGGCTAATTATTGTCCATTTGCAGAGCAACACCACTCTCACTAAAGCACACAGCTGCCAGTCAGTGCCACAGGAAGTGGGGTGCAGCCATCTTGTCAAAAACATAGGCCTATTGCCCAATTGGCAAATGTAATTCACCAATAGCGGACTAAGGGCCTAATTCGGCATGGATCGCTCTTCGGAGAAATCCCAAATTGAGCGATTGGCTAATGACTGCGCATGCGTAGTTTTCACATTGCGTACGTGCGAGGGGTAATTGTGACAGAAAATGAGTACAGATCGTAATCGCAATGTAGCCGCTGTTTGACTGACAGGAAGCCGGTGTTTCTGGGCAGAAACCTGCTCTTTTTACTGGGTGTGTCAGAAAAAACGCTGGCATGCCCAGGCATTTTTGGAGAGGGTCTCTGATGTCGGCGTAGACCACTTCCAGGCCATCTCAGTTGCAGATTAGTTGCAACCTCAGACCTACTCACACTTGCTCAGACTGCAAAGTTTCTTCGATAGTCCAGGAATTGCGTTTTCATCTGCGAGTGGATACAATCGCAATTTTGCACAGGACGTTTTTTCTTCCTGTTGGGGGGCGGCGCCTTTCCACTCGCAAGCATTGAAGAGCTAGACACGCTCATACTTTTGAAAGCTCCTAGTTTTTTGCGGCTTTTTGAAACCTTCCTGCATTGGGCAGGACTAAACTCGTTGTAACCATTGTATGCGAGTGTAATTGTGTTAGAGCTCAGAGTCCTGAAGGAGCAGCCCAGAAGTCAGTCCGCCTGGTAGAAAGTGTTGTCATAAGTGTGTGACAAGGGGCTGTAGCTTCTCACCCACCATCTTGTCTGATAAATACAATGATAATACAATGGAATTTTTATTACATTGTAATTTAATAGCAAATTGAAAGTCTACATTTTGGGAGGGTAAAAATGCCAGTGGAATTTGAAATCAATACAAAATAAAAGTCACAAAGGAAAGCACAATAAGAACCAGGGTGGTGATGTAGGTGCAGACATGAGGCAAAGAGAACCCTGCTTTCCAAGAGCTTACAATCTAGAGGATTATTGTACCTATTACACATGGTATTCCAGTGGTGCAACAGGCAGCATCTGATCTTGTAGAGTGACCACTAGTATTCTAGGAATGTACCTATTTGTGTTTCCACAGTGTCTCGTTTAGAAAACCAGGAAGCCATTACAGCAAGGTTTCCTGTTGTAGCTTTCAATACCATTAAGCCTATAATGTAAATATGGAGCAGAGAGCAGCACAGTACAAATCTGTCCTCCACATTTGTGAACGGAACAGGAGTCCGGCGCACATGTGCGACAGCGAGAGTAGTCCCTACTGTGTAGTATGGTGCACTACTGTCTCCCCTCCTCCCTGCACCACATTTATATGCTGCCTCTTCTATTATGAGGATGGGCCGTATTATTTATAAACTACGTATTACATGTACTGTAAGTCAATATTACTCATGGCGACACTCTGGGGAGGCTTAAATATAACATTTATGCTGATATGAGTTTACCTGTAACTGACATGCTTGCAGATGGTCATCACAGTAAATGGTGTGTATGCATGTGAATTTATTCCTGCAGGGAAAAAATAAATACATTTTTTTTTATATATATAATATTATATATATATATATACATACATACATACATACATACATACATACATACATACATACATACATACATATTGAGTATCCCTTATCCAAAATGCTTGGGACCAGAGGTATTTTGGATATCGGATTTTTCCGTAGTTTGGAATAATTGCATACCATAATGAGATATCATGGTGATGGGACCCAAGTCTAAGCACAGAATGCATTTATGTTTCATATACACCTTATACACACAGCCTGAAGGTCATTTAATACAATATTTTTAGCAACTTTGTGAATTAAACATAGTTTGTGTACAATGAGCCATCAGAAAACAAAGGTTTCACTATCTCACTCTCACTGCAAAAATTCCGTAATTTGGAATATTCCGTATTTCGGAATATTTGGATATGGGATACTCAACCTGTGTGTGTGTATATCTCTATCTCTATCTCTATCTCTATCTCTATCTCATCTTGCTAGCTGAGTTATACTCAGGCCTGTACTTATGCTGTAGTTATGTGTAAGAGAGAGAGAGAGGTTTTATATGCCTGCAATGTGCAGTCAGGATGATGCCAAAGGTCATCTGTATTCCAGTGAGAGCCACACCTGTGGGGGTGGAATCTGTTTTGATCAGGATATGATTTTACTGTGTAGGAACTGATCAGGAGAACTGGTTTATACAGCAACTAACTTTGGGGGGTTATTGAACTAGCAGCGATGGGTCTGACTGATGACTAGGAGCACCTCACCACCAACTATTTCTTAGTCTTTTCCTTGTGCCCTTTAGAGTTGTGCAGGAACATCTGGCCCTAACTGTGTGGAGTTTGTATATACTCCCCGTACTTGTGTGGGTTTCCTCCGGGTACTCCAGTTTCCTTCCACATTCCAAAAATATACTGGTAGGTTAATTGGCTTCTGACAAAATTAACCAATATATAAATATGCTAGGGAATATATATTGTAAGCTCTACTGGGGCAGGGACTGATGTAAATGGCCAAATATTCTCTCTGTAAAGCGCTGCGGAATATGTGTGCGCCATATAAATAACTGATAAATAAATAAATAATGTGTGATGCTACTGTAGTATAATTACTGGTGATGGGCTTGCCGCACATGTTAAATAACATACAGTGTGTCCATGCATCTACCAATTAACAATACATTTATCTTGTACTCTTATTGATAGGAGTCACTGTTGCTATTCCTGAATATGGTTCGTAGGCAATACAGTGATACATGCAGGCTTTTATTACAAAGGAGATTCCAATATTTATATTGTTACTAAAATGCTTGCTGGTGGCAGTAAACTATAGTAAAGGGATCTTGGGAAATGGTGTGTGTTGTTTTTTGTTTTTGTTTTTTTCTAATTTAATTTCCTTTTTTGTAAATCTTGTGCACACGTCGTCCTAGAAAGTCTTTAGCAATCCTCTATTCTTTGGGAACAGGGCTCTTTTTGTTAATGTTTGCGTTCATCGGATTAGACCTTATATACTGTACACAGGAATTTATCAATGAGGTAAAATGTTCATTATGGCTAATATTCCTTGATTAAACAGATTGTCCAAGATATGCTAACATTGCTATCCAAGTGCGTTCACTAGCTCCGCTTCCCAGTAATGTGCTGCCCAGTGCCAGAACGTTCCTCCTGAGAGAGGCATCTTTCAATAACGTACCTCGCTGTCTTCTTCCTAGAATTTTAGAAGTCGCCCCAAATTGTTCTATAACTCCAGCATAACTATTGCACTTTTAATGAGCTAATGGATAATGTACGTCCAGATGTCATAAAATGAAACCCAGCGTGAGTGCGAGTGTCTCTGCAGAGGAAGCGGTCCGTCCTATGGTTATTATTATTATATCCTACTGTCACACTATCCTATTATACAGATGTAATACATATATTATTACCAGCCCATTACAGGAGTAAAACGGCATATTACAAGCCAGTGAGGAGTCCTACGACTTGGATAAAAGTATCTCCTCATAAAAAGTGCTTTGTACAGGGACCGCTCTTTGGCGTCTAATAAATCTTTTCCCGTGAGGGGTATGTTCTGCCCTTTAATTTAAAACTAAGAAAGGGTTCTCTCATCGGTGTTCTGCCTGTGCTCTGGGCTATTCTGTGCTACGTAATAACAGTGACATTGGGTGGAAGTGTTACGTTACTCGATTCCTGTTTCTCACTATTTTTATTTCTTTTTATTACCATTGAATTGTGGTAGCAAATAGGAGATTTACACCCCTGTCCTATGTCCTTATGTGGAAAGGTAACCTAATAGCAATTAGCATTTTTTCGGGCCCATTTATTAACGATTGATAAAACTCCTTGTTAATGATAAAACTTGTTGCGTATGATAAATGGTGCTCCATGCTCCCAGCTGTCATTTCTCAAACGCAGGACAGTTTGGAGCTGATTGGCTGGAGCACAATTTATCATACACAACAAGTTTTATCACTTGTTGATAAATGAGCCCCTTAATTTGTTAAATAAGGTGTTGAATTCTGACAAATTGTTTTTGAGTGTAAACATTTTGGCTCAGATTTAGCAAGCCTTGGAGAGGGATATATATCACGGTGATAACGTACCAACCAACCAGCTCCTAACTGTCATTTCTCTGACGTCCTAGTGGATGCTGGGACTCCGTAAGGACCATGGGGAATAGCGGCTCCGCAGGAGACAGGGCACAAAATAAAAGCTTAAGGATCAGGTGGTGTGCACTGGCTCCTCCCCCTATGACCCTCCTCCAAGCCTCAGTTAGATTTTTGTGCCCGGCCGAGAAGGGTGCAATCTAGGTGGCTCTCCTGAGCTGCTTAGAATAAAAGTTTAGTTAGGTTTTTTTATTTTCAGTGAGTCCTGCTGGCAACAGGCTCACTGCATCGTGGGACTAAGGGGAGAAGAAACGGACTCACCTGAGTGCAGAGTGGATCGGGTTTCTTAGGCTACTGGACACTAGCTCCAGAGGGACGATCACAGGTTCAGCCTGGATGGGTCACCGGAGCCGCGCCGCCGTCCCCCTTACAGAGCCAGAAGAGACGAAGAGGTCCGGTGAAATCGGCGGCAGAAGACATCCTGTCTTCAGACTAAGGTAGCGCACAGCACCGCAGCTGTGCGCCATTGCTCTCAGCACACTTCACACTCCGGTCACTGAGGGTGCAGGGCGCTGGGGGGGGAGCGCCCTGAGACGCAATATAACAGAATACCTTAGGTGGCAAAACAGAATACATCACATATAGCTCCTGGGCTATATGGATGTATTTTAATCCCCTGCCATTTTACACAAAAAAGCGGGAGATAAGGACGTCGTGAAGGGGCGGAGCCTATCTCCTCGGCACACAAGCGCCATTTTCCCTCACAGCTCCGCTGGAAGGACGGCTCCTTGACTCTCCCCTGCAGTCCTGCTTCAGAATCAGGGTAAAAAAGAGAAGGGGGGGCATTTTTGGCAGCAAATAACGATAATAACAGCAGCTATAAGGGAATAACACTTATATAAGGTTATCCCTGTATATATATATATATATATATAGCGCTGGGTGTGTGCTGGCAGACTCTCCCTCTGTCTCTCCAAAGGGCTAAGTGGGGTCCTGTCCTCTATCAGAGCATTCCCGGTGTGTGTGCTGTGTGTCGGTACGCGTGTGTCGATATGTATGAGGAGGAAAATTATGTGGAGGCGGAGCAGTTGCCTGTGTTGGTGATGTCACCCCCCAGGGAGTCGACACCTGACTGGATGATTGTATTTAAACAATTAAGTGATAATGTCAGCAATTTGCAAAAAACTGTTGACGACATGAGACAGCCGGCAAATCAATTAGTGCCTGTCCAGGCGTCTCAGACACCGTCAGGGGCGCTAAAACGCCCGTTACCTCAGTGGGTCGACACAGACCCTGACACAGATACTGAGTCTAGTGTCGACGGTGACGAGACAAACGTAATGTCCAGTAGGGCCACACGTTACATGATCACGGCAATGAAAGAGGCATTGAACCTTTCTGACACTACAAGTACCACAAAGAAGGGTATTATGTGGGGTGAGAAAAAACTACCAATATTTTTTCCTGAGTCAGAGGAAATAAATGAGGTGTGTGAAAAAGCGTGGGTTTCCCCCGATAAAAAACAGCTAATTTCTAAAAAATTATTAGCATTATATCCTTTCCCGCCAGAGGTTAGGGCGCGTTGGGAAACACCCCCTAGGGTAGATAAGGCGCTCACACGTTTATCAAAACAAGTAGCGTTACCGTCTCCTGATACGGCTACCCTAAAAGAACCAGCTGATAGAAGGCTGGAAAATATCCTAAAAAGTATATACACACATACTGGTGTTATACTGCGACCAGCAATCGCCTCAGCCTGGATGTGCAGTGCTGGAGTCGCATGGTCGGAGTCCCTGACCGAGAATATTGATACCCTGGATAGGGACAATATTTTGTTAACTATAGAACATTTAAAGGATGCATTACTATATATGCGTGATGCACAGAGGGATATTTGCACCCTGGCATCAAGAGTAAGTGCTATGTCCATCTCTGCCAGAAGAGCGTTATGGACGCGACAGTGGTCAGGGGATGCGGATTCCAAACGGCACATGGAAGTATTGCCGTATAAAGGGGAGGAGTTATTTGGGGCTGGTCTATCGGACCTGGTGGCCACGGCAACGGCTGGAAAATCCACCTTTTTACCCCAGGTCACTCCACATCAGCAGAAAAAGACACCGTCTTTTCAAACTCAGTCCTTTCGTTCCCATAAGTACAAGCGAGCAAAAGGCCACTCTTTTCTGCCCCGGGGCAGAGGAAGAGGAAAAAGACTGCACCATGCAGCCGCTTCACAGGAGCAGAAGCCCTCCCCTGCTTCTGCCAAGTCTTCAGCATGACGCTGGGGCTTTACAAGCAGACTCAGATATGGTGGGGGCCCGTCTCAAGAATTTCAACGCGCAGTGGGCTCACTCGCAAGTGGATCCCTGGATTCTACAGGTAGTATCGCAGGGGTACAAACTGGAATTCGAGGCGTTTCCCCCTCGTCGTTTCCTGAAGTCTGCTTTACCTAAGTCTCCCTCCGACAGGGAGGCAGTTTTGGAAGCCATTCACAAGCTGTATTCCCAGCAGGTGATAATCAAGGTACCCCTCCTGCAACAAGGAAAGGGGTATTATTCCACGCTGTTTGTGGTACCGAAGCCGGACGGCTCGGTGAGACCAATTTTAAATCTGAAATCCTTGAACACTTGCATAAAAAGGTTCAAATTCAAGATGGAGTCACTCAGAGCAGTGATAGCAAACCTGGAAGAAGGGGACTATATGGTGTCTCTGGACATCAAAGATGCTTATCTCCACGTCCCGATATACCCTTCTCACCAAGGGTACCTCAGGTTTGTAGTACAAAACTGTCATCATCAGTTTCAGACGCTGCCGTTTGGATTGTCCACGGCACCTCGGGTCTTTACCAAGGTAATGGCCGAAATGATGATTCTTCTACGAAGAAAAGGCATTTTAATTATCCCTTACTTGGACGATCTCCTGATAAGGGCAAGATCCAGGGAACAGTTAGAAGTCGGAGTAGCACTATCTCAGGTAGTGTTACGTCAGCACGGGTGGATTCTAAATATTCCAAAATCGCAGCTGATTCCAACGACACGTCTACTGTTCCTAGGAATGATTCTGGACACAGTCCAGAAGAAGGTGTTTCTCCCGGAGGAGAAGGCCAGGGAGTTATCAGAGCTAGTCAGGAACCTCCTAAAACCAGGACAGGTCTCAGTGCATCAGTGCACGAGGGTCCTGGGGAAAATGGTGGCTTCTTACGAAGCGATTCCATTCGGAAGATTCCATGCAAGAACATTTCAGTGGGATCTACTGGACAAATGGTCCGGATCGCATCTGCAGATGCATCAGCGGATAACCCTGTCGCCAAGGACAAGGGTGTCTCTCCTGTGGTGGCTGCAGAGTGCTCATCTACTAGAGGGCCGCAGATTTGGCATTCAGGATTGGATCCTGGTAACCACGGATGCCAGCCTGAGAGGCTGGGGAGCAGTCACACAGGGAAGGAATTTCCAGGGCCTGTGGTCAAGCTTGGAAACGTCTCTTCATATAAACATTCTGGAACTAAGGGCCATTTACAATGCCCTAAGTCAAGCAAAACCTCTGCTTCAGGGTCAGGCGGTGTTGATCCAATCGGACAACATCACGTCAGTCGCCCACGTAAACAGACAGGGCGGCACGAGAAGCAGGAGGGCAATGGCAGAAGCTGCAAGGATTCTTCGCTGGGCGGAAAATCATGTGATAGCACTGTCAGCAGTATTCATTCCGGGAGTGGACAACTGGGAAGCAGACTTCCTCAGCAGACACGACCTTCACCCGGGAGAGTGGGGACTTCACCCAGAAGTCTTCCACCTGATTGTAAACCGTTGGGAAAAACCAAAGGTGGACATGATGGCGTCACGTCTAAACAAAAAACTGGACAGATATTGCGCCAGGTCAAGGGACCCTCAGGCAATAGCAGTGGACGCTCTGGTAACGCCGTGGGTGTACCAGTCAGTGTATGTGTTCCCTCCTCTGCCTCTCATACCAAAAGTACTGAGAATCATAAGAAGGAGAGGAGTAAGAACTATACTCGTGGTTCCGGATTGGCCAAGACGGACTTGGTACCCGGAACTTCAAGAGATGCTCACGGACGAACCGTGGCCTCTACCTCTAAGAAAGGACCTGCTACTGCAGGGGCCTTGTCTGTTCCAGGACTTACCGCGGCTGCGTTTGACGGCATGGCGGTTGAACGCCGGATCCTGAGGGAAAAAGGCATTCCAGAAGAAGTCATCCCTACTCTGGTCAAAGCCAGGAAGGACGTAACCGCAAAACATTATCACCGCATTTGGCGTAAATATGTTGCGTGGTGTGAGGCCAAGAAGGCCCCTACAGAGGAATTTCAACTGGGTCGTTTCCTTCATTTCCTGCAAATAGGACTGTCTATGGGCCTAAAATTAGGGTCCATTAAGGTTCAAATTTCGGCCCTGTCGATTTTCTTCCAGAAAGAACTGGCTTCAGTACCTGAAGTTCAGACATTTGTAAAAGGGGTGCTGCACATACAGCCTCCTTTTGTGCCTCCAGTGGCACCTTGGGATCTCAATGTGGTGTTGAGTTTTCTAAAGTCACATTGGTTTGAACCACTTTCCACTGTGGACTTAAAATATCTCACATGGAAGGTGTCAATGCTGTTAGCCTTGGCTTCAGCCAGGCGTGTGTCAGAATTGGCGGCTTTATCATATAAAAGCCCTTACTTAATTTTTCATTCTGACAGGGCGGAATTGAGGACTCGTCCTCAATTTCTACCTAAGGTGGTTTCTGCATTTCACATGAACCAACCTATTGTGGTACCTGCGGCTACCAGGGACTTAGAGGACTCTAAGTTGCTTGACGTTGTCAGGGCCTTGAAAATATATGTTTCCAGGACGGCTGGAGTCAGAAAATCTGACTCGCTGTTTATCCTGTATGCACCCAACAAGCTGGGTGCTCCTGCTTCTAAGCAGACGATTGCTCGTTGGATTTGTAGTACAATTCAGCTTGCACATTCTGTGGCAGGATTGCCACAGCCAAAATCAGTAAAAGCCCATTCCACAAGGAAAGTGGGCTCATCTTGGGCGGCTGCCCGAGGGGTCTTGGCTTTACAACTTTGCCGAGCAGCTACTTGGTCAGGGGCAAACACGTTTGCTAAATTCTACAAATTTGATACCCTGGCTGAGGAGGACCTGGAGTTCTCTCATTCGGTGCTGCAGAGTCATCCGCACTCTCCCGCCCGTTTGGGAGCTTTGGTATAATCCCCATGGTCCTTACGGAGTCCCAGCATCCACTAGGACGTCAGAGAAAATAAGATTTTACTTACCGATAAATCTATTTCTCGTAGTCCGTAGTGGATGCTGGGCGCCCATCCCTAGTGCGGATTGTCTGCAATACTTGTATATAGTTATTGTTACAAAGATTCGGGTTATTATTGTTGTGAGCCATCTTTTCAGAGGCTCCTTTGCGTTTATCATACTGTTAACTGGGTTCAGATCACAAGTTGTACGGTGTGATTGGTGTGGCTGGTACGAGTCTTACCCGGGATTCAATATCCTTCCTTATTATGTACGCTCGTCCGGGCACAGTATCCTAACTGAGGCTTGGAGGAGGGTCATAGGGGGAGGAGCCAGTGCACACCACCTGATCCTTAAGCTTTTATTTTGTGCCCTGTCTCCTGCGGAGCCGCTATTCCCCATGGTCCTTACGGAGCCCAGCATCCACTACGGACTACGAGAAATAGATTTATCGGTAAGTAAAATCTTATTTTCTCTAACGTCCTAAGTGGATGCTGGGGACTCCGTAAGGACCATGGGGATTAGCGGCTCCGCAGGAGACTGGGCACAACTACAAAGAAAGCTTTAGACTACTGGTGTGCACTGGCTCCTCCCACTAAGACCCTCCTCCATACCTCAGTTAGATTCTTGTGCCCGGCCGAGCTGGATGCACACTAGGGGCTCTCCTGGGCACCTAGAAAGAAAGTATATTTAGGTTTTTTATTTTCAGTGAGATCTGCTGGCAACAGACTCACTGCAGCGAGGGACTAAGGGGAGAAGAAGCGAACCTACCTAACAGGTGGTAGTTTGGGCTTCTTAGGCTACTGGACACCATTAGCTCCAGAGGGATCGACCGCAGGACCCGACCTTGGTGTTCGTTCCCGGAGCCGCGCTGCCGTCCCCCTTACAGAGCCAGAAGCACGAAGAAGGTCCGGAAAATCGGCGGCAAAAGACTTCAGTCTTCACCAAGGTAGCGCACAGCACTGCAGCTGTGCGCCATTGCTCCTCATGTACACCTCATACTTCGGTCACTGATGGGTGCAGGGCGCTGGGGGGGGGGGCGCCCTGAGGGCAATAGATAACACCTTGGCTGGCAAAATATACATCATATATAGTCCCAGGGGCTATATAGATGTAAAATTACCCCTGCCAGTATAACAGAAAAAGCGGGAGAAAGTCCGCCGAAAAGGGGGTGGGGCTTCTTCCTCAGCACACTGGCGCCATTTTTCCCTCACCGTTCCGCTGGAAGGAAGCTCCCTGGCTCTCCCCTGCAGTCTGAGAAAACTACAGAAGGGTAAAAAAGAGAGGGGGGGCACTAAATTTAGGCGCAGTATATATATGTTTTATATATATATATATATATATATATATATATATATATATATATATATATATATATATATATATATATATATATAATAAGAATTTACTTACCGATAATTCTATTTCTCGGAGTCCGTAGTGGATGCTGGGGTTCCTGAAAGGACCATGGGGAATAGCGGCTCCGCAGGAGACAGGGCACAAAAAAGTAAAGCTTTACTAGGTCAGGTGGTGTGCACTGGCTCCTCCCCCTATGACCCTCCTCCAGACTCCAGTTAGGTACTGTGCCCGGACGAGCATACACAATAAGGGAGGCATTTTGAATCCCGGGTAAGACTCATACCAGCCACACCAATCACACCGTACAACTTGTGATCTAAACCCAGTTAACAGTATGACAACAGAAAGGGCCTCTTAAAGATGGCTCCTTAACAATAACCCGAATTAGTTAACAATAACTATGTACAAGTATTGCAGATAATCCGCACTTGGGATGGGCGCCCAGCATCCACTACGGACTCCGAGAAATAGAATTATCGGTAAGTAAATTCTTATTTTCTCTATCGTCCTAAGTGGATGCTGGGGTTCCTGAAAGGACCACGGGGATTATACCAAAGCTCCCAAACGGGCGGGAGAGTGCGGATGACTCTGCAGCACCGAATGAGAGAACTCCAGGTCCTCCTTTGCCAGGGTATCAAATTTGTAAAATTTTACAAACGTGTTCTCCCCCGACCACGTAGCTGCTCGGCAGAGTTGTAATGCCGAGACCCCTCGGGCAGCCGCCCAAGATGAGCCCACCTTCCTTGTGGAGTGGGCTTTTACAGTTTTAGGCTGTGGCAGGCCTGCCACAGAATGTGCAAGTTGAATTGTGTTACAAATCCAACGAGCAATCGACTGCTTAGAAGCAGGTGCGCCCAACTTGTTGGGTGCATACAATATAAACAGCGAGTCAGATTTTCTGACTCCAGCCGTCCTTGCAATGTATATTTTTAAGGCTCTGACAACGTCCAACAACTTGGAGTCCTCCAAGTCGCTAGTGGCCGCAGGCACCACAATAGGTTGGTTCAGATGAAATGCTGATACCACTTTAGGGAGAAAATGCGGACGAGTCCGCAGTTCTGCCCTATCCGAATGGAAGATTAGATAAGGACTTTTATAAGATAAAGCCGCCAATTCAGATACTCTCCTGGCAGAGGCCAGGGCTAGTAACATAGTCACTTTCAATGTGAGATATTTCAAATCCACCTTTTTCAATGGTTCAAACCAATGGGATTTGAGGAAATCTAAAACTACATTTAGATCCCACGGTGCCACCGGAGGCACCACAGGAGGCTGTATATGCAGTACTCCCTTGACAAAAGTCTGGACCTCAGGGACAGAGGCCAATTCTTTTTGGAAGAATATTGACAGGGCCGAAATTTGAACCTTAATGGATCCCAATTTGAGACCCATAGATAATCCTGATTGCAGGAAATGTAGGAAACGACCCAGTTGGAATTCCTCCGTCGGAACCCTCCGATCCTCGCACCACGCTACATATTTTCGCCAAATGCGGTGATAATGTTTCACGGTGACTTCCTTCCGTGCCTTAATCAAGGTAGGAATGACTTCTTCTGGAATGCCTTTCCCTTTTAGGATCTGGCGTTCAACCGCCATGCCGTCAAACGCAGCCGCGGTAAGTCTTGAAAAAGACAGGGACCCTGCTGTAGCAGGTCCCTTCTCAGAGGTAGAGGCCACGGTTCGTCCGTGAGCATCTCTTGAAGTTCCGGATACCAAGTCCTTCTCGGCCAATCCGGAACCACTAGTATTGTTCTTACTCTTCTTTGCCGTATGATCTTCAATACCTTTGGTATGAGCGGCAGAGGAGGAAACACATACACTGACTGGTACACCCAAGGAGTTACCAGTGCGTCCACAGCTATTGCCTGTGGATCTCTTGACCTGGCGCAATATTTGTCCAGTTTCTTGTTGAGGCGAGACGCCATCATGTCTACAATTGGTCTTTCCCAACGGTCTATTAACATGTTGAAGACTTCTGGATGTAGACCCCACTCTCCCGGATGAAGATCGTGTCTGCTGAGGAAGTCTGCTTCCCAGTTGTCCACGCCCGGGATGAACACTGCTGACAGTGCTATCACGTGATTCTCCGCCCAGCGAAGAATCTTGGCAGCTTCTGCCATTGCACTCCTGCTTCTTGTGCCGCCCTGCCTGTTTACATGGGCGACCGCCGTGATGTTGTCCGACTGAATCAACACCGGCTTTCCTTGCAGGAGAAGTTCCGCCTGGCTTAGAGCATTGTAGATTGCTCTTAGTTCCAGAATGTTTATGTGAAGAGACTTTTCCAGACTCGTCCATACTCCCTGGAAGTTTCTTCCTTGTGTGACTGCTCCCCAGCCTCTCAGGCTGGCGTCCGTGGTCACCAGGATCCAATCCTGAATGCCGAATCTGCGGCCTTCTAATAGGTGAGCCTTCTGCAACCACCACAGAAGTGACACCCTTGTCTTTGGTGACAGGGTTATTCGCAGGTGCATCTGCAGATGCGACCCTGACCATTTGTCCAACAGATCCCTTTGGAATATTCTTGCATGGAATCTGCCGAATGGAATTGCTTCGTAAGAAGCCACCATTTTTCCCAGGACTCTTGTGCATTGATGTACTGACACTTTTCCTGGTTTTAGGAGGTTCCTGACCAGATCGGATAACTCCTTGGCTTTTTCCTCTGGAAGGAAAACCTTTTTCTGAACCGTGTCCAGAATCATTCCTAGGAACAGCAGACGAGTTGTCGGGATTAAATGGGATTTTGGAATATTCAGAATCCACCCGTGTTGTCTTAGCACCTCTTGAGATAGTGCTAAAGCTGTCTCCAGCTGTTCTCTGGACCTTGCCCTTATTAGGAGATCGTCCAAGTATGGGATAACTAATACGCCTTTTCTTCGAAGAAGAATCATCATCTCGGCCATTACCTTGGTAAAGACCCGAGGCGCCGTGGACAATCCGAACGGCAGCGTCTGAAACTGATAGTGACAGTTTTGAACAATGAACCTGAGGTACCCCTGGTGTGCGGGGTAAATCGGAACGTGTAGATACGCATCCTTGATGTCCAAGGATACCATAAAGTCCCCTTCTTCCAGGTTCGCTATCACTGCTCTGAGTGACTCCATCTTGAACTTGAACTTTTTTATGTAGAGGTTCAAGGACTTCAGATTTAGAATAGGCCTTACCGAGCCATCCGGCTTCGGTACCACAAATAGAGTGGAATAATACCCCTTTCCTTGTTGTAATAGGGGTACTTTGACTATCACCTGCTGAGCGTACAGCTTGTGAATGGCTTCCAACACCCTCTCCCTTTCGGAAGAGACGGTTGGTAAGGCAGACTTCAGGAAACGATGAGGAGGATCCGTCTCTAATTCCAACCTGTACCCCTGAGATATTATCTGCAGGATCCAGGGGTCTACCTGCGAGTGAGCCCACTGCGCGCTGTAATTTTTGAGACGGCCCCCCACTGTCCCCGAGTCCGCTTGAGAGGCCCCAGCGTCATGCTGAGGTTTTTGCAGGAGCCGGGGAGGGCTTCTGTTCCTGGGAAGGAGCTGCCTGTTGGTGTCTCTTCCCTCTTCCTCTGCCTCGTGGCAGGTACGACAAGCCCTTTGCTCTCTTATTTTTGTAGGAGCGAAAAGGCTGCGGTTGAAAGGTCGGTGCCTTTCTCTGTTGGGGAGTGACTTGAGGTAAAAAAGTGGATTTCCCGGCAGTAGCCGTGGCCACCAAGTCTGATAGACCAACTCCAAATAACTCCTCCCCTTTATACGGCAAAACCTCCATGTGACGTTTTGAATCCGCATCGCCTGTCCACTGTCGTGTCCATAAGGCTCTTCTGGCTGAAATGGACATAGCACTCACCCGAGATGCCAGTGTGCAAATATCCCTCTGTGCATCACGCATATAGATAAATGCATCCTTTATTTGTTCTAACGACAGTAAAACATTGTCCCTATCTAGGGTATCAATATTTTCAATCAGGGATTCTGACCAAACTACTCCAGCACTGCACATCCAGGCAGTTGCTATAGCTGGTCGTAGTATAACACCTGCATGTGTGTATATATTCTTTTGAATAACTTCCATCTTTCTATCTGATGGATCCTTAAGTGCGGCCGTCTCAGGAGAGGGTAACGCCACTTGTTTGGATAAGCGTGTGAGCGCCTTGTCCACCTTAGGGGGTGTTTCCCAGCGCGCCCTAACCTCTGGCGGGAAAGGGTATAATGCCAATAACTTTTTTGAAATTATCAACTTTTTATCAGGAGCAACCCACGCTTCATCACACACGTCATTTAATTCTTCTGATTCAGGAAAAACTGTTTGTAGTTTTTTCACACCATACATAATACCCTGTTTTACGGTATCTGTAGTATCAGCTAAATGTAACGTCTCCTTCATTGCCAAAATCATATAACGTGTGGCCCTACTGGAAAATACGTTTGAATTTCTACCGTCGTCACTGGAATCAGTGCCCGTGTCTGGGTCTGTGTCGACCGACTGAGGCAAAGGGCGTTTTACAGCCCCTGACGGTGTTTGAGGCGCCTGGACAGGCATTAATTGATTGTCCGGCCGCCTCATGTCCTCAACTGACTGTTTAAGGGAAGATAAACCATCACGTAATTCCACAAATAAAGGCATCCATTCTGGTGTCGACCCCCTGGGGGGTGACATCTGCATATTTGGCAATTGCTCCGCCTCCACACCAATATCGTCCTCATACATGTCGACACCACGTACCGACACACACCGCAAACTCACAGGGAATGCTCTAATGAAGACAGGACCCACTAGCCCTTTTGGGGAGACAGAGGGAGAGTCTGCCAGCACACACCACAAAGCGCTATATATACAAGGGATATCCTTATATTAAGTGCTCCCTTATAGCTGCTTTAATATATATATATATAGCCATTAATGTGCCCCCCCTCTCTGTTTTACCCTGTTTCTGTAGTGCAGTGCAGGGGAGAGACCTGGGAGCCGTTCTGACCAGCGGAGCTGTGACAGAAAATGGCGCCGTGTGCTGAGGAGATAGGCCCCGCCCCTTTTTCGGCGGGTTCTTCTCCCGCTATTTTTCCAGTCAGGCAGGGGTTAAATATCTCCATATAGCCCCTATGAGCTATATGTGAGGTATTTTTAGCCTTGTATAAGGTTTATATTTGCCTCTCAGAGCGCCCCCCCCCAGCGCTCTGCACCCTCAGTGACTGCCCAGTGAAGTGTGCTGAGAGGAAAATGGCGCACAGCTGCAGTGCTGTGCGCTACCTTATGAAGACTGAGGAGTCTTCAGCCGCCTGTTTCCGGACCTCTTCACGCTTCAGCATCTGCAAGGGGGTCGGCGGCGCGGCTCCGGGACCGGACTCCACGGCTGGGCCTGTGTTCGATCCCTCTGGAGCTAATGGTGTCCAGTAGCCAAGCAGCAAATCCACTCTGCATGCAGGTGAGTTTACTACTTTCCCCCTAAGTCCCACGTTGCAGTGATCCTGTTGCCAGCAGGACTCACTGTAAAGAAAAAAACCTAAACTAAACTTTCTCTAAGCAGCTCTTTAGGAGAGCCACCTAGATTGCACCCTTCTCGTTCGGGCACAAAATCTAACTGGAGTCTGGAGGAGGGTCATAGGGGGAGGAGCCAGTGCATACCACCTGACCTAGTAAAGCTTTACTTTTTTGTGCCCTGTCTCCTGCGGAGCCGCTATTCCCCATGGTCCTTTCAGGAACCCCAGCATCCACTTAGGACGATAGAGAAATATATATATATATATATATATATATATATAAAAAGCAGCTATAGGGAAAACACTCATTGATAGTGGGATCCCAGTGTTATATAGCGCTCTGGTGTGTGCTGGCATACTCTCTCTCTGTCTCCCCAAAGGGCTTTGTGGGGTCCTGTCCTCTGTCAGAGCATTCCCTGTGTGTTTGCGGTGTGTCGGTACGGCTGTGTCGACATGTTTGATGAGGAGGCTTATGTGGAGGCGGAGCAGATGCCTGTAAATGTGATGTCACCCCCTGCGGGGTCGACACCTGAGTGGATGGTGCTGTGGAAGGAATTACGTGATAGTGTCGACTTCTTACATAAAAGGTTTGACGACATACCTAATGTGGGACAGCCGGCTTCTCAGCCTGTGCCTGCCCAGGCGTCTCAAAAACCATCAGGGGCTCTAAAACGCCCGCTACCTCAGATGGTTGACACAGATGTCGACACGGATACTGACTCCAGTGTCGACGACGATGAGACTAATGTAACTTCCAGTAGGGCCACACGTTACATGATTGAGGCAATGAAAAATGTGTTACACATTTCTGATGTTACCCCCGGTACCACAAAAAAGGGTATAATGTTTGGAGAGAAAAAACTACCAGTAGCTTTTCCTCCATCTGAAGAGTTAAATGAAGTCTAAATGAAGTATGTGAAGAAGCGTGGGCTTCCCCTGATAAAAAGATGGTAATTTCTAAGAGGTTACTAATGGCGTACCCTTTCCCGCCAGAGGATAGGTCACGCTGGGAAACATCCCCTAGGGTGGATAAAGCGCTCACACGCTTGTCGAAGAAGGTGGCACTACCGTCTCCGGATACGGCCACCCTGAAGGAATCTGCTGATAGAAAGCAGGAGGCTATCCTGAAATCTATATATACACACACAGGTGTGATACTGAGACCGGCTATAGCTTCAGCCTGGATGTGCAGCGCTGCTGCTGCTGCGTGGTCAGATTCCCTGTCAGAAAATATAGATACCCTAGACAGGGACACTATTGTGCTGAACGTAGAGCATAAAAAAGACGCACTTTTATACATGAGGGATGCACAGAGGGATATTTGCCGGCTGGCATCCAAAATTAGTGCAATGTCCATTTCTGCCAGGAGAGGGTTATGGACTCGGCAGTGGACAGGTGATGCAGATTCCAAACGACATATGGAAGTTCTGCCTTATAAGGGTGAGGAATTGTTCGGGGATGGTCTCTCGGACCTCGTTTCCACAGCAACAGCTGGGAAGTCTACATTTTTGCCCCATGTTCCCTCACAACCAAAGAAAGCACCGTATTATCAGGTACAGTCCTTTCGGCCCAATAGGGGCAAGCGGGTTAAAAGCGCGTCCTTTCTGCCCAGAGGCAGAGGTAGAGGGAAAAAGCTGCAGCATACAGCCAGTTCCCAGGAGCAAAAGTCCTCCCCCGCTTCCTCAAAGTCCACAGCATGACGCTGGGGCTCCACAGGCGGAGCCAGGTACGGTGGGGGCCCGTCTCAAGCATTTCAGCAAGCAGTGGGCTCGCTCACGGGTGGATCCCTGGATCCTTCAAATAGTATCTCAGGGGTACAAACTGGAATTCGAGACGTCTCCCCCCCCCCCCCCCCCCCCGCCGTTTCCTCAAATCTGCCTTGCCAACCACTCCCTCAGGCAGGGAGGCAGTGTTACAGGCAATTCAAAAGCTGTATTCACAACAAGTGATAGTAAAGGTGCCCCTACTTCAACAAGGAAGGGGTTACTATTCCACAATGTTTGTGGTACCGAAACCAGACGGTTCGGTGAGACCCATTTTAAATCTGAAATCCTTGAACACATATATTAAAAAATTCAAGTTCAAGATGGAATCGCTCAGGGCGGTTATTGCGAGCCTGGACGAGGGGGGATTACATGGTATCACTGGACATCAAGGATGCTTACCTACATGTCCCCATTTACCATCCTCACCAGGAGTACCTCAGGTTTGTGGTACAAGATTGTCATTACCAATTCCAGACGTTGCCGTTCGGTCTCTCCACGGCTCCGAGGGTCTTTACCAAGGTAATGGCGGAAATGATGATACTCCTTCGAAGGAAGGGAGTTTTAATTATCCCGTACTTGGACGATCTCCTGATAAAGGCGAGGTCCAGAGAACAGTTATTGGTAGGGGTAGCACTATCTCGGGAAGTGCTGCAACAGCACGGCTGGATTCTAAACATTACAAAGTCACAGCTGGTCCCTACGACACGCCTGCTGTTCCTAGGGATGGGTCTGGACACAGAACAGAGAAAAGTGTTTCTCCCGGAGGAGAAGGCCAAGGAGCTGTCATCTCTAGTCAGAGGCCTCCTAAAACCAAAACAGGTGTCGGTGCATCACTGCACGCGGATCCTGGGAAAAATGGTAGCTTCCTACGAAGCGATTCCATTCGGCAGGTTTCATACAAGAACCTTTCAGTGGGACCTGTTGGACAAGTGGTCCGGATCGCATCTTCAGATGCATCGTCTGATAACCCTGTCTCCAAGGACAAGGGTGTCTCTGCTGTGGTGGCTGCAGAGTGCTCATCTTCAAGAGGGCCGCAGATTCGGCATACAGGACTGGGTCTTGGTGACCACGGATGCCAGCCTTCGAGGCTGGGGAGCAGTCACACAGGGAAGAAACTTCCAAGGACTATGGTCAAGTCAGGAGACTTCCCTGCACATAAATATTCTGGAACTAAGGGCCATTTACAATGCCCTAAGTCAGGCAAAACCCCTGCTTCAAAACCAGCCGGTACTGATCCAGTCAGACAACATCACGGCAGTCGCCCATGTGAATCGACAGGGCGGCACGAGAAGCAGGACGGCGATGGCAGAAGCCACAAGGATTCTCCGATGGGCGGAAAATCACGTGTTAGCGCTGTCAGCAGTGTTCATTCCGGGAGTGGACAACTGGGAAGCAGACTTCCTCAGCAGACACGACCTCCACCCGGGAGAGTGGGGACTTCATCCAGAAGTCTTTCAAATGATTGTAAACCAGTGGGAAAAACCACAGGTGGACATGATGGCGTCCCGCCTAAACAAAAAGCTAGAAAAATATTGCGCCAGGTCAAGAGACCCGCAGGCGATAGCTGTGGACGCTCTGGTAACACCGTGGGTGTACCGATCGGTTTATGTGTTCCCTCCTCTTCCTCTCATACCAAAGGTACTGAGGATAATAAGGAGAAGAGGAGTAAGAACTATACTCATTGTTCCGGATTGGCCAAGAAGAGCGTGGTATCCGGAACTTCAAGAGATGATGTCAGAGGACCCATGGCCTCTACCGCTCAGACAGGACCTGCTGCAGCAGGGACCCTGTCTGTTCCAAGACTTACCGCGGCTGCGTTTGACGGCATGGCGGTTGAACACCGGATCCTGAAGGAAAAGGGCATTCCGGAGGAAGTTATTCCTACGCTGATAAAAGCTAGGAAAGAAGTAACCGCGAACCATTATCACCGCATATGGCGAAAATATGTTTTGTGGTGTGAGGCCAGGAAGGCCCCGACGGAAGAATTTCAGCTGGGCCGGTTCCTGCACTTCCTACAGTCAGGGGTGACTATGGGCCTTAAATTGGGTTCCATTAAGGTCCAGATTTCGGCTCTATCGATTATCTTCCAGAGAGAATTGGCTTCACTACCTGAAGTTCAGACTTTTGTTAAGGGAGTGCTGCATATTCAGCCCCCTTTTGTGCCTCCAGTGGCACCTTGGGATCTCAACGTGGTGTTGGATTTCCTAAAGTCACATTGGTTTGAGCCACTGAAAACCGTGGATTTAAAATATCTCACGTGGAAAGTGGTCATGTTGTTGGCCTTGGCGTCGGCCAGGCGTGTTTCAGAATTGGCGGCTTTGTCATGTAAAAGCCCTTATCTGATTTTCCATATGGATAGGGCAGAATTGAGGACTCGTCCCCAGTTTCTCCCCAAAGTGGTATCGGCTTTTCATCTGAACCAACCTATCGTGGTGCCTGCGGCTACAAATGACTTGGAGGCTTCCAAGTTGTTGGATGTAGTCAGGGCCCTGAAAATTTATGTTTCCAGGACAGCTGGAGTCAGAAAGACTGACTCGCTTTTTACCCTGTATGCGCCCAACAAGTTGGGTGCACCTGCTTCTAAGCAGACTATTGCTCGCTGGATCTGTAGTACGATTCAGCTTGCACATTCTGCGGCTGGACTGCCGCATCCTAAATCAGTAAAAGCCCATTCCACGAGGAAAGTGGGCTCTTCTTGGGCGGCTGCCCGAGGGGTCTCGGCTCTTCAACTTTGCCGAGCTGCTACTTGGTCAGGGGCAAACACGTTTGCTAAGTTCTACAAATTTGATACCCTGGCTGAGGAGGACCTTGAGTTCTCTCATTCGGTGCTGCAGAGTCATCCGCACTCTCCCGCCCGTTTGGGAGCTTTGGTATAATCCCCATGGTCCTTACGGAGTCCCCAGCATCCACTTAGGACGTTAGAGAAAATAAGAATTTACTCACCGGTAATTCTATTTCTCATAGTCCGTAGTGGATGCTGGGCGCCCATCCCAAGTGCGGATTGCCTGCAATACTTGTATATAGTTATTGCTTAACTAAAGGGTTATTCTTGAGCTATCTGTTGAGAGGCTCAGTTGTTATCATGCTGTTAACTGGGTATTGTATCACGAGTTATACGGTGTGATTGGTGTGGCTGGTATGAGTCTTACCCGGGATTCAAAATCCTTCCTAATTGTGTCAGCTCTTCCGGGCACAGTATCCTAACTGAGGTCTGGAGGAGGGTCTTAGTGGGAGGAGCCCATGCACACCAGTAGTCTAAAGCTTTCTTTGTAGTTGTGCCCAGTCTCCTGCGGAGCCGCTAATCCCCATGGTCCTTACGGAGTCCCCAGCATCCACTACGGACTATGAGAAATAGAATTACCGGTGAGTAAATTCTTATTTTTTTTCAAACACAGCCTGTAACATGGAAGTTAGGAGCTGATTGATTGCTACTTTGACCTAGATTTATCAAGCCTTGGCGAGTGATAAATTACACGGTGATAAAGTATTGGCCAATCAGCTCCTAACTGTCACGCTACAGGCTGTGTTTGAAAAATGACAGTTAGGAGGTGATTGGTTGGTTCTTTATCAGCGTGCAGTTTATCACTCTCCAAGGCTTGATAAAACTGGGCCTTTATATATTGTATGAAACTTGGTGGTTTTTGTTTCTTTTTGAGGCTTCATTTTTATTTTTTCAGTGACTGGAATAGTTTTGTTTATTTACCTTCTTTGAAGATGACATTTTTGAGTCTTATGAAGTCATTTGGAGAAATAATAAGAACGAGCACCCGTGGTGGATTCTTATTCCTGTATGGAATACATATGATATCCCAGCAGACTGGATGCCGGCTGTCACTATACCGACAGTATGCATACCCCCCCCCCCCCCCCCCCCCGTGGCTTCTTCATAGGGAAGGGGCGTGGCTTCTTCACAGTTATCCCCCTGTAATTGTGCCCCCAGTAGCTGTACTCCCAGCAGCTGTGCCCCCAGTTAATTTTCCCCCAGTAGTAGTGCCCCCTGTAGTAGCGCCGATTTGAAACCCTAAAAAAACCAAAACACAATACTTACCAGCCTCGCTCCTGCTTCCGGACCGCTGCTGCTGTCTCCGGGCGCCGGCTCCTCTCTATGGGAGAGACGTCATGACGTCTCTCCCATAGCAGCGCCGCACTGACACTAGGGGTCAATTTTGACCTCTAGCGTCAGTTAGCGACGCCGGCTGCAGCGGGCGCACACGGCACTCGCTGGGGCCGGGGAGCGGGGACGGAGGACTAGTAGCAGCTCTTGCGGCGGCGCCCTCGGGGTAGCGGCGCCCCGGGCAAAAAGCCTGCTTGCCTGTGGCAAGAGCCGCTACTGCGTACCTGCCCCTGATTGCAAAGTAGGAAACAAATTTGTCCAGTATTATTGTTCTGCCAGGGAACTACCATGAATGACGACAGATAAAATATCACCTTCAGATATGTAAAAAGAAGATTTTTTTTTTTTTTTTGAATGCGCTTAATTAGGTTTTGTCCATCTATAAAATGGTAAAACCAAATATCATTTATAATAATGAACTAATACAACTGATTAGTTTTGAGCACAAACTAGGAGTCATAACAACTCTGTGGTTTTATTTTGTAAGAGGAGTAGGGTTAGTGTGTTTGGCCCATATCCCCAAGCCTTGCACTTCAGAGTGTTGTAAGGGAGATGGGTGTTGTACTAGCAGCAGGCCAACTGTGTCCCGACTCCTAGCCAATGCTTGCTGGTGGTACGTGAGCTTTAATACACCTGTACCACCACTGAACGCTACATGCAACATGAAGTGAACACGTGACAGACATCCTATATGACAGTACTGGTGCTCCGTTTCTCCAGAAGACTTCATAATATGTGTAATTTATGAGGTGGACAGAAGCTACGTACAAAGCTTTAAAGACCTACTCAGAAAATGGCCTAACGATTGGTTATAGAACACTGTTCTGTCCGTGTGACTGTTAGTGAGCGGGGAATCACATGGCTGTGTGTGTGTAAGTATGCTGAGACGGGTACACGCGTCTGAGTATTATTAGTTTGTCTGTTTACATCGTAGTCAAGTGTCCCTCTTAGCGTGGGACATATCTCGGAAGCAGGCTAGTAAGATATAAAGAACTCGATGAAGGTTTAAGTGGTCTGGCACTTTTAAATAACATTTTCAGCATGAAAGAGTGTAAACTTTATTTGTTTATTATTTTATATTCTGTCTCCTAAACACAGCATGTGAGACGTGCCAGGGAAAATGTTTAAATGCTTATCATTTAATATTATTATCCTTTATAAAGCGCCAACGTGTGTTATGTAGTGCTGTATACGGAGGGGATCAGGCTACAAATAAACAACACGGCAACATGGCCCTGCCCAGATGAGCTACAGCCTAAAGCCCGGGTACACACTAGACAATATCGTGGATAATGTTCCGGATTCTGACACATCGTTATCGATGTTGTCTAGTGTGTACTATGCGCATTCCCGAGCGTAGCCAGTGACATCCTCCTGCAGGCCTGCATGCAGGTCCGATGGGCGACATCACCAGAGAGGTCTATGCTGCCTAATGCAGCAAGGCCCCCGCTTCCCACGGTCGCTTGTCGCTGCCGGCATCGGCCAGTGTATGTGTACTGGGTACATGCCTGAATGATGTAGCTGCAGATCGACTGTTCTGTCCATGAAGCACAAAGTTGTACAGGCTAAACAACTATTGTTACCATAAGATTTATCTGTTCTGAGAATATTGGCCAATTAGTCTTTCACTGCATATCCCTATTGTGCGCTCGGCTGGTTGTCTGTATACACTGGCACATGTATAGTTATATCTGCTAGATATCTCCTCATAGGCTGTGCAGCAGGGCCGACCTGGTATGTCTGAACTATGTCGTTCACAGACATACCTCCTGTACACAGGGATAGATGCACTATGCGATATGTCCTTCATTGGCTGACTTATAGCATACCTGGCAGATCTATCTGCTGTTGCACCAGCCGAGCGCACCAATTCTGAAAGGATATACACTTACTGATTGGCCGCTCGATATGTCGGCCCCCACATCCAGCTGGGCGGGAGTTTGAATTTGCCCGCCCAGTTGTGACATCAGTCCCTGCAGCCAGTGTATGGGAGATCAGTGGGTCGCGTGTACACACAGCCAGACATGCTGATATATCTTTAAGACAGAGGTTCCCAAACGCTGTCCTCAAGGCACCCCAACAGTCCAGGATTTAGGTATATCCATGGCTCAGCACAGATGGTTAAATCAAATTGACTGAGGTGCTAATTAAGTCACCTGTGGCCAAGCATGGATACATTTAAAACGTGGACCGTTGGGGTGCCTTGTGGACCGCGTTTGGGAACCTCTGCTTTAAGATATAGCTATATCATAGTGATGTGAGGTAGAGACTTTCCTGTTATAGACAGTACACTCCTGTAAATATGATTAGAATAATACAAAGATGTTATACATATATATTCTTTGTATTAACTGTAATCTTCTCCAACCCTCCATTTATCTTTCCCAGCTCACTCTCCAACTATTCTTCCCTTCCTCTTGGTGTGTAATCTGACGGGCAAGGCCCTTCCTCTTCCCTCACTCCATGGCACCTTGACTCCTTCTCCCCTTCAGCAACTCTGATTCTGCCTGCTCACCCATACGTCGGCTACAGGATCACGAAGTACTAAATGGATTGCCACCCATGACTCCTGTGAGTTGCCCAACTCATGCCCAATCTGGTGTGCTATTAAAGTTATATGGAGCTTGTGTCATCCTGCCCCCTGAGCACCTGATGTCATGATGTTGTGCGCATGACATGATTACTTTGTGCAGTGGGGGCAGGAACGGCAATACAAATAAGTGCTGCGCTGACCGGAACATCCTGAGAGAGCTCCAATCGGCCGTACAGGCTGCAGAGTCCCTGTCTGGATCGTCCAAAGGAGGCTCCAGCGGTGCTGCCGCAGAGATCCTGGCAACAGGAAGCCGTTCTAAGCACCCTACTAGCTAGAAGCAAGGGCAACAACTGTGCAGCCCACAGAGCGGCGGCACTCGTCGCACACCCGTAGATACAACCCTGTATGTAATGAAGAGATTAATCTAGGCTAGACAAAACAAGACACAAATTCCCCCAGCACTCTGCAGTGAGCCAGCATAAGAGACATCCTACATAACAATGCAATGTTACACACATTAGCAAACATTTGATAAGCCACCAGCCACGTCAAGGCATCTCTGCTCAAGTGGTCTCGCACTACTCCATAATAATAGCCTGAGTCCTCTGGATTTTATTATTCAGCGAATGGATGTTTGCTTTGCTGGCCCATAGCAGAGTGCTGGGTTAATTTGTCTTGTGTTTTCTTGAGTACATTTTGTGAGGCCTTATAAATAAAATATAATAATAATGTAACGATTGCACCAAGGCATGGGAAAAAGCAGAACCATTATCAGGTGCCAATATTAAAGCTGCCATTGGCGGCTGGCATTTATGTGCAGTTACCTATGCTACGGTACAGTTGGAAAGAGGAGAGACTGGGAAGTGGAGACGCCAGTCACTGTAGAAATGCCAAGTGGCGACGCCAATCGCTGCCAGCAACCATCACTGTCCTTCATTACTTTTCGCAGCTGAACCTCCTTCCTCTTGTCCTGGAAAAGGCTTTTTGCTGCAGGGGCATTCCTGTGGTCATCCGCCAGCTCCAATCAGCTTTCTGCCTGGTGTTAGTCTTTGGCATCATGTTTGCTGCTGGACCCAGCGCCAGGATACATGTCCGCCAGCACATAACATTTCTAAATCCTTACACTACAGATATATTGGGACAATTTCCTAATCCCCTGACTGCTGGGTATGGGAATCTGAAATATTAAATATGTTTAAAAATCCGATTGCCCTATCCAGACCAAAAATGGTCGGGATTGGCAAATCGGGCATTTGTAACATGTTTAATTTCCCAAATCCCCAACGGATACCGCTGGCTGCTGATTGGCGGTGCCGGCGGGTTGGGTAATCACTGATATATGGGGTCCTTTACTCTGTAGCTGATCACATAAAAAAAAATAAGAAAAGTAGTTTTGAGGTGCAGGATTCCCATCATGGTCAGTGTTTCAGGCGCAGCACAGGGAGATGGTAACGCCCGCAGAGCATCTGCACTGTATAAGATCATCTGCACTGTATAATGTCTGTATCAGAACTGAGGTGCATGACATGGTAACCAGGGCCCTCATTCCGAGTTGATCGCTCGCTAGCTACTTTTAGCAGCCGTGCAAACACATGGTCGCTGCCCACGGGGGAGTGTATTTTCGCTTTGCAGAAGTGCGGACGCCTGTGCAGCCGCAATCGCTTTTTGTGCAGAACAAGACCAGCCCTGTAGTTAGTTATTCTGTGCAATGATTGCTGCAACGAGTGACACTGTAATGACGTCAGATACCCGCCCACCAAACGCCCGGTCACGCCTGCGTTTTTCCAAACACTCCCAGAAAATGGTTAGTTGACACCCAGGAACTCCCACTTCCTGTCAATCTCCTTGCGTTCGGCTGTGCGATAGGAATCGTCGCTAGAACCAGTGCAAAACCACAAAGGACTTCGTACCCATACGACGCGCGTGCGCATTGCGGTGCATACGCATGTGCAGATTAGCTGTTTTTTTTCACTGATCGCTACGCAGCGACCAACGGCAGCTAGCGATCAACTCGGAATGAGGGCCCAAGTCAGGAATGGCTGTCACTGTTTGATGTACAAGCATCAAGGTGGCTACAGCAAGCGATCTAGAGTAGAAGATCTTTTTTTTGTGGCTTCTGTTTGCAATTTATTAGTTAATAAAGAAATAATGTAGTGACGGATCACCTGTACTTGCACTACAGTTTATGAGTAAAGAAATTCTGATGGCATCATGTAAGAATATAACGTGAAAAAGTGAGAGCACCATTTATAGCCAATGTTCCTACTAAGTTACGGTCTGAATTACGGCAGAAGCGGTCTGCCAGTAAGCAATGGCTTATTAAGTGAAGTGACTTCTGACGAGCATGCGAGTCCGTTATCAGGGAGAATGCATTTAATACTGCAGAACTCTTACTTTGCATTTGTGATGGCCTCAATGAAGAAATTAAATTAAATTGATTACAGGAAACTTTCAAGAAGCTCCCTGGGGACACTCTGCATATACTGTATACACCGCCTCTTTGTGGCAAATTATTTTAGGGATATGGTGTGTACATTAGTAGCCTTTTGAAAGAACTATTTTAGGCTAGAAATTCTGTGCCCATTTAATATGTTCAGTGACTATTAAATAGATGTCCGTGTATATAGTCCATAATTAGATAGGTCTTCAAAATAACCAGAATGTTTTGATCCAGTACCAAAGTGTGACAAAATCTAAGTAGTGTGACTTTGAGGAATAAGGAAACCTCTCTTTATATGGGTGGCCCAGTTTTCTGGCTTGGCGCAAGTTCTGAAAGCCAGGCTCATGGGTGTGCTAATGGGAGATGTGTGATGCAGCACATCTGACCAGACTGGAGAGTGACAGAAAGCTTTCTTGGCTCTAGTGTTTGATAACCAGCCAATAGAGTCTTTGCTTTGAGGGTGGGAGCAGATTCTCTATTGTGGATAGATATTGCAGTGGGATGAATTTAAAAATGAAAACTCCACTAAGATCAAAATAGGTGTGGTACCAAATTAATTGTAGGATCACAAATATGTGTAAAGGTTCCCATGACTTAGCAGAACCTAAGATGATATGCTCCTCAGTAGAATTAGTGTTATATTTACCAGTCTACTGATTTTCAAAGCCACTGATTTTGCCCACTGAATTTAAAACTGCAGTAGCCTACAATCAAGTGCCAAATCCACCTTGGTGATCAAAAATGCTGATAATCAGTTGTCAAGCTGCCTTTTAGTAAATAAACTCCCTTGATGTTGAGGCAGGCATTTTGTGAGCTGGTCCAGTTTGCCTCAGGGATGTCTTCGGATCATTGTAAACGGACAGACTGCATTTTTCATGAAAACAAAATGGCTGCCCCACTGTTCAAAGGCAACAGATACAGAATTTGGTGTGTGGTCAGTAAACGATCAGTCTTGCGTCAGAGTAACGAGTGTTTTCCAAATAAATATTATTTGTTTGAAATTACTACTTTAATTTACAATTTATTCATATATATTTGGGCAATTCTCCGTGATGCATGGGACAGTTATACAAATTCAAACATACTTCTCCAAAATACCAAGATTTTAATGGGTCTTAAGTTACAGGGTAAGGCATTGCTACTAAGCAATTAAGTTTTCATGTAACAACAATTTCTTAACCAGACCAGTTTTAAAGGGAATTTGTTTTAAAAAGCATGTGATGCACTTTTGTTCACTTTCTGGAGAATCACCGATTTAGATATAGATCAGAATTATCAATTCTTACGAAGGGGTTCAATGCATGTCAGATCCTCGCCGACAAAGAGGATCAGACAGTGCAGTATTCAATTTGTGGGCAAATCAGACTGGTTTTGCCCGTTTTCGACGATGCCAATACAACTTTTTTTTAAAGTCTGATTGACATTGGCGAAAACGAGCTAAAAACCTGTCTGATTTGGCCGCAAATCCGACAAAACACTTTGATCCGCGGCTAATCCGCCGATCCACGTGTATTCCGTCAAGTCGGAAAAAACGGCAGCACCATTGAATAGGTCGCATTCGGTTTCGACCAAAAAAAGTCAGATACTGCTTTCTTTCCGACTAGATGGCAGTTCCGACATGCTTTGAATAGATCAGTAAATCTCATTTACAGGTTCTCCTGATTGGGGGCAGTGTGTGGACACTCTTGAGCAGTCAACGTGCAGTTGCCCATGTGAGAGGTAAGGTTTCCTCAGGTTCATCTCACTCACTTAGGGATGTATTCAATTAGTCGACTTCTCGGATTAACGGGAGTTTAAGGTCAAATCCAGATTTGATCTATTCAATCATACTCCCGATTATCCGACTTGTCGGAAAGCATGTGCATTGGTGGCTTAAGCCGCCGATTCACGTGTTTTGTTGGATTCAAGGCCAAATCAGACAGGTTTTAGCCCCGTTTCCGACAATATCGATCCAACTTTAAAAAAACGTTGGATTGGCATTGTCAGGAACGGCCAAGGCCGGTCGAATTTGGCTGAATTCACCCCTTAAAGTTCCCTCTGAGCCTTTTTGATGATAGTGGCCAAAACGCAACTTTCACTCGGCATGAGTAGTAGGACACCACACAGCCCATCTAGTCTGCCCCTTTTTTACCATGTTGGCACAACCTGCTTATGCTGTGGCCTCTGTGGAATTTAAAATCTTGTGCTTAGCCGGATACCGTTAAAGTTGTGGGGTGTTAATGTTTTGCAGCCATCAAATAAGGTCTCCAAATGTCAGTGTCCCGTTGTGAGGAGACATTCTTGGGGCGTTGAGAGAGTATTTGTTGCGGGGACATAGTGTAGCAGATGGGGTACAGTTGGTGTTCAGCATGGTGCTGCCCCAGCATTCCTGACTGAGGGCCTGATTCAGACCCTGTCTCTTCAGAACACAGTTTAAGGCCTGGAGAAGGGGGGGGACACACACAGGAACGGGGCCATGACACTCTGTTTAAGGGGCTTGATCCGGACACTAGAGGCGTGCCCGAACCGTTGCTGGGGCGGTTTGCAGCTGCTGCATGACGTCACACACAGCCGCTGCGACCCTTAACATGGCGGGTAGCTGTCTGCCTTCGCCCTTGCCATGTGGTGTGTGTCCCCCCGCATGTCAAAGAATTTGATCGTAGATGTGTCTTGTTTTTTTTCACACATCTACGATCAGGTCTGAATTAGGCCCTAAATCCTGATGTTGAAGTGACTCCCTGTACAGTATGTAATCTACTGATTGACTTTATAGCTGTTGGGCACCAGTAGCCAGAAATGCACTATATGTAATGATAGCGTGGGCTAAAAACCTCTCCAGTATTGTATCTCTACAGATATAGCAACTTGGAGCACTGTACAGCTCTGCTCCATTGTGGAGACAAATGACCATTTGCTATGGATTGTTTACTAACTATATATTCGATTGTCCCCATATTCATGCAGTGTTATCGATCCAGACACTTATAGGCGCCTATGGGATGGAGGTTATGCAATTCTGATAAACCCGTCTCAGACTGTTTTATAATCATTCGAGAGAAATGTGCTGTTTTATGCTAGAAACGCCTAACGGGAAAGCTCTGTTTATATTGTTCCACATCAATTTCCAAATTACACTGTGATCAGTGGTTGCAACAGATGATGGCTTGCGGCTATAAATGTTGTACTGTGGGAATCCCACATTATTTAAATTCTAATTTATGCTTCGATTATTTTGTCTGTTGCCAAAGATGTTTCTGGATTTAGTTTTGATCTTAATTGGTTCTCCTCAGTAATTACAGCTTTGATCCACGTTACGAGATGAGCACAAAACATGGAATTAGATTCTGAGCTGGCAGTATACCGCAGTACATTTGTTCCTAGGTGAAGTTGTTGGCGTGAACTTTGAATTGTTTGTTAATTAACAGTTAGCCCCTTATGTAGCGCCAGCTTATTGTGTTGTGTTTTACAACTGGGAATGAAACAGTTAAAAATCAAGACTGGGTAATACCAGACAGAGCAGTTTATGTACTGAGGACCTTATTCAGATTGGATCGCAAATCGCGATCCAACTGCAGTAATTACAATGACGATGCGGGCGTATGTGCAGGGTCCGTCCTGCACATGCGCCCGCATTTACTGTGGGTGCCCCGCACTATTTGTGAACGCCTCTGCCTCATTGACAGGCAGAGGCATTCGCGGAGCAGCAAAAAGGCGGAGCATTGCGGGGGCGGCTGCTTCTGAGCAGGGGCGTGGCAGCGGCATTATCGTAGCGGCTCCGTGACATCACACATAGCTGCCCTAATAAAAAAAGATGGCGGCAGGCCACCTGCCGTCCCAGCCAGGCTGCGCCGGCAGGAGGCTTCCCTAATTTCTGCGACCGCGCACTAATTGTGGCGCAATCGCGATTAGTGCGGGTTGCAGATGGGAGGGTGTGGGGGTCGATTCTCAGCATGCTGGGCGGCCTTGCCCTGCTATGGGCAGCCTCCAGCATGCGAAGCAAAGGATTGCAAATTTGCAATCCTTTCTGAATAGGGTCCTAAGCCTTAAAGACAGATGAAGTGGATGGAGATAATTGGGGGTCTATGCACGAAGCTTTGGAGAGAGATAAAGTGGATGCAGCTAAAGTACCGGCCAACCAGCTCCTAACTGTCATTTTTTTTTAAACACCGCCTGTAACATGGCAGTTAGGAACTGATTGGCTGGTACTGTACTTTATCTCTGTCCACTTTCTCTTTCCAGGGGGTGTATTTACTAACATTCCATTTTTTGGTTTTTGGTGACTTTGCATTCGATTCTGCATTTGGAGATTTACTAAATGCAAAATTGAATGTAAATGTAAAACCAAATCCCGAATATCGGCCAAACATCGGTACCTTTACATAGACTAATATAGAATCCCCAGATTTACTAACATTCAAATTGAAATCGAACATAATATCTGCATACAAATCCCCCAAATAATAGACTAATAGAAGACAGGAGATTTTAGCTTATAGACAATATTCTATTCCCTAAACCTTCATTGTGATGTCTATAAAAGTAGAGATGACAGATGATATGCCGATATTTTTTCAATTGAGTGATCATTGGTAAATTTGCTCGCCAAAGTCTAGTAGCGATGTCTCTCGCTGCTCTTACAGTTACACCGAGTGAGTGATTGACCGTCAGGCAGGGGAGTGGTGGCAAAAACAGACGTGTTGCGGATGATTTTGGGGCATGTAGTTGGGTGTGCTTGCGTATTCCTATACATGCAGTGTGCCTCCGCGGCCTGTTCAGGCTGCCATTCTGCGTGGCCATTGATTTAATCAAGCTGGCTATTATCGATGGATCTGTGTGTGCGCAGTTGCTGTTCCTTTGCGATGGCTCCGCTAGGCGTCTCTGTACTTCTCAGGGCTGCTGGATTTTTGAATCATTTCTCCTATACACTGCATGCGCAATCGCAGCTGCAATCACCATAGCATCCGTCAGGGAATCGGGCCAGATATAAAATAATACTGTGAAGGCTTCATGTGACTGCTCCAAATGACCTGATTTTAGAATTTTTTATCAATTTTAAAATAAATAAACACTTGAGGATCTGCACACTTCTCTAATATAATGGAACCCAAACATGTGGTTCACTGTGTCTGTAGGCGTTTTGGGCCTTATTCAGCGTGCACATCACTCCTGATTATTTGGATTCCCCGCCCCCAAACACTGACAGGCTGCGGCTGAGAGGGCACTGTGTGAACAATCCTCATCCCCTTCATGAAAGGCCTCTACAAAGCCAACTGGATGCAGTCAGTTTACCTACAATCAAAATCCCAGTGGTCAAAATACCGGCAACCATTGACCGATGGCCGAAATACCGGCAACCATTGACCGATGGCCGAAATACCGGCAACCATTGACCGATGGCCCAAATACCGGCAACCATTGACCGATGGCCGAAATACCGGCATGAATCTTTCATGATTTTTTTAAATTGAAACAGACTTGTTCATACATTACCATACCAGCGGACATGGAGGGGGATAAAATAGTGTGTCGTGTGTAGCGAGCCATGCGAGAGGACGCAGTACACTTATACGGTGTCCATGTCTATGTACACACCCCAAGAAGGTGAAATACTTGTGTTGACTTTTTGACCTATCGACATTTTAAGTGTCTGTATTTTGACCATGTTTGTTTTTTGACCTTGTCTATATTTTGACCATCGGTCAATTGTCTGTATTTTGTCCGTCGGGATTTTGACTGCAGGTAAATCATACTGATCCCCAGCCAACCATACCATCTGACAGCTGAGGTCTACAGGCATTGACCAAGAACCATTCATGATCTGAAGGCTGCTATACTCCAAGAAATTAAATCCTATTCAGAACCAACTGAAAATAAACATCTAATCCATGCACTTTTACATTATGTACGAACATTCTGAATAGCTGTTGCCATGACCTTTTTGTTAACTTTTAAAACCTGGGATTATTTTTTTTTGCCTACATACATACATACATACATACATACATACATACATACATACATACATACATACATACATACTGGTGCTGATATGCCAGCGGTGGGGATCCCGGAGGTCAGCATACAGACCACCGGAATGCCGGGTGGGGTGGGTGGGGGGTTGTGCAACGGAGCCCCTTGCGGTCTCGGTGGCTCGCTGCACTCACCACAGGTTCTATTCCCACTCTATGCTATGGGTGTCGTGGGAATAGCCGCTGTTAGCTGGCATTCCGGCTGGCGGCATTGTCAGCGGTCGGGATTCCAGCATCGGGATCCTGACCGCCGGCATATCAACTGCATCCCATATATACACACTTACTTTTTGGGTTTGTATTTTATTCTTTCTGCCAACCAGATCCCACGCCTAGTGTTTCGCTGGTATTCGATGCGGGCAGGGGTTGCGGAGGTAGTGCGTTCGCGCACCCATGAAAAGCAGACGTCCCTAATGGGGACATGCCCCAGCCGTCACTGATTGGAGGTGCTGGGCTTCCTCAAGCTCTCCCTTTAATGTGAAATAGAAGCTATTCACGCGGCGGCAGCAGGCAGGGTACCGCTAAAAGGGGCAGACGCATTTTGCCCTTTAAGAATCGGGATGGGTGCAGCTAAAATAGCGTAGCATGAACACTACCCATCTCCCATCGTGATATTATTCCCCATCTGCATCATGCGCACCTCGCCCTGTTGCCCATATTTAGTTACACCTTGCCTTTCCCCTGTCAGTAAATAAGGAATACTATTCCTGGTCTGTATAGCAGGCAGAGCTGTAATACTTGTGCTGTGTGCGCACTTATGTTATTTCTCCCTGTTCTCTCTCACTGCACACAGAGAGCACCTGTCTCTGGCTGTCTATAAGGGGAGCTAGTGAAGCGAGAGCTGATGTGTACGGATGGCTGGCAGGTGTCGCATCCAGGAGCCGCTGGGGAAGGTGCAGAGATGCTGTCCATTCATGTGCTAATGATCTGGGGAAGATTGAGGTTTATAGTAGTAGTAGGTAGTGTCCTCTCTCTTCCTGAGGCAGCGGCTGTATATTGAAATGTCTCATTTGTGGTATATTTAGAGATGAAATCTGTGTGGGATTGGTCGCAGAAGCTATGATTTGTACATGTGTAAGTAAGCCTCGTTTCATAGACTGTTCCGTGCTGCGGGTTTGTGGAAGCTGAAAGCAATCTGCTCTAAATTGAAATTGTAATGAAAAATGCTTCACGATAAATCCATTCATGAGATTTGTAGCAGCCGGCAGGCATTTGTGTATTATTCCCAGTCTTTGCAGCTGAGTGCAGGTAGCTGTAATTGTCAGTAGGTACACAGCTCAGCGCTAATGTTATTGGTTCCCAGCTTAACCATATCATGTTTGTGGCTACTTCATTGGCCAGTTCAGTAGTTTGTGTCTTTTAAAACAGCTTCCTAACAACCAGTCTGTGTGATGGATTCCTTCCATGTATTTGGCCACAAAATCATTTATTTGATCCCCGTAATAATGAAGATGCAGGCTAATGATTTGCTAGGCAGTAGAGTGCTGTATTCATGTAGACCAGTTTCCAGTCATTACCAACCTGAGTACTCTCCTGGCAACCCATTTGTGTAATTTATGTCCCCAAGTTACATAGAATAGATATTTCTCTTACGTCCTAGAGGATGCTGGGGACTCCGTAAGGACCATGGGGTATAGACTGGCTCCGCAGGAGATAGGGCACCTAAAAGAACTTTGACTATGGGTGTGCACTGGCTCCTCCCTCTATGCCCCTCCTCCAGACCTCAGTTAGATTCTGTGCCCAGAGGAGAAAGGGTACAAAGCAGTGAGCTCTCAAGAGTTTGCTGTTTTAAAGAATTTTGTTAGGTTTTTTATTTTTAGGGAGTCCTGTTGGCAACAGGCTCCCTGCATTGTGGGACTGAGGAGAGAGAAGCAGAGCTGGCTTGTAAGGTTGGGCACTGCTTCTAGGCTACTGGACACCATTAGCTCCAGAGGGAGTCGGAACACAGGTCTCACCTGGGGTTCGTCCCGGAGCCGCGCCGCCGTCCTCCTCACAGATGCCGAAGATAGAAGCCGGGTGAGTATTGAGGAAAAGACTTCAGGCGGCAGGGGGGGGGCGCCCTGGGCAGCAATAAACCTCTATTTGGGCATAAATATATTGGATTAGGCTGTGGGACAGTAAATCCACGGACCCCCGCCATTTTCTTACAATATCATGAGGGGACCGAAGCCCGCCGTCGGGTGGGCGGGGCTTGATCCTCGGCACTAACCAGTGCCATTTTCTCCACAGAGGCTGCATGAGATAACGCTGGCTCCCTGTTCTCTCCTCTGCTGAGCTTCACAGGCTGGAAAAAAAAGAGGAGAGGGGCACATTGGCGACGCAGTGAGTGGAGATTAACATTATAAATATATAAAAGCGCTATCTGGTAATATATTCCAGTGTTTGGGCGCTGGGTGTGTGCTGGCATTCTCTCTCTCTCTGTCTCCCCTAAGGGCCTAATTGGGGTTTTGTCCCCTTATAGGTAACCCCCTGTGTGTGTGGGGTGTCGGTAAGTGTGTGTCGACATGTCTGAAGCGGAAGGCTTCTCCAAGGAGGAGGTGGAGCAAATGAGTGGTGTGTCACCGTCGCTGGTGCCGACTCAGGATTGGATGAGCATGTGGCATAGGTTAAATGCAAGTGTAACATCTTTACATGAAAGGCTTGATAAGGCTGAATAAAGGGGAACATCAGGGGGTCAATCCTCGGATTGGACCGATTCACAGGGCCCGTCTGGGTCTCAAAAACGTCCCTTAACACAAGACACTACTACCGACACTGATTCCAGTGTCTACTATGACAAAGTAAAATTGCACCCTAGGGTGACTAAAACCATTCAGTGTATCATTGTGGCTATTAGGGATGTCTTGCATATTGAGGATGAACCCTCGGTCCCTGACACAAGGGTACACATGTTTAAGGAAAAGAAACAGATTATTAATTTTCCCACATCTCGTGAATTAAATTAATTCTTTATAAAAGCTTGGGAGACTCCGGAGAAGAGGCCGCAGATCCCCAAAAGAATTTATATGGCATACCCCTTCCCTAAACAGGACAGGGAGATTTGGGAATCACCTCCCACTGTGGACAAGGCACTGACGCGCTTGTCCAAGAAGGTGGCGCTACCGTTTCCTGACACAGCTGCCCTTAAGGACCCTGCAGATCGCAGGCAAGAAACTACCTTAAAGTGTATTTATTCTCATACGGGTGCTGTACTACGACCGACTATTGCGTCGGCATGGGTGTGTAGCGCAGTTGCAGCTTGGGCAGATGAGCTGACAGATAATTTTGAAAATATGGATAAGGATACTATATTCTTAACTCTAGGCCATATAAAAGACGCAGTCTTATTTATGAGGGATGCTCAAAGAGACATTGGATTGCTGGCTTCTAGGGCCAATGCCATGTCGATCTCAGCGAGACGATCCTTATGGACTCGCCAATGGACGGGTGATGCGGATTCAAAAAAGCATATGGAAGTACTACCCTATAAGGGTGATGTATTGTTTGGGGATGGGCTGACCAGGTCCGGTTTCCACAGCTACAGCAGGTAAATCAAATTTTTTACCATATATTCCCCAACAGCAAAAGAAAATGCCACCCTATCAGATGCAGTCCTTTCGGTCGCACAAGTCCAGAAGAGGTCGGGGATCCTCCTTCCTTGCCAGAGGTAAGGGCAGAGGCAAAAGAGCACCTGCTTCGGCAGGCGCCCAGGAACAAAAGTCCTCCCCGGCTACTCCAAAACCCACAGCATGACGCCGGGACTCCCCTGAGGGAGTCCGCACCGGTGGGCGCACGTCTTCGACTTTTCAGCCAGGTTACAAACTGGAATTCGAAGAGGTGCCCCCGCGCCGATTTTTCAAGTCGGCCCTACCAGTTTCCACGTCGGAACGGGATGTAGTGTTAGCTGCAATTCAAACGCTGTGTATACAGCAAGTGATAATCAGGGTTCCCATGAACCAGCAGGGAAGAGGTTACTACTCACCCATTTTTGTGGTCCCGAAACCGGACGGTTCGGTCAGACCTATCTTGAATCTGAAATCCCTAAACCTGTACATAAAAAGATTCAAATTCAAAATGGAATCGCTCAGAGCGATAATAGCCAATATGGAGGAGGGGGAGTTTATGGTGTCTCTGGACATAAAGGATGCGTACCTTCATGTCCCCATATATCCCCCCCATCAAGAATTCCTGAGATTCGCTGTACAGGATTGTCATTACCAATTTCAGACGTTGCCGTTTGGACTTTCCACGGCCCCGAGGATTTTCACCAAGATAATGGCGGAAATGATGGTGGTCCTGCGCAAGCATGGAGTCACAATTATCCCATACTTGGACGATCTCCTGATAAAAGCGAGATCAAGGGAGAAATTGCTGAGCAGTGTGGCGCTCTCTCTGAGAGTGCTCCAGCAACACGGTTGGATTCTAAATCTACCGAAGTCACAGTTGATTCCGACAACTCGACTACCGTTCCTAGGTATGATACTGGATACGGAACAAATGAAGGTCTTCCTTCCAATGGAGAAAGCCCAGGACATCCAGAACATGGTCAGAGACCTGCTGAAACCGAAAAGGGTGTCTGTTCACCAGTGCACTCGAGTTCTGGCAAAGATGGTGGCGGCCTACGAGGCCATTCCATTCGGAAGGTTCCATGCAAGGACATTTCAATGGGACCTTCTGGACAAGTGGTCCGGGTCCCATCTACACTTACATTGAAAAATTACGCTGTCCCCAGGGGCCAGGGTGTCTCTCCTGTGGTGGTTGCTAAGTGCTCACCTACTGGAGGGTCGCAGATTCGGAATTCAGGATTGGATCCTGGTTACCACGGACGCGAGCCTCCGAGGATGGGGAGCAGTCACACAAGGAAGAAATTTTCAGGGACTTTGGTCAGACCAGGAGTCATGTCTACACATCAATGTATTGGAACTCAGGGCCATATACAACGGCCTTCGACAAGCGGAGAGTCTTCTTCGAAACCTACCGGTTCTGATTCAGTCAGACAATGTCACAGCAGTGGCTCATGTGAACCGCCAAGGCGGGACAAGAAGCAGAGTCGCGATGGCGGAAGCCACCAGGATTCTTCGCTGGGCGGAAAATCACGTGAGCGCTCTGTCGGCTGTCTTCATTCCGGGAGTGGACAACTGGGAAGCAGACTTCCTCAGCAGACACGATCTCCATCCAGGAGAGTGGGGACTTCATCAAGAAGTCTTTGCAGACATAATACGTCTTTGGGGAACTCCTCAAATAGACATGATGGCGTCACGCCTCAACAAAAAACTTCGGAGGTATTGTGCCAGGTCTCTGGACCCTCAGGCAGTAGCAGTAGACGCTCTGATAACACCGTGGGTGTTCAAATGGGTCTACGTGTTTTCTCCTCTTCCTCTCATCACAAAAGTGTTGAGGATCATAAGACGAAGAAGAGTACAGACGATACTCGTTGTCCCAGACTGGCCTCAAAGGGCCTGGTACTCAGATCTACAAGAGATGCTCACAGGAGATCCCTGGCCTCTTCCGCTGAGGGAAGACCTGTTGCAACAGGGGCCCTGTGTATTTCAAGACTTAACGCGGTTACGTTTGACAGCATGGCGGTTGAACGCCGAATCCTAGCAAAAAAGGGAATTCCGGAAGAGGTCATCCCTATTTTAATAAAGGCTAGGAAGGAGGTGACGTTTAAGCATGATCACCGTATCTGGCGAAAGTGCGTGTCTTGGTGTGAGACCAAGAATGCACCTACGGAAGTTTTTCATCTGGGTCGTTTTCTCCACTTCCTACAAACATGAGTGGATATGGGCCTGAAATTAGGCTCTGTTAAGGTGCAGATTTCGGCCCTCTCGATTTTCTTTCAGAAGGAATTTGCTTCTCTTCCAGAAGTCCAGACATTTGTAAAGGGAGTGCTGCACATCCAGCCCCCTTTTGTGCCTCCAGTGTCACCATGGGACCTCAACGTGGTGTTGCAGTTCCTAAAATCACACTGGTTTGAACCGCTTAACAAGGTTGAGTTGAAATTTCTTACTTGGAAGGTGGTCATGTTGTTGGCCTTGGCATCGGCAAGGCGAGTATCAGAATTGGCGGCTTTGTCACACAAAAGCCCCTACTTGGTTTTTTCATGTGGATCGAGCTGAATTGAGGACACGTCCGCAATTTTTGCCTAAGGTGGTTTCTTCATTCCATGTGAATCAACCTATTGTGGTGCCTGTGGCTACAAGTGACCTGGAGGATTCCAGATCCCTGGACGTAGTCAGGGCCTTAAAGATTTATGTAGCCAGGACGGCTAGAATTAGGAAAACAGAGGCCCTGTTTGTCCTGTATGCGGCCAATAAGATTGGCGCACCTGCTTCGAAGCAGACTATTGCTCGCTGGATCTGTAATACGATTCAGCAGGCTCACTCTACGGCTGGATTGCCGGTACCAAATTCGTTTAAGGCCCATTCCACTAGGAAGGTGGGCTCTTCTTGGGCGGCTGCCCGAGGCGTCTCGGCATTACAACTTTGCCGAGCGGCGACTTGGTCGGGGTCAAACACTTTTGCTAAATTCTACAAGTTTGATACCCTGGCTGATGAGGACCTAGCGTTTGCTCAGTCGGTGCTGCAGAGTCATACGCACTCTCCCGCCCGATTGGATGCTTTGGTATAAACCCCATGGTCCTTACGGAGTCCCCAGCATCCTCTAGGACGTAAGAGAAAATAAGATTTTAAACCTACCGGTAAATCTATTTCTCCTAGTCCGTAGAGCAGGGGTGGGGAACCTTTTTTCTACCGAGGGCCATTTGGATATTTATAAATTCCTTCGGGGGCCATACAAAAATTCTCAACTTAAAAAATTACCCTGCCCCCCAGCAGGTCTGCCCCATAGAGGTACTGTGTGTGCGCGCCGGAGCCGCGCGCGCCAAAAAATGGGTGTGGCCAGTTAAAATGGGACGTGATACACATATGCCCCCAATAGTGCAGTGCCAGGTATACAAATGCCCCTCACAGTGCCAGGTATACAAATGCCCCCACAGTGCCAGGTATACAAATGCCCCTCACAGTGCCAGGTATACAGATGCCCCTCACAGTGCCAGGTATACAGATGCCCCTCACAGTGCCAGGTATACAGATGCCCCTCACAGTGCCAGGTATACAGATGCCCCTCACAGTGCCAGGTGTACAGATGCCCCTCACAGTGCCAGGTGTACAGATGCCCCTCACAGTGCCAGGTGTACAGATGCCCCTCACAGTGCCAGGTGTACAGATGCCCCTCACAGTGCCAGGTGTACAGATGCCCCTCACAGTGCCAGGTGTACAAATGCCCCTCACAGTGCCAGGTGTACAAATGCCCCTCACAGTGCCAGGTGTACAAATGCCCCTCACAGTGCCAGGTGTACAAATGCCCCTCACAGTGCCAGGTGTACAAATGCCCCTCACAGTGCCAGGTGTACAAATGCCCCTCACAGTGCCAGGTGTACAAATGCCCCTCACAGTGCCAGGTGTACAGATGCCCCCACAGTGCCAGGTATACAGATGCCCCCTCCCCCACAGTGCCAGGTATACAGATGCCCCCTCCCCCACAGTGCCAGGTATACAGATGCCCCCTCCCCCACAGTGCCAGGTATACAAATGCCCCTCACAGTGCCAGGTATACAGATGCCCCTCACAGTGCCAGGTATACAGATGCCCCTCACAGTGCCAGGTATACAGATGCCCCTCACAGTGCCAGGTATACAGATGCCCCTCACAGTGCCAGGCATACAGATGCCCCTCACAGTGTCAGGCATACAGATGCCCCTCACAGTGTCAGGCATACAGATGCCCCTCACAGTGTCAGGCATACAGATGCCCCTCACAGTGTCAGGCATACAGATGCCCCTCACAGTGTCAGGCATACAGATGCCCCTCACAGTGCCAGGTATACAGATGCCCCCCACAGTGCCAGTTATACAAATGACCCCACAGTGCCCCCCCCCCCCCCCCTTCCGTGCTACTTACCGCTCCTTTCGGCGGGACACGGAGGAGAGCGCGGCTATGTTGGGCGGCGGCGTGTAGGACTTGAAACCAGCTGTTGGTTCGAGAGCCAATCGGAGCTCGCGGACCGGCAGCCGCGGCTCCTGATTGGCTGCCGGTCCGCGAGCTCTGATTGGCTCACGAACCGGCGGCTGGTTTCAAGTTATACACGCCGCCGCGCTCTCCTCCCTGTCCTGATACTGACAGCTGAGACACGCTGCCGCCGGACTGAGCGGCGGCGTGTCTCACTGGGAGAAGCGGGTGGGCCGGAGCAAACGGCTTCGCGGGCCTTATACGGCCCGCGGGCCGGAGGTTCCCCACCCCTGCCGTAGAGGATGCTGGGCGCCCGTCCCAGTGCGGAAACTCTGCAAGACTTGTATATAGTTGTTGATTACATAAGGGTTATGTTACAGTTGGAATCGGTCTTGGACCGTTGCTGTTTTTTGTTCATACGGTTAACTGGTTATGTATGATCCAGGTTACATGGTATGATTGGTGTGGGCTGGTATGAATCTTGCCCTTGGATTTCCAAATCCTGCCTTGTAGTGTCCATCTCCTCTGGGCACAGTTCTCTAACTGAGGTCTGGAGGAGGGGCATAGAGGGAGGAGCCAGTGCACACCCATAGTCAAAGTTCTTTTAGGTGCCCTATCTCCTGCGGAGCCCGTCTATACCCCATGGTCCTTACGGAGTCCCCAGCATCCTCTACGGACTAGGAGAAATAGATTTACCGGTAGGTTTAAAATCTTATTTTCTGCTGCGGGGTACACTGGGCTCCACCAGGATAGACATTGGGGTGTAGAGTAGGATCTTGATCCGAGGCACCAGCAGGCTCAAAGCGTTGACTGTTCCCAGAATGCACAGCGCCACCTCCTCTATAACCCCGCCTCCCTGCACAGGAGCTCAGTTTTGTAGTTGGTGCTGCAGTAAGCAGGCACATAACAGAGGGGCTGCTCCAGGCAGCCCTAAGAAGAGCTTTTTTTGAAGAAAAAAGTGAAGACTACAAGGGCAGCAGCAGTGGTAAATGTCAGAAGACATTCACTGCTGCAGCTCCAGCTCACCCCAGCGGCGCTGTACACTCCTGAGCCCTGATTGCCGGGTAACTACAGCAGGAGGCTCCGGTTTTCTTCACGTCAGGCACACACGACGGGGGCTCTCCGGGATCGCGTGGCCGCGCTTTGGGAGGTGGTGAGTGGGTCCTGCTTGCGGGACCTGGTCTTTATCACGATCTGGCGCGGTCAGTGGGAGGCGGGCCGTGCGCGCTGGCGGTGGACTGTGTGGCAGTACAGGCTATCCTACTAGATCACCAGGGCATGGGTGCAGGTCAGGTTTTCTCTCTAAACCATTTTCTCTAACGTCCTAGTGGATGCTGGGGACTCCGTAAGGACCATGGGGAATAGACGGGCTCTGCAGGAGACATAGGCACTTTAAGAAAGAATTTAGATTCTGGTGTGCTCTAGCTCCTCCCTCTATGTCCCTCCTCCAGACCTCAGTTAGAGAAACTGTGCCCGGAAGAGCTGGGTGCTGTTTAGTGAGCTCTCCTGAGCTTGCTATAAGAAAGTGTTTTGTTAGGTTTTTTTATTTTCAGGGATCTCTGCTGGCAACAGACTCCCTGCATCGTGGGACTGAGGGGAGAGAAGCAGCCCTACTCTCTGCAGATAGGTCCTGCTTCTTAGGCTACTGGACACCATTAGCTCCAGAGGGATCGTACACAGGATCTCACCCTCGTCGTCCGATCCCGGAGCCGCGCCGCCGTCCCCCTCGCAGAGCCGGAAGACAGAAGCCGGGTGAAAGAAGCAAGAAGACTTCGAAATCGGCGGCAGAAGACTCCAGTCTTCACTGAGGTAGCGCACAGCACTGCAGCTGTGCGCCATTGCTCCCACACTACACCCACATACTCCCACTCACTGTAAGGGTGCAGGGCGCAGGGGGAGGGGGGCGCCCTGGGCAGCAATTAGAGACCTCTTTGGCAAAAGTTTGCATATATACAGTTGGGCACTGTATATATGTATGAGCCCCCGCCAAAAAATTGTACATGAAAGCGGGACAGAAGCCCGCTGTCGAGGGGGCGGGGTTTCTCCCTCAGCACTCACCAGCGCCATGTTTTTTCTCCACAGCACCGCTGAGAGGAAGCTCCCCAGCCTCTCCCCTGCAGTTACACGGTAGAAGAGAGTAAAAAGAGAGGGGGGGGGGCACATAATTAGGCGCAAAAATCAATATAAACAGCAGCTACTGGGTTAACATTAAGTTACTGTGTTATTCCTGGGTTAATAGCGCTGGGGTGTGTGCTGGCATACTCTCTCTCTGTCTCTCCAAAGGGCCTTATGGGGGAATGAGCATTCCCTGAGTGTGTGGTGTGTCGGTACGTGTGTGTCGACATGTCTGAGGTAAAAGGCTCCCCTAAGGAGGAGATGGAGCAAATATGTGTGTGAGAGGGTGTCTCCGTCGACAACGCCGACACCTGTTTGGCTATGTGTAATTAAGTGCTAAGGTGAATTTATTGCACAAAAGATTAGAAAACAGACAGGGAATCTACCCATGTCTGTCCCTATGTCGCAGAGACCTTCAGAGTCTCTCAATGATCACTATCCAAAATAATAGACGCTGATATCGACACGGAGTCTGACTCCAGTGTCGACTACGATAATGCAAAGTTACAGCCAAAATGGCAGAAAAGTATTCAATATATGATTATTGTAATAAAAGATGATTTGCATATCACTGATGACTCATCTGTCCCTGACACAAGGGTACACATGTTTAAGGGGAAGAAAGCTGAGGTAAATTTCCCTCCTCTCATGAAGAAAAAGAGCGGGAATCTCCAGACAAGAGACTGCAGTTTCCCACAAACAATTCTCAGGGAGTATCCTTTCCCTACTAGGGCCAGGATACGATGGGAATCTTTCCCTAGGGTGTCACAAAAGGTAGCCCTGACGTAACAGCTATCCTCGGGGATCCTGCAGATAGCGTGCACATTCTGGTACACTACTCAGACCGTCGATTGTGTCGGCATGGGTTTATATCGCTGTGGCAGCATGGACAGGTACCTTATCAGCAGAGATTGAGACCCTAGTATGTATGTATGTATGTATGTATGTATGTATGTATGTATATATAGAGATATATATATTAAAGATGCTGTCTTAAGATAGATATATATATATATATATATATATATATATATATACATGCCCAATGAGACATGAGTCTGCTGGGTCCTAGAGACAAAGCTATGTCGATTTCTGCTTGACGTGTCCTGTAGAATATGCAATGGACAGATGATGCCGACTTAAGAGGCATATGGAAGGCTGAGGATTGTGTGGAGAAGGGTTCTCGGACCTGGTCTCCACAGCTATAGCTGGTAATTCTGATATTTTGCCTTATATTCCTGCACAGCCTAGGAAAGCACGACATTATCAAATGCAGCCTTTCGAACAAAGAAACAAGAAAGTCCGAGGTGCGTCCTTTCTTGCCAGAGGCAGGGGCAGAGGAAAGAAGCTGCACAACACAGCTAGTTCCCAGGAACAGAAGTCCTCCCCGGCCTCTACAAAATCCACCGCATGTCGCTGGGGCTCCACAGGCGGGGCTAGGCCCGGTGGGGGCACGCCTTCGTAAGTTCAGCCACAAGTGGGTTCACTCCCTGAACATATACCTGAAAAGGTTCAAGTTCAAGATGGAATCGCTAAGAGCGGTCATTGCAAGCCTGAAAGGGGGAGATTTTATGGTGACTCTGGACATAAAGGATGCATACCTTCATGTCCCCATTTATCCACCTCATCAGGCGTACCTCAGAATTGCGGTACGGGATTGTCATTACCAATTTCAGACGTTGCCGTTTGGTCTATCCACGGCCCCGAGAATATTTACCAAGGTTATGGCGGAAATGATGGTGCTCCTACGGAAGCAAGGTGTCACTATTATCCCGTACTTGGACGATCTCCTCATAAAAGCGAGATCAAGAGAGCAGTTGCTGAACAGCGTATCACTTTCTCTGGAAGTGTAACGGCAACACGGCTGGATTCTATATATTCCAAAGTCGCAGTTGGTTCCTACAGCTCATCTGCCTCTCCTAGGCATGATCCTAGACACAGACCAGAAAAGGGTTTATCTCCCGATAGAGAGAGCTCAGGAGCTCATGACACTGGTCAGGAATCTATTAAAACCAAAACAGGTGTCAGTGCATCACTGCACTCGAGTCCTGGGAAGGATGGTGGCATCATACGAGGCCATTCCCTTCGGCAGGTTCCATGCGAGGACCTTCCAATGGGACTTACTGGACAAGTGGTCCGGATCACCTCTTCAGATGCATCGGTTAATCACCCTATCCCCCAGGGCCAGGGTGTCTCTCCTGTGGTGGCTGCAGAGTGCTCACCTTCTCGAAGGTCGCAGATTCGGCATTCAGGACTGGGTCCTGGTGACCACGGATGCAAGCCTCCGAGGGTGGGGGGCAGTCACACAGGGAAGAAATCTCCAAGGGCTGTGATCAAGTCAGGAGACTTGCCTTCACATCAACATCCTGGAACTAAGGGCCATATACAACGCCCTACGTCAAGCGGAGTCCCTGCTTCGCGACCAACCGGTTCTGATTCAGTCAGACAACATCACCGCAGTGGCTCATGTAAACCGCCAAGGCGGCACAAGGAGCAGGGTGGCGATGGTAGAAGCCACCAGAATTCTTCGCTGGGCGGAGAATCACGTAAGCGCACTGTCAGCAGTGTACATTCCGGGAGTGGACAACTGGGAAGCAGACTTCCTCAGTAGGCACGACCTCCACCCGGGAGTGTGGGGACTTCATCAAGAAGTCTTCACGCAGATAGCAAGTCGGTGGGAACTGCCACAGGTGGACATGATGGCATCCCGCCTCAACAAAAAGCTGTAGAGATATTGCGCCAGGTCAAGAGACCCTCAGGCGATAGCTGTGGACGCACTGGTGACACCGTGGGTGTTCCAGTCGGTCTATGTATTTCCTCCTCTTCCTCTCATACCCAAGGTGCTGAGAATCATAAGAAAAAGAGGAGTGAGAACAATACTCATTGTTCCGGATTGGCCAAGAAGGACATGGTATCCAGATCTGCAAGAAATGCTCACAGAGGACCCGTGGCCTCTGCCTCTAAGACAGGACTTGTGCAACAGGGGCCCTGTCTGTTCCAAGACTTACCGCGGCTGCGTTTGACGGCATGGCGGTTGAACGCCGGATCCTAGCAGAAAAAGGCATTCCGGATGAGGTCATTCCTACGCTGATAGAGGCTAGGAAGGATGTGACGGCTCAACATTATCACCGTATATGGCGAAAATATGTGGCTTGGTGTGAGGCCAGGAATGGCCCTACGGAGGAATTCCAGCTGGGCTGTTTCCTTCACTTCCTACAGTCGGGCGTGACTTTGGGCCTTCAATTAGGTTCCATTAAGGTTCAGATTTCGGCCTTATCCAGTTTCTTTAAAAAAGAACTGGCTTCTCTGCCTGAAGTTCAGACGTTTGTAAAGGGAGTGCTGCATATTCAGCCCCCTTTTGTGCCTCCAGTGGCACCTTGGGATCTTAACGTGGTGTTGAGTTTCCTGAAATCACACTGGTTTGAACCACTCAGAACGGTGGAAGTAAAATATCTCATGTGGAAGGTGGTCATGCTATTAGCCTTGGCTTCGGCTAGACGTGTGTCAGAATTGGCGGCTTTGTCACATAAAAGCCCCTATCTGGTTTTCCATGCGTATAGAGCAGAATTGCGGACCCGCCCACAATTTCTGCCGAAAGTGGTTTCATCCTTTCATATAAACCAACCTATTGTGGTGCCTGTAGCTACTACTGACTTGGAGGATTCCAAGTCACTGGATGTGGTTAGGGCTTTGAAGGTTTATGTAGCCAGAACGGCTAAGGTCAGGAAAACAGAATCTTTGTTTATCCTGTATGCTTCCAACAAGCTTGGGGCGCCTGCTTCAAAGCAAACTATTGCTCGCTGGATCTGTAACACGATTCAGCAGGCTCATTCTGCGGGTGGGTTGCCGCTGCCTAAATCAGTTAAGGCCCACTCCACAAGGAAGGTGGGCTCTTCTTGGGCGGCTGCCCGAGGGGTCTCGGCATTGCAGCTTTGCCGAGCGGCTACTTGGTCAGGTTCAAACACCTTTGCAAAGTTCTACAAGTTTGATACCCTGGCTGAGGAGGACCTTGTGTTTGCTCATTCGGTGCTGCAGAGTCATCCGCACTCTCCCGCCCGTTTGGGAGCTTTGGTATAATCCCCATGGTCCTTACGGAGTCCCCAGCATCCACTAGGACGTTAGAGAAAATAAGATTTTACTTACCGGTAAATCTATTTCTCGTAGTCCGTAGTGGATGCTGGGTGCCCGTCCCAAGTGCAGACTTCTTCTGCAATGCTTGTATATAGTTATTGCTTAAATAAGGGTTATGTTATAGTTGCATCAGGGTTTATCTGATGCTCTGTGATTGTTCATACTGTTAACTGGGTAAAGTTATCATAAGTTATACGGTGTGATTGGTGTGGGTGGTATGAGTCTTACCCTGGATTCCCAAAATCCTTTCCTTGTACTGTCAGCTCTTCCGGGCACAGTTTCTCTAACTGAGGTCTGGAGGAGGGACATAGAGGGAGGAGCCAGAGCACACCAGAATCTAAATTCTTTCTTAAAGTGCCCATGTCTCCTGCGGAGCCTGTCTATTCCCCATGGTCCTTATGGAGTCCCCAGCATCCACTACGGACTACGAGAAATAGATTTACCGGTAAGTAAAATCTTATTTTCAGTAGCCCACAGTACCCGGTGGTTTTGCCAGCAGGGGGATAAGGCTTAGACCTGGAGCCCCTCCCCCCAGCCCCAGGGCGCCATTTCCCGCAAATGTTCCCGCCCTGGAGCTGCATATCTGTCTCTCCCTCACTCCCTGTCAGTGTCTGGGCGCCGTTATCTCTCAGCTTCATTGTTCCTGGGACTGCTTGGGCAAATTCTCCTATGTAAAGCCGCCTGGTTGTCAGTGCTGTGACTTTACATGACACTTAAGTATTCTACCTGCCTTTTTAGACATGCTAGTTAAGAAAGAGTGCATTTAGTCAGGGTTTTCTAGTACAATTACCCTGTGATATACGTCCAGTTCTTACTGTGCAGTGTTATATCTATTGACTATATATATATATATATATATATATATATATATATATATATATATATATATATATATATATATATATATATATATATATATATATATATATATATATATATATATGCTAGTCCAGTGCAGTATTATTGTTAGTACTAACCTCTGCATTGTACAAACTGTGACTGTGTGTGCATTAAATAGCTGAGTGGTGTCCATTTCGTGTCTTTCACTCAACTTGCTATCCCTATATTCTATAACCTGAGTGGGCTTGGTGCGTCAGGTTTTATATTGATATAGGATTTTCACAAAGATATACTTTAATACGTATTTTTCACTGTGATTTAGTCACCATATCTCTCCTTTATCTCGGCTAGTGCTGACTACACTGCGCAGGAGTTTGGGTAAGAGGTATTGTGCTGCTGCCAGTTGTACTGTGTTCTGTGTTACCTGATACTGCAAGTTATATCATGTCCTGCTTCTGAGGGTAACTGTTCTGGGGCTGAACACACTGCCGGTGTTGCTGATGCCACAGATCCCTATGAGGAGAATATAGCAGCTGTGGGTTCTGGTTCTGGGAGCTCCTTGCCCCCCCAGTGGGACTGTGGCAACAGAGGCACATAATGACCCACCGTGGGCCGCTTTTTCCACGCTTCTACATACGCTTGTTAATAAACTAACACCCCCTATGGGTCCCCCATTGCCGGTACAACCGTATGTGGTCCCTGCAGCTAACCCGCCGTGGGTGGACGATTTATCTGCTCAATTAAAGAAGTTGAACCAGTCCCTGACTACTAAAAAGTCTGACCATCGCTCGCCTAAGCCCAAGGGGTCCTCTAAGCGAGCGCTTGTCTCCTCACAATCCACTGCTGTCACTGACACCTCGCCTGATGAAGATGGCACTTACACTGACCCCACAGGTTCTGACTCGGATACTGCTGATGGGGAGGGTAGTTCACATGTGGATATTCCTGATCTTTTGGAGGCTATTAAGTTAATTCTACAGATTACGGATGATCCCGAGCCATCCGTCCCTCCTAAGAAACCAGATAGGTTCAAGCGTCAGAAGGTGGTTAAACAAGTTTTATCTCACTCTGATCACCTAGTGGATATACGTCAGGAACCCTGGGAAAACCTGGGTACGAAGTTTGTGCCCCAAAAGAAGATGCTGGCTCGCTATCCCCTCGCACCAGAGCTAAGAATTGGGAAACACCTCCTCCAGTGGACTCACATGTGGCTAGGATGGTGGTTTCCTCAGCTCTGCCGGTCACTACCGTCACGTCTCTAAAAGAGCCTACGGATAAACGTGTGGAGGGTTGTCTTAAAGCGATTTACACCCTCACTGGTGCTGCACAAAGGCCCACTATTGCAGCTACATGGGCTGCAGAGGCTATTGAAGCATGGGCCTTGGAGTTAGAAGCTGAAATCTCTTCTGACCATGCTAGACAATGCTTATCTTATATTATCACAGCTTCTCACTATATTAAAGAGGCGGCTTCTGATGCCGGTATCCTAGCAGCCAAGGCCTCTACTACGTCAGTCCTGGCTCGCCGGATATTGTGCTGAGATCCTGGTCTGTGGATCTGGACTCTAGAAAAACCCTGGAGGTACTCCCTTTCAAGGGAGATATTCTGTTTGGGGAGGACTTAAATAAGATAGTGGCTTACTTGGCTACTTCCAAAACTGCCTAGTACTGTTCCTTCTGTGTCGAATGCTAAAGGTACTTCCTTTCGTCCTTCAGGTAAAGCAAAAGGTCAGGCGTACAACAAGCAGGCCCGCACTTCCAAACCTGGTAAGCCAAAACCAAAAAGAACCTGGGCGGCCCGTCAGCCAGCTTCCAAGACAGATAAGCCTGCCGCATGACGGGCCGGGCCTCCCCCTGGGAGATCCCAGGGTGGGGGGCCGGCTTCTAGGGTATACCCAGGAATGGTTGAAGACCACTTCAGATGCCTGGGTACGGGAAGTCGTCACTCGAGGTTACGCCATAGCCTTCAAAAACCGACCCCCTCATCGATTTTGCCAGACAAAGGCAAACACTCTGCATTCGGTGGTACAGACCCTCCTGGATACAGGAGTCGTACAGGTGCCTCTTGCGCAGAGGGGCCGGGGGTACTATTCTCCGCTGTTTCTAGTCCCGAAACCGAATGGGTCCTCCCGGCCCATTCTCAAGCCTCAAGGCATTGAACAGGTTTTTGAAGGTTTCCAAGTTCCGTATGGAAACCCTTCGCTCTATAGTTCTGGCCTTGGAACCTGAGGACTACATGGTCTCCCTGGACATACAGGATGCTTACCTGCATATTCCTATAGCAGCATCACATCAACAATACCTGAGGTCTGCTATTGGCAACCCAACCTCCATTACCAGTTTTGGGCGTTGCCTTTTGGTTTAACAACGGCTCCGCGAGTCTTCACCAAAGTTATGGCGGTGTTGACGGTGGTACTCCGCCGTCAAGGGGTCAGGGTACTGCCGTATCTGGACGACTTGTTAATCCTGGCAAATTCCCCAGAACTTCTCCTACGTCATCTAGATATGACGGTCCAGTTTCTAAAAGGCCACGGGTGGCTCATCAACTGGAAGAAATCCACCCTGATCCTTGCTCAGAGCATGGTGCATCTGGGAGCGCTATTGGACACTCACAACCAGAGGTTGTTCTTGTGTCAGGAGAAAGTCCTGAAGCTTCAGGACAGGATTCATTGCTTCCTTTCTCGTCCACAAGTGTCGATACATTTGGCGATGCAGGTGCTGGGCCTCATGGTATCGGCATTTGACATGGTGGAGTATGCTCAATTCCATTCTCGCCCCCTTCAGAGGCTGATTCTAGCCAAGTGGGACGGCCTGCCTCACCGGATCAGGTCTCAAATGATCTCATTGACTCCGGAGGTCTGTCTGTCGCTGCTCTGGTGGCTCCAGGACCAACAATTGTGCATGGGCCGTCCCTTCTGGATATCCAACTGGGTCCTGTTGACGACAGATGCCAGTCTAAGAGGTTGGGGCGCGGTGCTGGAGCAACACTCCCTTCAGGGTCAGTGGACCAAGGAGGAGTCCCTCCTCTCAATCAACATTCTGGAATTGCGGGCGGTCTTCAGTGCATTAAACCTGGCCCAGCATTTAATTCAGAACCGTCCTATTCAAGTACAGTCGGATCAAGGCGGCACTCGAAGCCGTCTGGCAATGAAGGAAGTCTCACGGATTCTACATTGGGCGGAACTCCATCTACCGGCCATATCGGCAATCTTCATTCCGGGAGTGCTGATTTGGGAAGCGGACTTTTTCAGTCGTCAGGACGTACACACCGGCGAGTGGGGCCTCCATCCAGAAGTGTTTCAACTTCTAGTGGAAAAGTGGGGTCTTCCAGACGTAGATCTGATGGCGTCTCGACACAATCACAAGGTTCCGGTCTTCGGAGCAAGGACAAGGGATCCTCGAGCAGCATTCGTGGATGCGCTGGCGGTGCCGTGAAGGTTTCGGCTGCCGTACGTGTTTCCTCCGGTGTCACTCCTGTCCAGGGTAATTCGGAAGTTCAAGCAAGAAAAAGGAATTCTGCTTCTCATAGCTCCAGCGTGGCCCAGACGGCACTGGTTCTCAGACCTGAAAGGCCCATCGTCAGAGCATCCAATTCTACTTCCACAACGCCCAGACCTCCTCGTTCAGGGCCCCTGTGTCTACCAGGACCTAGCCCGGCTATCTTTGACGGCGTGGCTCTTGAAGCTTCCGTCTTAAGGGCTAAAGGGTTTTCTGAGGCGGTCATTCAAACTATGTTGCAGGCCCGGAAAGCGGCTTCGGCTCGGATTTACTATACGGTCTGGCATTCTTACTTTGTTTGGTGCGCATCTAACGATTATGACTCTTCCAAGTTTGGTATAGCCAAGTTGTTGGCTTTTCTTCAGCAGGGCCTGGACTTAGGCCTACGTCTGGCCTCCCTCAAGGCTCATATTTCTGCCTTGTCGGTATGGTTTCAGAGAAAAATTGCGACCTTACCTGATGTGCATACCTTTACTCAGGGTGTGTTGCGTATCCAACCTCCCTTTGTCCCGCCTGTGGCTCCTTGGTCGGTGGTTTTGGAGGCGTTACAAGAGTCTCCATTTGAACCTCTTGGTTCAGCTGATCTTAAGTGGCTTTCCCTTAAGGTGGTGTTTCGGCTGGCTATTGCTTCAGCTAGAAGTGTCGGATTTGGGTGCCTTGTCCTGTAGTTCCCCATATCTGATATTTCACAGTGACCGGGCGGTTCTTGGGACTCGTCCCGGATATTTACCAAAGGTGGTTTCCTCATTCCACCTTAACCAGGAGATTGGTTCCGGCATTTATTTCTCCTGATCTGTCTCCCAAAGAGAAGTCTTTGGATGTGGTACGAGCTCTCCGTATCTATGTGAAGAGAACTGCTTCCATTAGGAAATCTGATTCTCTCTTTGTACTGTTTGGATTTCACAAACGGGGCTGGCCTGCTCACAAGCAGACTTTGGCCAGATGGATTAGAATGGTGATTGCACATGCTTATGTGAGGGCTGGTCTGTCGGCTCCTGCTCACATTACGGCCCATTCTACTCGGTCTGTTGGACCTTCTTGGGCGGCCCGCCGTGGTGCGACCCTTGAACAATTGTGCAAGGCAGCTACGTGGTCCTCAGTGAACACGTTCATAAGGTTCTATGCCTTCGATACTGCTGCTTCCCAGGATGCTTCCTTTGGACGCCGGGTTCTTGTGCCCGCTACAGTGCGTCCCCTCCCATAAGGAACTGCTTTAGGACATCCCCAATGTCTATCCTTGTGGAGCCCAGTGTACCTCGCAGCAGAAAACGAGATTTATGGTAAGAACTTACCTTTGTTAAATCTCTTTCTTAGAGGTACACTGGGCTCCACAAGGCGCCCACCCTGATGCACTTAGCTTCTTTGGGTTGGTATGGCATTAGCCGCTGACACTTCTCCTGTCGTGAGTGTGGTGTATGTGGCTACTAACCGTTGTCGTCTCTTTTCCTGCTACTGCATTGGGTTGGTTAACTAAAAACTGAGCTCCTGTGCAGGGAGGCGGGGTTATAGAGGAGGCGGTGCTGTGCATTCTGGGAACAGTCAAAGCTTTGAGCCTGTTGGTGCCTCGGATCAAGATCCTACTCTACACCCCAATGTCTATCCTTGTGGAACCCAGTCTACCTCGCAGAAAGAGATTTATCAAAGGTAAGTTCTTACCATAAATCTCGTTATTTGCTATTAGAGAAAGTGTTTAGGTGCTGCCATACTGTATATAGAGGGAATAAATGTGCTTTAAACAAGAAAATGTTTTCTCTACATCAGTGGTTTTCAACCAGGTACTCACTGTGAAATTAAGGTAACTTCACAGTGAGCAAGTACCCCGTTGAAAACCACTGATCTAGAGTTTAAATCCAGCACACTATACAGCTGCACCAGTAACGGTTTACAAAACAGGAAACATGAATTTGAAGGACACTAGAAGCCTCATCTCCCAGCCTATAACTTACAGTTGCACTGTGGAAGTAGCAGAATGCTGAATAATTTCCCTCGGTGGTTTGGGTGAATTAGCCAATACCATATAACCAAAGCGCTTGAAATGCCTGTCAGTGATGTGGGAACAAGCCCGCAGCATTGAGATGTCACTGACTAAACCGACTGGTCCTGTTTCTTTATGGAATAGTTCATGTGACCTTTCTATACAAAACAAATAGGCATAGCGTGTGCATACTGTGATACTAATAAACCTGTGTGACGAGTTTCACACTCCATGTTTTTATGTACATAGTAGATTCCATTCACAGCGTATTGTCCCTACCCTGAATTAAAGCTGCAATCCCACATCATTCCCCCCCCCCTTAATTAGCACATTTTAATTGCTATTATAAGCATGCCTGTGATGTCATTCACAAAATTACTCTGAAGGCAAAACGTGTATGGCTGCCAGGAACATACCTGATTCTCTGACTTTCAGCATATGGCGGTAGAGGGAGAGGATGTCACAGTGAAAACAGAGCTCAAAGGGTTATGCCAAAGCCTCTCTGCTCACTATAGGGCTGATTCTGTTTTGCAGTGCTGTCTGCAACTATATGCCAATTGGAATATCAGCCCTTCCCCTGGTGTACAGACGTGCATCTAAATGTCCAAGTACTGAGATGCCCACCTTGAGTGCCTTTAGACGGATCATCAGTCGCACCCACCAGATGCTAGATGCAGATTCTTCGTCAGAGTATGGCCTCCAATATGAACAATTATACATGTGCATTCAGAACCACTTCAGCGACACATCAGCAACACTGCCATACCATGCCCATAATATGGTTCATCTTTGTATGTCCACTTAACCACCTCCCGGGAACGCCCATTACATTTCTGAGACAGTACGTCTCAAACGCAGCAGCGGCTCTGTGCGCATAGACTCTGGACGCATTCGCAGTGTGACTTGGATGCATGCGCACTTGAGTTTCTAAACCAGGGGTGGCCAACCAGTCAGAGGTAAAGAGCCAGAAAAAATCCATAGTAACGGGAAAGAGTCACTATCGTGCGTGCGCGCACAAAAATGGGGGCGTGGCCTAGTTTTCACAAATCCACACCCCATTTTTGTGCGCGCACCTTTCGGTATGACATTTGTAGGAGTATGACCTTTGTGTCATAACCCCGTTTTTAGTCATGTTGTACAGTGCCACATACATATAAAAATGCCAAAAATGGGTGCCTCCACAGTGCCAGATACATATACCCCTCTCCACAGTGCCAGATACACATATGTCCACACAGTGCCAGATAAATATATGCCCTCAGTGCCAGCTACACATGCCCCCACAGTGCCAGCTATGCCCCCACAGTACCAGATACACATGCCCCCACAGCGCCAGCTATGCCCCCACAGTACCAGATACACATGCCCCCACAGCGCCAGCTATGCCCCCAGTGCCAGATACACATGCGCCAACTATGCCCCCAGTGCAGAACCACATGCCCCCAGTACAGATCCACATGCCCCCACAGTGCCAGCTATGCCCCCAGTGCAGATCCACATGTCCCCACAGTGGCAACCCCCCCCCCCCCCCTTCCACCTCCCAAGTGCTGCTCACCCGCCGTGCTGCTGTGAGGGGAGGAGAGCGCAGTGCGCGCCTCTCCTGTTCTTCTGACTCCGGCGGCAGCGTCTATCTTAAATTCCGTGCCGGCCCGTGAGCCAATCAGGAGCTTAGCTGCCGGACAGCGAGCTCTGATTGGTTCATAGGCTGGCACTGAATTGAAGCCGCCGCAGGAGTCAGAGGAACAGGAGAGGCACGCGCTGAGCCTTAGAAGTTGCTGTGTGTCGGGCAGCGGTGGCTGGGAGCGGATCGAGCCGCATGCAAAGGATGAAAGAGCCGCATGCGGCTCGAGAGCTGCGGGTTGGCCACCGCTGCTCTAAACTGTGTTTGATATTGTTCAACTTTGCGTGCCTATGGTTGTCATGGAGAAATCTAATCAATCACGAACAGCAGTCTTAACAAAACACACCTAGACAAAAATGTATTTATCAAGCTGCTGCTTAAAACCTGCCACAGTGATTTATGTTATTGTTACTTTAAAATAAGTTATTTATGGACTCTGACTACAAGGGTTTCCCACCAACAACTTTCTATGGGGTATGGTCGACATGCATTAGGTCGACATAGTGTTTACTCTAGGAATTTTTTAGGGCAGGGTGCTAGACACCAAGGAGGGCGCGCAGCCACAGAAAGGGGGTGTGGCCTCTCACTAAGGGGGTTTGGCCTCACAACATGCCCCATTTTAATCACTCTGGAGGGCAGCAGCCAGCAGCGGGCACATAAGGTAATGAGGCACAAGGCTTTCTATAATAAAATGCCTTGTGTTTCATCATTACTTTTTAATCTGGCAGCACTATGATCTACTATATAAAATGCCTTGAAGTTCCTTGATCTGGCAGCACTATGATGTACTGTACTACTTAAAATGCTAAAGAGGCACAAGGCATTTTATATAACAGATCAAAGTGGTGCCAGATTAAAGTAAAAGGGGGCATCCATTGCACTAGTATCCAGAAGTTACAAACCAAGCCAGTCTGGAGTGTGGGTCACATCAGCTGCGGGGAAGGAGCTCATGCTGCTTCGGAGCTGCTCTTTTTCACACGGCCAGCAAAATGGTGAGATTCCTCACTGGCCCTTCTTTAAACTTCATACAGGACTCGGAGGGCTGGGTTTGCCTCGGCGGGAGAGGCTCGCCAGATCCAGCCAGCATCCTACAGGCGGAGGAGGGGTAAAACAGCAGCCAGGAAGAGCTGTGTGAGCCGCTATGCGCTGACACAGCAGCGCGTCAGTGCGGGGCGGCTGAGACCGCTCACCTGGGTGCATCGGCGCTGACAGAACAGTGTGCACGCCGGAGAGCGGCGGTGCTTTGATAACAGCGGGGCGTGGTGTGGCCGGTCCTCAAGGCAGTCCCCGTGAGTACTGCAGGGCGGATGGGCGCACAAAAAAGGACAGGGCGCATATGGTCTATTTAAAAAGGGGAAGGGCGCGGCGCCCTGTGAAATAAGCTTAGCGGGAGCACTATCGACATGGTCATTAGGTCAACATGAACAAGGCCGACATGGAAAAGTCGACATGAGTTGTTTTTTGTTGTTTTTTTTGGTGTCGTTTTCTTCGTAAGGTGACGGGGAACCCCAATTAGTGCACCGTGCTCCCTCGCATGGCTCGCTTCTCTCGTCATGCTTCGGTGAGGAGAAGAAAAAAAGAAGCTTTCTAACATTTGTGGGCTACATGCAAAAGTAGACTGTATTTACCCTGCACAGAACAATATAAATGTATGTGCTCCCCTATTGCAAAATGGTTTGTTCCAGATACAAACTTTCGTGCTTTCTCTGCCTTGCTTCCAAACCCAGACCATTCCATTAAGTACCATTTAGGGCATAGAATGAGATTTTCTTTTTGCTGCTGAAATTAGAATGACTTTTCCTACGCCCAGGTTGCACCACAGCTGTATGCCTTGCATGCTGTTCTGTCCATAGAGAGCAGCTCTGTGTCTCCCCAGTAAATCTATGTAATATTGCCTATGTGATACTGGAGATGGAGACTCAGCAATGCGGAACGGCGGGCAGCCAGATTTTACACAGCCAAGTGGCTTCATTATATACTGTCATTTTTTGGACCCAGGTTTCCTCCCCGCTTCAAAGATGTGATCTACAAGTAAAACCTGAAGTTCCCTGAACATGAGTGACCAGGAACATACTCTGCTGTGTGCACTCCCTTCCCTCAGTGGTGTGGTACAGCTTCCAGCGACTTCACAATAACAGGAAGACACTGCAGCACTCGCTGTAATGCTCTCTAGTCTCTCTATGAAAATACCAAACTAGTAACTGCGCAAAATGTTGGGCATCCTCCAGTTACCTTTCTGGTTTCTGTTGCTCAGTTGTAGTCTGTAAATGGAAAGCTCAGTATCAAACTGTCCACCGATTGTAATATTTAGAGTTTGTGTGAATATAATAAATCTCGTTTTAGAATTGTTTCCCAGTTCTTAACTTATTGTATTGTATTTCTACACAGACATGATGAAAGGGCTGCTCTCATGTGATTGTGACGCCTTCACATGTAATCCTTCGAGATGGTTGATGTAAAGCTTCAACGTACAGTACACCTGCAGGCATTTTTGGGCTGGATTAGGGCCAATGAACCTGAAATACAAGTAGATTCAAGGCTAAGTGGCACAATGTACACAAAAGTGTGAGGTTCTAGTTCTCCATCTTGCCTGAATATCCCTGTGTCATCACAGAGGGGTGCTGGGGGGGGGGGGGGGGGGGGGGATTTCTGACATCCGTAGTTTAGTACCATGCTGTAAACTTTGGGTTATTTCTGCCACATAGGAGATGTATCAAACAGTTAGAGAGAGCTCCAATCAGCTCCTGCCATTTTTCAAACACGGCCTGTAAAATGGCGTTAGGAGCTGACTGGTTAGTACTTTATCTCTCTCCACTCTATCTCTCCAAGGCTTGATACAGCTGCCCCTTAGGCAGTGAAAATACTGTAGAAGTTGCCCTTACTAACCAATCAGCCTTGCGGAAACATTTATCAAGTACATTCTGTAAAATGATAGGTAGATTTTGGTTGGTTGCTATGGGCAACTTCTCCACTGGTTCAATTCTCCAGATTTTTTTATTATTTTTTTTTATGCAAAGAATTCCCCCAAATGTATTGCGTGCAAGGGAAAAAATGATCATGATGTGTTACCGATGTATATTACAACGTTTCCTGGATTGCTAGCGATAGCAGACATAAGTTATGAACCAAGGCAAGCCGTAATTCTCCACAACATGCGTGCGCACACAGTCTCCTCCTCTCATTAGTAACCTTTCTATCTGCAGTTTCTGGGCCATTGGTTTCATCCATGCCCTAAGGTGTCTTGTTTCTCAAAACCTTTCTCTCTCGCATCTTGTTTCTGGTGTGAATGTTGTTCATTCTTTAAAATAATGCGAAACGCCCAAAGTGCCGGCTTAGCGCACATTTCTCTTTGCACCTTAGCAGGCTGCGGGAAAAAATGTCTTTGTGCGGCTAAGGATGTGTCCTCTAAGTCACGTTACACAACACGTGAGTACCGTGTGACTGGTTTTTTTTTTTTTTTTTGCGTCACGTGTTCAACCCGGCTAGCTACCAGGGAAGGATTCCCGGATCACTTGATCTGGGAATTTGCCGGGGAACCCTTTTCCACTAGGGAAAAAACACTGGTAAATGCGCGCTCCCGCGCATTTACCCGTGTTTCTAAGAGCTAGTGGAAAAGGGTTACTAGATGCAATGTAATGCAATAGGACACACAAGCAGCTTCTGCTGATTAAAATGATATGCAGCATGCCTATATTCTGTGTGTGACTGCGACTGTATTTGCATACAAAATGCTATGCTACAGTGTTTTCCTGGAAAACACCGACGTGGCATTTCGGCTGCCATGTCACAGTGTTTATAATATTATGGGTGGATGGATACCAACTACTTGTCTGTACGGTGTATAGTTATGTGACCTGCGGTTGTTGCGCTCCCTGCAACCCCCCTTCCCCGGCAATCTAAAGTTCATGCTCCCGACGTCCGTATGGTGAACGGCGGGAACCCAAACGCCGGTCACCCGAACCCAACCCGTCTGTACCACTGTCGGGCAGTGGTTATAGGAAATCTGACATCTACAGTATGGGTTGGCGTTGTGTGCTGAATCTGCTGAGTGGACAGGAGCCCCAGACATCAAATAGTGTAGCACACAGGTTCTCAAACTCGGTCCTCAGGACCCCACACAGTGCATGTTTTGCAGGTCTCCTCACAGAATAACAAATGAAATAATTAGCTCCACCTGTGGATCTTTTAAAATGGGTCAGTGAGTAATTAATACACCTGTGCACTTGCTGGGTTACCTGCAAAACATGCACTGTGTGGGGTCCTGAGGACCGAGTTTGAGAACCCCTGGTGTAGCACATTCAATACACACCTTCAGCTTGGCTGCTTTGGTGCCTGAAGGATGAATCTGTTACAGACAGCGGACGTCCAGGTGAATTGTCTGTACTCGGGGATCGTATGCGGCATCAGGGGCTAGGGATTATTTTAAAATAGAAAATTTCTTTAAAATCAGTGGGGTTTTTTGCAGCTCTCGTATTGCTATATCGATGTAGTGTACTACTAAAATAGGTTTTATGTGCTTGATGTTTGCAAACATTTAAAATATCTACTTTTCTATACGGTTTCCTTTTGAAAAGTGTTATTTAAATGTACCAAAGAGTCTTTGCCAATGTATGGAACATAATTTGCTTTTATGTAGTGCATCTCTATCTTTTATCTGAGTAAACTGGTAAATGACATAGAAAGGTCTCTGGCATAAAATTGATTTTCCACCTACAGAAAGCAATAAAAAAAAATGTTGTTTGTACATTGCAATTTCCAATACTTTTTTTTTATTTTTTATTTTTTTTTATTTTTATTACATTATTCAATGATGACTGTAAATTGGAGTTTTATTTTGTTAACATTGGTTACAGCATAGAGCTGTTTTGTGCTGTAGATAATATTATCTCTGTAATTGACACTGATATATAGACCTTACTGAAAAGCACAGAAACAAGACAGAAATTTCATGTACGTTTAATGGATGTAAGCGGGTCTTGACAAGCTATTTACATTGATTTATAGAAGATATAAAGAAGATCAGACTGTTAACATACCATATGAAAGTGGATAACCTTATAAATGTACAGTCACATAGTTTACAAATAATAAAAGCTTTTACGATTTAAACAAGCAATAGGAGGTTTATCAATATTCCTTATCCCTTCGAAAACCCGTTTTATATGTATGTGTATGTAACAGAGGTTTATTCTGAATATAGGATATCAAAGTAAATGTATTTTTTTCTTGTTTTACAGTTACAATAAAATCAGACACTGAAAAAGGTAAGATTTGTCTATCAATAACAGCCTTGTGCTGTGTAATCCCATAGATAAGCAAATACATGTATATTTGTCCCCAAAGGGCAAATAAGGATAACCACAGAAGTGGGAGATTAGTGCAGTGAGATTTTCCAAGATCATATAAAGATGCAAACCTCTTCACGCCCCCCCTCTTTCTCCCTTCTCTCTCTCTCTCTCTCTCTCTCTCTCTCTCTCTCTCTCTCTCTCTCTCTCTCTCTCTCTCTCTCTCTCTCTCTCTCTCTCTCTCTCTCTCTCTCTCTCTTCCCCCCCCCCCCCCCATTCTGCTTTCTCCCCATGTATATTAGCTTGTGACGGATACCCCAGAAATGGTCTGCTGCAGCCGTCTGTTTATTAATGTGGCGTCCCGTTTCACCCACGCACAAAGCTGTAGGTGTTTACAAGCACTCTCCAACTTGAACACATTAATGGTTGATAAATGTTTGGAAAATATTTACAATGCATAGAACGCTTCATTGAAAACGTTACTGCCCGAAGCTACAGAAATGTAAATGCTCTAATATGCAATTTAATCAAAAGGAGACCTTAACTCATGATTAGAGTTGATTAATGCTAGGCAAGCTGAACCCCTTCCCCCCCCCCCCCCCCCATCAAAATCTTGGGGTATCTACATTGCTGTTGAGGCATGTTCTAGAACAGTGGTTCTCAAACTCTGTCCTCAGGACCCCACACAGGGCACGTTTTCCAGTTTACCCAGCAGGTGCACGGTGTATCGCCAACTGTCACATTTAAAAATCCACAAGTGACCTAGAAAACATGAACTGTGTGGGGTCCTGAGGACAGAGTTTGAGAACCTGTGTTCTAGAACAACACAAAGTTCTTGATTCTTTAGGGTGTTTGTGTACTCAAAAGGAAACAAACAGGGGTGTAGCCAGAACTTTGTGGGCCCCATAGCAACATATTGAAGGGCTTCCTATCCTGTCTTAGTTCTGAACCACAGTAGTGCCCTAGGTCACGTTATGTCGCATTGTACGGGTGCTAGCACACATTCATATTATAACATACAGAGTCCCTAGTTCATATTATGCCACATTGCAGTACCTCAAGTTCATATTATGCCACACTATAGTGCCCCCAGTTCATGTTATGCCACACTATAATGCCTCCACTTCATTTCATATATTATGTAACATTAGAATGCCTTCCACTTCATTTAATACCACATTACAATGAGCAGGTCCAGGATATATCGGGAAACATTGCAGACCCCGAGGCAACAGTTTTTAAGGGCACTTATGTACATTTTTCACCATTCAGTGATACATAACGCATGTAACTTTGGCTGGGAAAGTGGGCCCCTCTTAACTTGGGTCCCCATAGCAGTTTCACTCCCTGCACCTATGGTAGCTATGCCCTTGGAAACAAATAATGTGTGATAACTTGTGTTCCACTAACTTTTGTTTTACTATTCTAGCTATCTACTTGGTGTTTTTTCACCTGTTTTTTATAATGTTTGTGTGGTCGTATTGGAAGACAATATTTTCATGTCCAGCTAAACCATCCAAAGAGGTAACTACACAGGGCAGTGTGTGCATTTATTACGTTGTAAGCCTGTATATCTTACCATTGTTCGTTTCTGTAACGCTGACTGACGTCGTGTATGCTGCATGGAAGAACATGACGTGGTTCAGAGAGAATGATGCTGGGATAATACACAAGCCATGCATTACTTCATCCGTGTAACATGACATGCAGTCCATATATATTCTAACTACAGTTCATACGTGGTAGACAGGAAGTTTTCATCCTCCTCTAACGAAATACATTTGTACACAAAAGTGGATCTGTTCACAATGCTAAACCATTACAACAAATGGGCTCTTACAGTTTGTTTTTACATATTAAATGCATTTATATAGAAACTACATCCAATAAAAAGTGAGTCTACAGATGTGTAATCATACACCTGACCTATCCTTCTTGAGCCATGAGATTCCCGCACTCTACACTTTTTCCTCAGTTTTGCAAGTTCGGTTGTAGTGCACAAGGTTCTTACACGCTACACTTTTTCCTCAGTTTTACATCTAAGTTCGGTTGTAGTGCACTAGGTACTTAGGATTCATGTCTCAGTCACACAGTCCGTGTTGTGCTAAACGGGGCTATTTGATGCGATTTAAGGACAGGCATATGTGGACACATCCATATTCAGACCTGTTTACATGCATTATGTATTATACATGCATTAAACACACAAAGGAGCTGAGAGCCGAACACAGGTCGGCCATAATTGCTCCTGCTTTGCATGCACTGAATTAAATTGCATTCATAATCTCATATGCAGGTTATGTGACTCTACTAAAGGACCGCACCATGGGACCTATTCAGATCCAGAGGGATCTGCGTCCTGATGCGCAAAGTGCTAATGTGCAGTACTTTACGCATGCGTAGGACCTGCGACGGGCAGCTTGAGTGACCCCATGGGTGCCGCAAGCTGGCAGGTAGTGTTGCAGTGATCCGATGCTCGGATCACTACTGTTGCAGGAGGCGTCTTCTTGTAATAGACGTTTCATGCTGTGTTTACATATACAGCTATTGTTGCTGCTTCCAAGGAAGCAGAAGCGATAGCTGCTCCGTCCACATCTGAATTAGCCCCCATACCCTTCCTTTGTTACTTGTCATCCAAGAGCATCATCAGGACGCATGTGCATCAGCCCTATCCATGGCGCAAAATAAATATCAGAAAACAGGCGTATTATGCATCCAGCCGACATTGCATAGTGCAAAATTCCACTGACACGACATTAATGAGCATTGCCTCCATGAGAATGCCCGTTACTGCCCACTTTCATATGACTGCATGCCTGTGTTTGCATACGCCTGGTTTCCGGAGCATGCCCCGTGGGAAATAAGATTTGCTTGGCAGAATGGCGTAGAGTATGTGAAACTCTGCGTCATCCCAACATTTTCTTGTTCGATAACGTCTCATGATGAACCTATACAGATTTTATTACGGCTTGTTCTAGTACTTTAGCATAGAATATATATTAATGCCAGTGGGCATTAGGAGATGCATAATGCAGCAGCGACAGCGTGGAAATCCTCTCGGCTGGCAGCCTTGGTTAGATAGCTTTATACAGAAATCTTCATACATAATGCAAACAAACTTAAAGTGGAGATCAGTGGCGTAAGTTCGACCCAGTAGCCCGGAGGCAAGATAAATATTGGCGCCCCCCCCTATATTTAGTTAAGTGGGTGTAGTGTTCTGAAAAAAAATAATTATATACTGTGTGTGTGTGTGTGTGTGTGTATGTGTGTATATATATATATATATATATATATATATATATATATATATATATATATATATATATATATATATATATATATATATATATATATATATATATATATATATATATATGTGTGTGTGTGTGTGTATGTGTATATATATATATATATATATATATATACACACACACACACACACACACACACACACACTTCATTGTCTTTATTTTAAATCACACATTTCTTAGCAGTCATACCCAGGATTAGAACCCATGACCTGTTACACTGACAGCAGACGCTTTACTGATGGAGCTATTTGCTCCTGTACATGAAGCATGAGAATTCTTACTATACGAAGTTACGTGTAATTGTCGGAGAAGTAACTTCATATAGTTAGAATTCTGATATTTCCTATACAGGAGCAAATAGCTTCCTCAGTAAGGTGTTTGCTTCCAGTGTAATAGGTCATGGTTTCTAATCCCAGGTATGACACTTGTAAAATGTGTATCTAAAGTATAATAAAAAGGGTGTGATTTGTAAGGTACAGGGACCAGTGAGGCAATTGGCTACTGATAAGAGAGTAGCAGCTATCAACTTAATTTAATGGTGTCACAGAATGGTAGGAGAGGTGCCCCCTTCATAGCAGGAGCCCGGTGGCAGATTAATCCGTTGCCTCCCAGAGTTACGCCTCTGGTGGAGATGTATCAAACCTTGGAGAGAGAGAAATTGGAGAGACCTAAAGTACTAGCCAGACCACTTCTAACTGCCATAGAACAGGCTGTGTTTGAAAAATGAAAGGAGCTAATTATTTTTCTCTAACGTCCTAGTGGATGCTGGGGACTCCGTAAGGACCATGGGGAATAGATGGGCTCCGCAGGAGACTGGGCACTCTAAGAAAGATTTAGTACTACTGGTGTGCACTGGCTCCTCCCTCTATGCCCTCCTCCAGACCTCAGTTAGAATCTGTGCCCGGCCAGAGCTGGGTGCTTTTAGTGGGCTCTCCTGAGCTTGCTAATAAGAAAGTATTTTAGTTAGGTTTTTTATTTTCAGAGAGCTTCTGCTGGCAACAGACTCTCTGCTACGAGGGACTGAGGGGAGAGAAGCAAACCTACTAACTGCGGCTAGGTTGCGCTTCTTAGGCTACTGGACACCATTAGCTCCAGAGGGATCGAACACAGGACTTGACCTTGTCGTCCGTTCCCGGAGCCGCGCCGCCGTCCCCCTCGCAGAGTCAGAAGCCGGCAGAAGCAAGAAGACATCGAAATCTGCGGCAGAAGACTCCTGTCTTCACATGAGGTAGCGCACAGCACTGCAGCTGTGCGCCATTGCTCCCACACTAACCCACACACTCCGGTCACTGTAGGGTGCAGGGCGTAGGGGGGGGGGGGGGGCGCCCTGGGCAGCAATTAAGTACCTCCTGGCAAAAGCAGCATATATACAGTTGGACACTGTTATATGCATGAGCCCCCGCCATTAATTTTACACAAAATCGCGGGAGAAGCCCGCCGCTGAGGGGGCGGGGCCTTCTTCCTCCGCACTCACCAGCGCCATTTTCTCTCCACAGCTCCGCTGAGAGGAAGCTCCCCAGGCTCTCCCCTGCACGATAGAGAGGGTGAAAAAGAGAGGGGGGGGCACATAAATTTGGCGTAAAAACAATATATACAGCAGCTACTGGGTTAACACTAAGTTACTGTGTGATTCCTGGGTTATATAGCGCTGGGGTGTGTGCTGGCATACTCTCTCTCTGTCTCTCCAAAGGGCCTTGTGGGGGAACTGTCTTCAAACAGAGCATCCCCTGTGTGTGTGGTGTGTCGGTACGCGTGTGTCGACATGTCTGAGGTAAAAGGCTCCCCTAAGGAGGAGATAGAGCAAATATGTGTGTGAGAGGGTGTCTCCGTCGACAACGCCGACACCTGTTTGGATATGTGTAAGTGCTGAGGTGAATTTATTGCACAAAAGATTAGAGAACAGACAGGAAATCTACCCATGTCTGTCCCTGTGTCACAGAGACCTTCAGAGTCTCACAATGCTCACTATCCAAAATAATAAACACTGATATCGACACAGAGTTTGACTCCAGTGTCGACTACGATAATGCAAAGTTACAGCCAAGATGGCTGAAAGGTATTCAATATATGATTATTGTAATAAAAGATGATTTGCATATCACTGATGACTCATTTGTCCCTGACACAAGGGTACACATGTTTAAGGGGAAGAAAGCTGAGATAAATTTCCCTCCTCTCATGAGGAAAAAGAGCGGGAATCTCCAGACAAGAGACTGCAGCTTCCCACAAAAAATTCTCAGGCAGTATCCTTTCCCCACTAGGGCCAGGATGTGTTGAGAATCTTCCCCTAGGGTGTCCTGTTTGCACAGAAGTTAGCACTAGCTATTCTCAGGGATCCTGCAGATAGCGTGCACATTCTAGTATACTACTCAGACCGGCGATTGTGTCGGCATGGGTTTATAGCGCTGTGGCAGCGTGGACAGGTACCTTATCAGCAGAGATTGAGACCCTAGTATGTGTATGTGTGTATATATATATATATATATATATATATATATATATATATATATATATATATATATATATATATATATATATATAGAGAGAGAGATATGTATATTAAAGATGCTGTCTTAAGTGATATATATATATATATATATATATATATATATATATATATATATATATATATATATATATATATATATATATATATATAAACAAACATGCCAAAAGAGACATGAGTCTACTGGGTCCTAGAGTCAAAGCTATGTCGATTTCTGCTTGACGTGTCCTGTAGAATATGCAATGGACAGATGATGCCGACTTAAGAGGCATGTGGAAGGCTGAGGAAGGGTTCTCGGACCTGGTCTACACAGCTATAGCTAGTAATTCTGATATTTTGCCTTATATTCCTGCACAGCCTAGGAAAGCACGACATTATCAAATGCAGCCTTTCGAATAAAGAAACAAGAAAGTCCGAGGTGCGTCCTTTCTTGCCAGAGGCGGGGGCAGAGGAAAGAAGCTGCACAACACAGCTAGTTCCCAGGAACAGAAGTCCTCCCCGGCCTCTACAAAAATCCACCGCAAGGCGGAGCTAGGCCCGGTGGGGGCTCGCCTTCGTCAGTTCAGCCACAAGTGGGTTCACTCCCTGTTAGATCCCTGGGCAATAGATATTGTGTCTCAGGGATACAAGCTGGACTTTGAGAAGATGCCCCCTCACCGACGGCCCTGCCGGCTTCCCCCCACGAGAGGGAAACAGTGTTAACTGCAATTCATAAATTGTATCTTCAACAGGTGGTGTGGTCAAGGTTCCCCTCCTTCAACAAGGAGGGGGTTATTATTCGACCATGTTGTAGTCCCGAAACCAGACGGTTCCGTCGGACCCATATTGAATTTAAAATCCCTGAACATATACCTGAAAGCGTTCAAGTTCAAGATGGAATCGCTAAGTGCGGTTATTGCAAGCCTGAAAGGGGGATATTTTATGGTGACTCGGGACATAAAGGATGCATACCTTCATGTCCCCATTTATCCACCTCATCAGGCGTACCTCAGAATTGCGGTACGGGATGGTCATTACCAATTTCAGACGTTGCCGTTTGGTCTCTTCACGGCCTTGAGAATATTCACCAAGGTAATGGCGGAAATGATGGTGCTCCTGCGGAAGCAAGGTGTCACTATTATCACGTACTTGGACGATCTCATAAAAGCGAGATCAAAAGAGCAGTTGCTGAACAGCGTATCACTTTCTCTGGAAGTGAAACGGCAACACGGCTGGATTCTATATATTCCAAAGTCGCAGTTGGTTCTTACAGCTCATCTGCCTCTCCTAGGCATGATCCTAGACACAGACCAGAAAAGGGTTTATCTCCCGATAGAGAGAGCTCAGACGCTCGTGACACTGGTCAGGAATCTATTAAAACCAAAACGGGTGTCAGTGCATCACTGCACTCGAGTCCTGGGAAGGAGGGTGGCATCATTCGAGGCCATTCCCTTCGGCAGGCTCCATAGGAGGACCTTCCAATGGGACTTACTGGACAAGTGGTCCGGATCACATCTTCGGATGCATCGGTTAATCACCCTATCCCCCAGAGCCAGGGTGTCTCTCCTGTGGTGACTGCAGAGTGCTCACCTTCTCGAAGGTCGCAGATTCGGCATTCAGGACTGGGTCCTAGTGACCACGGATGCAAGATCATATGGGGTTGAAACGTGTTGGAGCCATTAATATAAAGAAACACATCCTGCTAAATAGAACCTACATTTAACAGAGAGCCACGAGCGGAAGACGGGACATCCCGGTCACGTGACCCCGAAGAACGAAAGTAACAGGACGTCACCTAACAACCAGGAGGACGCTGTAAAAGAGGACGGGAGCCAGTGCAGAGACACAGTGGACGGCAGGAAGCAGCAGCAGGTGAGTCTCCGTATGCGGTGAGGGATTTCACGAACAGACGCTCCGGAGAGCGCTGGTCGTGATCACCCAAACCCTAGGCATTGTTCGTCCCTCGAACCAACAAGGTACCAGGGGAACGCCTGAACACGGACGCGACTCTCGGGACCAGGGGAGAGGTGGACGAACTAGTCCGGAGCTTTAACTCATCCACTCCTTGCCAGCTCACATTATCCAGCACTGCACTAATCTCTTATACTATCATGTACCCTGATATCATCCACTCCCTCGAGCGCTCTGAGACAACATATGCGGGACGCCGCAAACTGTATGAACTGCATCTGAACTTTGGATACCAACGTTTAATAGACTTTATTTTGAAAATCCTTACTACCCCATCATTTTGGACTGTGAGCATTTGCTCAAGCTCTATAGTTTTTCTCTATTTTTGACCTGTTTTTTATTCTTGATTTATTTTTGCTTTTTTCATTTTTAAATTTCAAATCTGCATTATTATTTATCATTTATTATTTTTACTTCTATGTTTTCATTTTTTCTGGTACTAAACGCACCATAACGGAGGACAGTTTATGATTAGAATAAAATCCTATTAATTCTTCTTCCAGGTCTGTTGTTTATTAAACTCACAAGACAAACGGTACACACACAGACACAAAATCTCCTTTTCAGTTATCGTTTATTACCACTATCCTTATCAATACACAGAATACTATCCATATATAGACCTTCATCATCTACAGATGAACATAGGGCTGAGCGCAGTACAATTACCTGTCTATAGATTACGTACGTAGGTGGTCACCTATTTAGTACGGCAGCTTGTCCGAAACAGAGAGGACTCTGTGCGCAGATAAAAAAAAACCAATGTTTATCCTGTATGCATCCAACTAGCTGGGTGCTCCTGCTTCAGGGCAAACTATTGTTCGCTGGGTCTGTAACACGATCAAGCAGGCTCATTCTGCGGCTGGATTGCCGCATCCAAAATCAGTGAAAGCCCATTCCACAAGGAAGGTGGGCTCTTCTTGGGCGGCTGCCCGAGGGGTCTCGGCATTACAGCTTTGCCGAGCTGCTACTTGGTCGGGTTCAAACACCTTTGCAAAATTCGTCAAGTTTGATACCCTGGCTGAGGAGGACCTTGTGTGTGCCCATTCGGTGCTGCAGAGTCATCCGCACTCTCCCGCCCGTTTGGGAGCTTTGGTATAATCCCCATGGTCCTTACGGAGTCCCCAGCATCCACTAGGACGTTAGAGAAAATAAGATTTTACTCACCGGTAAATCTATTTCTCGTAGTCCGTAGTGGATGCTGGGCGCCCGTCCCAAGTGCGGACTTTCTGCAATACGTGTATATAGTTATTGCTTAATAAAGGGTTATGTTATGTTGGCATCCATTGGTTGATGCTCTGTTGTTTGTTCATACTGTTAACTGGGTAAGTTTATCACAAGTAATACGGTGTGATTGGTGTGGCTGGTATGAGTCTTACCCTGGGTTCCAAAATCCTTTCCTTGTAATGTCGGCTCTTCCGGGCACAGTTTCCTTAACTGAGGTCTGGAGGAGGGGCATAGAGGGAGGAGCCAGTGCACACCAGTAGTACTAAATCTTTCTTAGAGTGCCCAGTCTCCTGCGGAGCCCGTCTATTCCCCATGGTCCTTACGGAGTCCCCAGCATCCACTACGGACTACGAGAAATAGATTTACCGTTGAGTAAAATCTTATTTTTTTATTTTTTATCTCCCAGGATTGATACATTTCCCCCAGAGTGTAACGGTTGCCTATATAAGGTAGAGGCTGCCATTATAATGTGTTATACTGTATAATGTGACTGCAGCCAATCATTTCATGATATCACTCGTGCCACTGGTTCATTGTGAATGGTCATGCTGCAATGTCTACAATATTGGTACAACTGAGAAAATGGCTGCCGTCACTGTGTAAAGTCAACAGATACACTTATTTAGGAATGAGCTCAGACACGCACTTGCATACCTTCTCACTGTTGTTACCATACCAGGTAATGCTGCAAAAAAATGACTAACCTATTTTTCATTCCTGTATCTATCGTGAATCTAGAGCCTTGGCTTCTGTGGTGTCAGAGACTAGTTCCTTAAGCTGTGTAGTGTTTCTAAGCTAATTTATTGGTACAAGCGTGACGCAACACGATCCGCTGTGTGAAAGGTTGCCATTTGTGTTTGTTTGCATAGTGCATGCTTATAAAGGACCATGAAGCCTAAGATAAGTTGATGTACTATGAAAAGTCAGCAGATTCTAATATATAGGAAAACATTCGCCCAGCTCTCTTGTTTTTCCATCACTGATTAAGACTTTCAGTTTGCATTTAAACAACTCACTGATTCCTGCATATTCCTGTGTCATCTTGTTCAGCACGATTATGGGAAGACTGTAGCCTACGCTGGTTTCTTAAGGGTGGTACTCACGGAGCGATCGCTGCTTAAAATCTAAGCAATCTGACTAGATTGCTTAGATTTGAAGCCTGATCGCTCCGTGTGTACCCCCTACAGCGATAGCGATGCGCAGCCCCGAGCATCGCTATCGCTGGTGCTAGATTGGCCTGCCGTGCCAATCTAGCGGGTCGCTCATTTCACCCGCTGGGTTAAATGATCGGCTCCCCCCGCACGCTCGGCACATATCGCGCTGTGCTGAGCGGCGGGAGAGATGTGAGCTGAGCGGTTCGCTCAGCACACATCTCTCCCGCATCGGCCAGTGAGTACTGGCCTTTAGATACAGTGGGGCAGATGTATTAAGCCTGGAGAATTGATAAAGCAGTGATAAGTGCAAGGTGATAAAGCACCAGCCAATCAGCTCCAAATAAATAAATGTAAATGTACATATTTGAGCTGATTGGCTGGTGCGTTATCACCTTCCACTTCACTTCTCCAGGATTAATACATCTGCCCCAGTGTTTACTGTGACAGCTGCAGTCTTATATTCTGTGATGAAAAGGCCAACAGGAATATAGTAGAAAAGTAATATATCGACTAGCAGCGGACGCGTGCCTACTAGCTGAATGGCTCTGCCTGTTTCCTGAGTCAATAAATACCTCCTCCTATGTACTGCATTGTGCCCTGTAAGAGCAGATCTGGCTAGATCACTATTGACTTTATTTAATCTGCGTTGCTCACACAGTATAATATTTGCTTTCACCTCTCGCCAGCCTAATGTTATCCTGTGTCTGTGCTTTACTACAGTTTTGTTTATCCAAGTCTGACAAGGAGCTGTACGAGAAGGAGGAGCGGCAGGAATACCAGCAGGAAATTCTCAAACGAGCGGCTAAAGAATTGCCCATCTATACCACAACGGCTACAAAAGGTTGGGGCTGCTAAACTCTACAGAATCCTTTATGCATTCAGATATAGCATGCATTATGCTGGCCACACACTCTGCAGTATAGCAGGTGAAAGGTGCAATGATTTCTATAGAAAGTCCCATCTTCTCTCCGTCAATTGAATACCAAAACCCCACGGCTGCGGGGAAAACTCTGCGCTGCAGGTTTTTTTAATTTCCCACATATACTCTAGTGGTGTCGGAACAGACAGATTTTGTCTGGCTGAAGTAAATATTGATCTTGTTGCTCCGTGCTCAGGGCCTGTGTGATACTAAGTAGAACACTTACAACATACACCAGGGGTATTCACCATGAGGCCCTCCAGCTGCTGTGAAACTACAACTCCCAGCATGCCATGGTATAGTTTTGCTATTAGGGTATGCAAAAACCAGGGTATGCTGGGATGTATAGTTCCACAGCAGCTGGCGGGCCGTATAGTGAATACCCCTGCTTTAGTTGGGGGTTGGGCCAATGGCTGGTGCAACACTCAAGTTCTCAGCATTTAAATAATCCCTATGTTAGGCAGTTTTTTTTATACGTTATTGGTTCTTTGTGTAAGATCTAAGCCTCACATGTCCTCCATATAGCAATACCGGGTACAGCATGCTTCTTATGTGCATACGGACAAAGTTTAGATATGTTTTGCCAGTGATTTTATTATCCATACAAGTCTACTTGTGGAACTTCCATTCTTCCGATTGCTATACCACGCCCTTCCTGTCATGTATGTCCTACTGAGCTGCCAGGAAGAATCATTGGAGTTGCTGAAATCTATTCTTCATATTTGTCAGTTCCTAATAATGCTGGGGGGCAGTGATAGATAGTGGGGGCCACAGACCACAGTCCTTTATAGTATAAAACTGAGAGAATAGAACAGTGTAAGCTCTCACGAGCAGGGCCCTCTCCCCTCATGTGCTTTTCCATCCCTTACTTAGACTGTCATCTACTCCATAGTCCCTACCACACACCTAATCCTCAGTTTCTGCCACCCTGATGCTTATTTCAGTGTCATGATCACTGATGCAGCAATGTTTACACACCAAGTACTTGTCCTGCACTGTCTTGTACTGAAAGTCGTTGTTTTCTTGTTTTGCTCATTTGTTTATGTACTCTGTAAGGCGCTGTGGAACCCTTGTGGCCCCATATAAATAAAGAATAATAATAATATTGCTTGTCGTGTACTATGTAGCAGTGAGTTACACATGAACTTGCTCTGATGAGACTCTTATCCCCACATCGCTCTGTATGTCACCGAGCCTTGGATAATAGTATTAGCCGGACACTGGGGAAGCCTGATACACACTCTTCCTGACATGTGTGGTGCTGTTTGTGTTCGTCTTGTGTATGATGAGAGCACAGTGTCTGTCACTGTGCCTGGTAATGAGTCATTGGATTGATCCATACAGTTCTCTGAATGATGCTGAGATCAGGCTGAGGACGGAGAACTGGTGTATGCCTTCTCATCATTAAATCCCTCACTCTGCTGCCAGATCCAATAAAGAGGCCATGCTAATTGCTAAACCCTTTCATTGTCAAGTGCTCGAAGTGTAAGAGGATCCTAATCTTCTTTATATTCAAATTTATGCTACAAATAGCTGAGTGCATCGGCCCATTTGGCAAATAATAGTTTTTGAGATGACTGGTGCCAGGTCTTACATAAACTGGTGATTCTTAAAGCTACTGCACTTTACATTGATACTACAGTGCATCTAGAACTGCAGAAGGATGGTTAGGGTCGGATCCATTCCATGCATTTGTCGGAATGGATCAGACAACCCCTATTCAAATCTCATCTCAATTCGACTTTTAAAAAGTCGAATTGAGATGAGTGACCCAGAGGAGGAGAGGGGGGAGCCACGGGGACACCAGCGGGGACAGCCGGCGGGCAGACGGAGGAGATCAGCGCTACAGTAGCGCTGCAGGAGGATGTCACACAGCCGCCAGACCTCACGGCAGTGTCCACCCGGCTCCAGCAAGCGTGACCTCACTTGCTGGAGCCGGGTGGACGCTGCCGTGAGCGGCGCGGCTGTGTGACATCCTGCTGCAGCGCTGTGCTGTATCGCTGCTCTCCTCTGTATACCCGCAGCTGACCCCCGTCTCCCTGCGGCTCCCCCCTCCCGCCTCCGCCCTCCTCCTCTGGGTCCCACATCTCAGTCTGACATTATTTTATGTCGGACTGAGATGGTCGAAAAGGGGGTTTTGGCCCCGCTTTCGACACAAGCACATGGATCGGCAGCTATTCCGCTGATCCACGTGCTTTTCGACAAGTCGAATTCCTCGACTAGTCGAATATATTGAATAGGTTGGAACCCCTTCCGACCTAAAAAAAAGTCTAAAACTTCCGTCTTTTCGACAAACGGCAGCTTTCGATGTCAATTGAATATACCCCAATGTCTCTAAAATGTCGGTGTAAGCAGTAAGATGGTTCTATAGCCCCACTGTAAGCAGTAAGATGGTTCTACGCCATCATTATAAGCAGTATGATAATTCTAGACAGCCATTATAATCAGTAGGATGGTCCTAAACAACCATTATAAGCTGTAGGATGGTTGTAGACATCATTCTAAGCAGTAGGATGGTTCAAGACTGCCATTATAAGCTGTAAGATGGCTCTAGCCCACATTATAACATGTAGGATGGTTCTAGACCATCATTCTAATCAGTAGGATATTTATAGACCACCTTTTATAAGCTTTAGGATGGTTCTAGATCACTATTATAAGCAGTAGGATGGTTCTAGATCACCATTATACACAGTAGGATTATGCCAGCTCTGCAGCGTAAGCTGTAATAAGGTGGTTGATTTGCAGTAAAAGGAGCAGGATGGTGAATGACGTACAAGTGATAATTAAACACCTAGGTAAAGCCGTATCCTATGACGCTAACCCCCATGCATGTCAGTTGGCCCCTGATAACAGGCAGAAAATGTGACCTGATCACTGGTGTTTCCGGCATAAGAGTTTATCTGGATTTAGTGAAATCCAGATGATTTCTGACACAGCGCCCCCTAATGTCAGACCAGTGACTATTACATCATCCTGTGATATCGCATGTTAGTATATGTTTTACCAGTTTCTGGATGATTCACTATAAACAAGTTGTAAAAAAAAATTAAAAATTAAAAACATAAGTCCCTCCTTATTTTTAGTCTATAACATAGCTTTACAAAATACCAAGAAAGCAAGTGCAGACCATTGTTTTATTGGTGTTTTTTTACATTTTTATTAGATTGTGATACAAGAGGTGCAATGATTAACCAAAAAAAATGTAAAAAACTTCAAGGCTACATCGCCAAAATCTCACCTCTGTCTGAAACTTGCAGGCTGTTACATTTGGCATAAGCATCTTTTAGCTGTCTTTGTGTGATGTTATTACTAGCTAGACTTAATGTGTGAGGCTGAACATTTTGAGTTGCCACCAGTGGTTACTTCTGCCCTGGCCTGTAGCTACGGCCATACGTTGCAGGGAGGAGCCGGTGTACACATACAAACAGTATGTAATGTGCTGGCTGCCTTATCTGCGGGATCAGCAGTGCCGCTGTGTTTCACTGACCTGCGCAGCATTGGACACAGTGCTTAGCTTGTCTATTATCTATAAACCCGCCCCCAGACTCCTATTGGCTAGTTTCACAGGAGTCTGGGGGCGGGCATATAGAAGTTAAACAAGCTGAGCACTGTGTCCTGTGATGCAGCAGGTCACTAAAACACAGGCAGCCAGCCCATATTACATACAACTCTACAAATATGTGCTGACCAACTTCCCCCTGTAATTTATGGTCGGCACTGCAGCCACCATTGGTTTCCACTGCCTCTTACAGTGTTACGCACCTTTTCTTCAAATCATGTCACCAGAAATATCTCCTGCCTTCACTCTGGCCTTACTAACACTGCTAAACCTTATGGGGTAAATGTATGATCCGTTGTTATGGGGGAGAAGTGGTATCAGCGCATGTTATGTGGTATCGGTTACACTGCTGCGCTGTTTTGTTTTGTTTTTTCATTAACTTCTTATCGAACATCGGAAGTCTCTGCTAGTCCTCCAAGAGTCTGTGTAACCCTCCCATTATACTGCTTCCTGTATGCAATTCTTTACTGGTCTCTGTACTGTAACAAGGGCATGTAGTCAAAAGGTTGACAATAACAATGTGGACGTTCACAATGTCCACACCACAATGTCGACAGTTATGTCTACAGGCAACATGTCCATATTCTCAGAATGTCAACAGGTGAAATCTCAACATTGTCAGAATGTCAGTATTAAGGTTAGGCTGAGGGATCAGGTTAATGTTTGGCTGGGGTGGGGGCGGTTAGGGTTAGGCACTAGAGCAGTGTTTCCCAACCTCGGTCCTCAAGGCACACTAACAGTCCTGACTTGAGTGATATCCAGGCTTGAGCACAGGTGACATTAGTACCTCAGTTATTTTGATTTAACCATCTGTGAAGCCTGGATATCACTAAAACCTGCACTGTTGGTATGCCTTGAGGACCGCGGTTGGGAATGCCTGCACTAGAGGGATGGTTATGGTTAGGCTACAGGGGAGGTTAGGCACTAGATGGAGGGTTAGCGTTAGGCTGCGGGAGAGGTTAGGGATAGGCACTAGATGGAGTGTTAGGGGGAGGTTAGGTACTAGATGGAGAGTTAGGCGGAGGGCGAGGTTAGGGTTAGGTACTAGATTGAGGGGGAGGTTAGGGTTAGGTACTAGATGGAGGGTTAACTGGAGGGGGAGGTTAGGGTTAGGCACTAGATGGAGGGTTAGTGGGAGTTTAGGTACTAGATGGAGGGTTAGGGGGAGGTTAGGGTTGGGTACTAGATGGAGGGTTAGGTACTAGATGGAGGGTTAGGCGGAGGGGGAGGTTAGGGTTAGGTACTAGATGGAGGGTTAGGCGGATTGGGAGGTTAGGGTTAGGTACTAGATGGAGGGTTAGGCGGAGGGAGAGGTTAGGGTTAGGTACTAGATGGAGGGTTAGGCGGAGGGGGAGGTTAGGGTTAGGTACTAGATCAGGCATGTCCAAACTGCGGCCCTCCAGCTGTTGTGAAACTACATATCCCAGCATACCCTGACTCAGTTTTGCTGTCAGAGAATGATAAAGCTGTGTCAGGACATGCTGGGATGTGTAGTTTCACAACAGCTGGAGGGCCGCAGTTTGGACATGCCTGTACTAGATGGAGAGTTAGGCAGAGGGGGAGGTTAGGGTTAGGTACTAGATGGAGGGTTAGGCGGAGGGGGAGATTAGGGTTAGGTACTAGATGGAGGGTTAACTGGAGGGGGAGGTTAGGGTTAGCACTGAAGGGAGGGTTATGGTTAAGCTGTGGGCCACATTTCATCACGGTCTACATGATGAATGTCTTACGTTATGATTGTTGACATTTCGTATCCAAAACCCTTAACCAGTTGTGTTCTTTATGGAAGCCCATCAAAATTCGTTTTAGTTCTCCTGTTTTCAATGCAAACTACTCCCCGTCACATTGACCATTGCTTCAGTCTCAACACTGTTCCTACCACTTAACTCAGCGTCGGCACCTTAGCAGAATATTTCTATACTTGTATGAAAACTAGCTCTGTGCTCAAGTCAGGATTGCGAGTCCTTGACCACCATCATCCTCCTAGAATATGTATGTGACTTAAACAATGTACAGAGCAAGTACTTTGCTGTATGTTGCTTCTCCTTTACATTGTGAGCACTTGGAATGTGAGAGCCATCTACTTTCTCTTTCCCATAGTACATCAGTTGGCAAACCTCTGCACTATCGTTGCTCGTACAGACGAACGTCTCTTCCTATAGAGTCAGAGGTGTATCTATAATGGGGGCACCCTGCATTCATGTAGTATACTTGCCTCTCCAGAGTCACGCGTCTGAGCTGCACAGATCACTGTGAAAATGGGGTGGCCGCCATTTTCATAAAGGCTGATCGCGCAGTGCAGAAATCACCAGGAACATGGTGCTGGCGACATGTTCCTGGTGACCAACTGTGATGCGGAGAGAACGAAGGGGGGCCTGCATAGAGGCTGCACACAGCCCCCTCATCTCTTATTCTGCCCCTGTATAGAGCAGCCTGTCCCTCTTGACCGTAATTATGTTCCAGTGGATTTTGTTTTTGCCATGGGGCATGTACACTTTCCACCTGGCTTTGCTGCATGCAGCTAATCGTTGGGCTAATGCTGAGTTGAACTCAAGTCCGTTATACAGACGGAGCCTTCATGTTTATGCGCTGCAAATGCCCGGGGGCAACTATGGCCGATGCTTACTCATATGCAACCTCCCTACTTGCGGCTGAAGGTGCGTAAGTGCGTGGTAATGGGGTTGTCGAGGGAGTTGTTTCTTGACAGATGTCTGTCACAAACGCTAAGGCTGCAAGTGTGCCCTGATAACTATGATTGCTATTTAACCTTGCGCACAGATAGGAACAGTTCTGTTGCATAGATGTGCAACACTCTGCACATCGCCAATTATGCTCATTTATTTCTGTGCGGGCAGTGTTGGCGTAAGTACATGCGACTTGCTTCAACCACTATGTGCCCCCACTATGACTGGTGAGCCCTGGCTGCCTTCTCTAGCCACAACTACAGATGTAGCCACGCTTATCCAGCCTGCAGCTTGGCATATTCACGGCAATTTAGGTGCGGCAAGTGTGCCCTCGACTAGGACTTGTGGGTGCACCTAAGTATGCCGCCCATAGGACCGAGTCGCAGGCTGGATGAGTGTGTGGCTACGTCTGTCATGTAGGTGCCACTAATGTGTTCTATATCCCCAATGAGCCAAGGACGCACAGAAGGACTGTGTTCAAAACCCGACCACCCTGAAGCACTCTCTGCCGGTGGATATAGGGGGGAATTCAATTTCTTTCGCAGTAAAAAGATGTGCAATTACTGTGAATCGCGGTAAATTTGCCAAACGCCTATTCAGTTGTCAGCGAACGACTTTTCTGCGGTAATTTTACAGCAAAATTCAATTCACCAACTCTGAGCAGGTGATGAACTTGGGAAAAATCCCTATTTTAAGTAAAAAAAAATTGGGAATTGGACATAAGGTATGGGACAGGCTTTATGAGTGGGACAAGTGTTTTTAGACTTGCACATGGGAGTAATCAGTCTGTTTCCACTTTTTTTTTTTTTTTTTTTAAAGTCCCCTAAAATGACCCAAATATATACTTATACCCATTTTTATGTACCGTAAGTTTAATTTTAGCACTTATTTTGCTGGAAATTTTTTTTAGTGTAAGTACTAGAAATACTTTTATTATAACCAATAAAAAAACTTTTATACGGTTATACGATGTTAGTTTATCTTTTTTGGGGGGTCCGGACAGATTTACCAATTTTTCACTTTCTGAACCAATTTTCGCGGCAATCCAGTTTTTGCTAATTTGCCTATGAATAGGGCGAATCGCAGAAGCGTGCATACTCAAGTCTGTTTTCTCGGTGAAAAAGATGCGAAAATGTCAATGGCAGTAAATTTATGCGATTTTGCCGCTAATTGAATACCTCCCATAAAGTGTTAATGGCCGTCATGGATATTGTCTGTTTGACAACATTATCACATTATTATTTTTTTATTATTTTTTTCCCGGTACCATACTATATGAAGATTCTAACTAAACATGCCAAGAATCAAATCTGGTAAAGTTTAAATGTTGCTGATATCTTAAATTATAGCACGGCAAATCATGGTGGCAATAGTCCCTAAACTGCCCATAATTATAATACAGTATAGTATTTTACATATAATCCTGCGTATCCTAGAAGTATGTTCTCGTAGGCAGGGTCCCTGTACCTTATGTCTTGCATATGCATGCCCCCCCACCACCACCCCCACAGGGTGTAGTATGGTATGCCGGCGACCAACATACCGACGCCGAGAGCCCGACTGCCGGCATACCGACAGCGTGGCGAGCGTAAATGAGCCCCTTGCGGGCACGGTGGCGCGCTATGCGTGCCATGCTATTTATTCTCCATGAGGACCTCCATGAGGGAGAAAATCTGTCGGTATGCCGGCTGTCGGGATTCCGGCGCCGGTATACTGTGCGCCGGGATCCCGACAGTCGGCTACCTGAAGACTCCCCCCACACACACACTTTCTGTATCTTTCCCTTTGTGCTATCTCTATGATGAGAATTTTTATGTGCCCTATAGTGACATCTGTTCTCACGTGACTTTTTCTGTTCATGTAGCTTATGTTTTGTTTTTATTCTCCATAATTTATTTCCTTCCCTCTCTGGCGCTGTAGAACTTGTGGCACATTATAAATACACTTTAATGGGGAACGAAGACAATAATCATAGTGTCGTCTACTGCAGTGATACGGAACGAGAGAAGCGGCCTGTGTGCAGTAGTTGCCCTCTTAATGAGATCAGCATCTAGCCTGCAGAATGAGAATAGTAATACTATGCAGCTGTACACACAAACAGAATGCAGTCTGTATGCGGAGCAGAGGCTTTGTAATACATCATTTACAGGGAGAGGAGTCAGGTACAGTATGTGGAGCTTATAGTGGCTGAGTGAGAACATCCAGTCACAGTGATGTATAGCTGCTGGCGGGCAGACAGGGCTGCAGAGGCTGCAGTATAAGCGATGAGTTCTCTGGGGAATACTCACAGGGTGTACAGAATTAAGGATGATCTGCCGATCTCACTGGTCCATTCATATAGTCTGCCATTGTGTTGTAAATGGAATTTGGAGGATAACTCCTCTCATTCATTCCATTGTCAGAAGAACACCTGCTGTGTGTAGAACACACCTATGATTACTTCCATATAAACACTGTCTCTTGCTGTACAGATTTATTTATTAATCTTTGTTTTCATTTAATATAGCAATCCGATATTGTGAGAGATGTCAGTTAATAAAACCCGACCGGTGCCACCATTGTTCCGCCTGCGACGTGTAAGTCCACACGCTGTCTAAATATGTGTTAGAAGACTATACAGAGAGAGAGAGCCACTCAGGCTGCATTAATTATCCAATTTATACAGACACACTCTATATAATGTAAATTCAATTAATGGTTTTCTGAAGTGAATGATATTGCTGTTCTATATAGTTGTACATGTATTGTTGTGTTGGTTTTTAAATGCAATTATTTTTATATGTTTTAAAGGTGATTGTGTTAATTGGGGTGGTTACATGGGATCTGCTGTACTTCTGAAAAAAATACTACAAATATCTATCTATCTATCTATCTATCTATCTATCTATCTATCTATCTATCTATCTATCTATCATGTATGTGTTTTTAGACACTCACAACCGGACTGGCCTCATGCCTATACACATGTGGACAATTGTGTCTGATGATCTTTAAAGAAGGTCGTGTGAAATTTCAAAAATATTCAACCATCTGATTGAATGAGAAATATATCCCAGTATCACAAGTCCCACTTGTCTATAGTGTCTAAAAACACTATCTTTTGGTACAATCCTCAAATGGTTAACTTCTTGAGTGAGATACACCCCTGATGAAGTCTCGGCACGAGACGAAACGCGTCGGTATTTTCTATCTTGTTTTGATGTGACCTCCAATCTACATTATTTGAAGGAGGATATCATGAAAGAAGTTTATGTACACCTATGTTAATCTGTACCCCCATTACATGTGACGGGGTTACTGTACCAAAGGATATCTTCATATATGGACACTGCTGCTATTTTTTACGAATTGTAAATTAAAATTTGTGTTGGAGCTTACTGTTTACTCTATGATGTTTAATATGTTCTACTGTATTATTGTGTAATTATTAGCAAAAGAAGGTAGTAATTGCTTGGGGCGCCAATTCCACTACTGCCATACATATTGTTTACTCTTGTTCTTTGTAACAGGGAATATAGTGGAATAGGGCAGTCCACTGGTCAGATACCACTCATTCCCTTTTTAAATAGCGCAAAAAGGGAGTCTGTGTTTTATTTATTGCATGCTATCTAGGATATATACAATTTGGCATTGGTGATTGACATGTCTAGATCAGTGTAGGGCAAGTCTCTGGCTGATGCTGGTGGGCTACTGCAGTAGGGTAGGAGGATGACAGGCTCAACTGAAAGTTGCATCTTTGGACTCCGTGCTTTCCTCAGTGGAACGTGGGTCGCTGTTTACATATACGAATAGGATAAACTATGGATTTTTAAGACCTCTTGAGTGATTGATGCCATAGTAAAGAAGTATGTTAGTCATTGTTATTAAGTATACAGACCATATTTCATACGTGTAAAAAGATATAGATGTAAAATCAGTATACTGAGAAAGTTAATTATACATAAATGACGGTGACTAAACTGAAAGTTGTTGGGGGAAAAGCTGCATATTTTACTTATAAGCATTCAGTCTGCATATACTTTGCCAGTTAGATCTTGGCATGTTCATGTTTCTTACTGTCGGTTTCGGCACTTTTTGTAATCCATTTTTATAATTGCTATCTTTCAGATGTGTCCTGAAGATGGATCATCACTGCCCCTGGTATGTGAGATTTACAAACTCTCTGTTAAGCTGGGTACATACCGTAGTAGAAAGACAAAGCCGCCGACTGGCCGGTCGGTAAAGTAAGCTATAAGCACCTGCTAGATATGTCAGGCCAGACATCACAACTAGGCAGGTATTTTTACATTTTCCCACCCAGTTGTGATGTCAGTGTTGACGGTCCCTTCAGCCAGCGTACAGCGGTCGGCACGTCCTGTACACACATACGTAAGCACTTGTATACGTTCAGATACTGTATATCTACATATGCTGTGCTGCAGGGCAGACGTGATATGTTCACGTACACTTCAGGTGTACACACCTGCCGATATGCTAACGATATATCGTTCGTTGCTGGAACAAACGATATATCTTACTAGTGTGCACCCAGCTTACAATGTCCATTATATTTGTTGCTGCTGGGTTAAAACATAACAAAAAAATATCTTGTTTTAATTACAGGGTGAATAACTGTGTGGGATTTTCCAATTACAAATTCTTCCTGCTGTTTTTAATGTACTCCTTGCTGTATTGCCTCTTCATTTCTGCTACCGTTCTCCAATATTTCATAAGATTTTGGACGGTAAGGTTCTAAAGCAGTGTTCTCCAATGATGTATATATGTGTTCATGTGGGTTCACTACGGTATGCCGGCGGTCGGGCTCCCGGCAACCAGCATACCGGCGCTGGGAGCCCGACCGCCGGCTTACCGACAGTTTGGCGAGCACAAATGAGCCCCTTGCGGGCTTGCTGCGCTCGCCACGCTACGAGCACGGTGGGCTATTTATTCTCCCTCCAGGGGGGTCGTGGACCCCCACGAGGGAGAATAAGTGTCGGTATGCCGACTGTCGGGATCCCGGCGCCGGTATACTGTGCGCCGGGATCCCGTCAGTCGGCATACTGAAGACCACCCGTTCATGTTGCATTGATGTGTTTAGTACTCGGTCTTAATTCAGTTTTCTGTGTTTACAAGTGAAGTTCCCTAAGTATATAGGTTACACTTTAAAGGACCACATTACTTAATATTCCATACCTTAATATAGAAAAGCTATGTTTCAATGCACTGGCAGGATTTGCAGGATTTTGCTGGAGCTGTGCTGCAGTATCAGCAGTGACATCCTGCCATCGGCCAGATAAATGGTCCGGCTGCATGATAGGAGCTTACATGTATACACTTATTACTTCTTATACAACCCAATATTCGTTCTGTCATACAGTATGCTTTTTGGTGTTCAACTACAAGTGAAAGCTTTCCTGCCATCCAATGTACACAAATACTTACTTACCTAACCTGCATATCTTTGATGCATGGAATATAGGTCATTTATCCAAAAACAAAGCTAAAAGCTGAACATACCTTTCCTCTATAGAGCATCTCAGCTGACTGGTGCGTATGTCCAATAGGAGTTTGGCAATCACTCTGAAACTATCAGTACAGAAGCATGATCAATACCTCCCAACATGACCCTCTCCAGGAGGGACAGAATGCTCTGCTCCTGGACTTCCCTCTTAAGTTATGATTGCCATCACCTGTGATGAAACACCTTTCTTATCCAGTAACCTGTTCAAAACAGGTGCTGGCAACCGTAACTTAAGAGCAGTCCAGAAGCAGAGGATTTTGACCCTCCTGGAGAGGATGATGATGGGCTACAGGTTAACATATGCAATACTATACCTTAGCAGATTCTACAGTCTAACGTTCCAATTTAAGAGACCCCCATCTTACGTTATCTTCACCTCTACTGTAAATATAATTTCTCCTGTCCACAGGTTATCCACAGGATAAACATTGGGATATGAGGTAGCTTTCGGCCTCCCAGAATGCAACGGGCCAGTTCGCTAGATCCCCGCCTCCTGGCTCAGGCAATTCAGTTTTCTCCGGCAGGGTCCACAGGTTATCCACAGGATAACATTTGGATATGATTGAGCGACAGCGGATTGGCACCAAACGATCACATGCTTTCTGGCCTCCCAGAATGCACCGGGCTCGTCCATATATTCCCGCCCACTAACACAGTCAAATCAGTTTTTTGTTTGGTGTGGCAGGAGCCGGACCATAGTCACAGGGCTGCTGGGTTTGGCAGCCCTAAGCTTTATTTCACTTATTTTTATAGTCTTACTATGTTTTTTGAGTGATCCTTCCTAACAGCGTCTTACACGCATATTGGAAAGAGTCGATCCAACAACTCTCCGCCGGGTCGCAACAATGCTTACCCACGGTACAAGTGCTGTCTCGACGGGCGTCTGTGTCTGATGTTACTAGCAGGTCCAGCAGACGTTACCAGGCTGTGGCTGGAGCACGGGGAGAAGGTAAGGCATTGGTTTCACTTAGAGGGGGAATACGGACACAGCCGCACTGTATTGGGAAGAGACTACCAAACAGTAGCTGGCGCACCACCACCACGGGTGCTCTAGTGCTAGTCTTTAGGGATCATTAAGCACCAGGATTAGTTTGAGGCTGCGATCCCTAGGGTTGATGTCAGCAGTGGGGAGTCAGACGCTCTCCTCGTCGCCCCTCCCCCCAGTTCATGACCAGTTACCGTGTGTCTCCCGCCATGAACTGATTGCCTCACTTCCGTCTCAGACGCTACCACGAGGGGACTCGGTCGCAGCATAGGCCGCTGCGTCTGTATACACTAAGGTTTACCGCTAAGAGTCTGGGTCGCAGACCTGAGCGTCTGCATGCACTAACGTTCACTGAGCATCTATGTCCACAAGTAACGACCGGAGCGGCAGTGTACACTAGTGGCGTCTGGATCCACTCGGCGTTCGCTAACGTATTGATCGATCCTGGAAGTGGGGTAAGTCTCCCTGTATCCCACTCTACTGAGTATGGGTTATACAGCACTAAAATTCTATCTACTTTTGTTAGTATGAATAGTTAACTTTAGTGCCTATTGCATATGAGTTTTATGTACAATACTGTGGTTTTCTTCGATATGCATCTGAATACTTTAAAGATCTGTATAGAACAGAATTCAGTTATATGTACTCCTACATGATTGAGATATATGGTGAACTACAGCGCCAAAAAAAAAAGTCATTTTTCACAATATGTCAGTCGGAAGTTAGTCACTATGTGCCACTCCCTTATATGTAAAGGGCGTCCGCTAATATCTTAGATGCAGCCTACACTAGTACGTGTGCAGGGCAGAAATCAAATAGATAAAAAATGGATAAGATCTAAGCGACCACTGGTGGCATCAAATGCTAGGGACTGCGTTTTTTTCAAAAAGATATGGGATTTATTACAGAACATATTTTTATAAAATTGCGCACAAAAGCTATAAAACAAAAAGGCACAGAAGATAAATAAAGGGGTATTATAGCAGCAAAATGAATCGTGTTCTAGCGGGAACGCTAATTAAGAAAACACGTGAAAAATCATATAGAAACATATAAAAACATGCGAAAATATAGCACAAAAATTTATGGGAAGAGGGGACTGTAAAACTCAAACGCTAAAAGTTGTAAAAACATATGACATGCATAAAAAATATCACGGTACGCTATTGGTCAAGGATAAAATAGATAAAGCAGCTTAACTGAGGATTCAAAAGTGATATCAGGATTCAGCCAACGCGTTTCGTCTGGTCTGACTTCATCAAGACCCCTTATATATATTAATATATATATTAATATACTGCTAGTGTGATGCTGACTTAATAATAATAAATGATTGTTGGTTGATACTTCTGATCCTTAATGTAGGTGCATGAAAAGGTTCACACATATGACTTTAGAGAAAGGTGATTACAGTCACAAATTGTGTAGTACACTGTGAAAGTGCTGAGTATTTATCATGTCTAAGGGCGGCATACATTAACAAAAACACATGTTGTTTGGCAAAAACTGTATTATCCTCTATGATCTGGTACAGGATGGTTATGTGTAAAAATGATTTTCTGTTTAGCATAATTCATTCCTGATTTATATCAGGTATAGATAGACCCATTGAGGCGATGTTTGCACAGACCTTGTACAGTTTAGCTGAAATGTTAATTCTTACATTATTAACACATGCTGCTAACTGATTGTGGTATATCCCCAACAGTGTCTCGAATAAGACAAGCTGATGACCAAATGTAAATAAATCATCGACTTCACAGGCTACACATGATAATCATCTGACGATGAAAAGCTCTATATACTCTACTTCAGCATATGAAGAACAGGTAAAAGATATCAGCTAAATAAATAAGCTGAATAAAGGAGACCAAAAATAGGCTAGTCTGTCAATAGAGGCAACAGAGCCTGTGGTAAAAAATAAGGCACTTCTGTTTAAACGTCCCAAAAGACCCACATGGGTCAAAAACAGCTTCTGTACGAGGGCAGAATTCAGGAAAAAAGTTTGGGTTACACCCAATAAAGTAGAATGCCCGGTAAATGGGATTTCAGTATCTTTTTCAAGGTAGGGACTGTTTAAAATAGGGAAGTGCCTCCCAAAATAGATATGCATATCATTTGATGATGCTATATATAGGGCCTCTGCCATCAAAAGTATAAGACCATATTGTCTTTGTCAGCATAACAATCGCTGTTCAAGAACAGTTTGGTTCACATACATGGGGAGCTGATTCAGAATCTAGGAAGGTTCTGGAAATTTTTGCCTTCCCTGGAAGTTTCTGTTTGAGTTAACAGTTATTCCAGAGTCAAAAACAGACTCCAAGAGGGTCACGTTTCCTTCCACGTATAACCCCAAATCTAGGGGTCTGGTTCAGCCTTGTCGGTCATAAAGGAACGTAACAGCCCCAATACAATAAAGTTTGGTAAGGCAAAGAAGCAAAGGCAACCAGAGGCCAGCTTCCAAACCAGAGGCCATCAGCATGATGGTGTGGGTCTCCTGGCGGATTCCAGAAGGATAAGGGCCGACTTCTTCAGTTTGCACAGATTTGATAGCAATCTACAGATAGATGCTTGGGTGCAAGAAGTGGTATTTCTAAGGTTATACTTTCCCTTCTGGAACCATTCTCCTAAAAGGTTTCGGTCTCAGCCCATCTCGGGTAGAGGCGTAGGCGAGAGATTGGCATGAAGCAATTCAGAAAATGTTTTGTCAGGAATAGCCATAGGCGGATTGGCAATAGGGTTCATAGGGAAGATTCCCGGTGGGCCGACGCACCCGTGGGGCCTCTATTGTTTGAGGACATGTGGTCCTTTTTATAGACATAATGAATAAGATGCAAAATAATTTGCATATATGAAAATTACTTTGCCACTTAGCCTGTGATTGCAGATGATCTAGTGTATGCTCTTTCTGCCTGCTTGGCTGACATATAAGATTGAGTGAATAGTGATTGGGATACGGTTGGTGTAATAAGCAAGAAAATATATCTTTCTAAAGAATTATATAGTTTCCTAAATTCTGAAAGTGTATCATATAATGTGCTCATAATATTTAATTTTATTTCTTTTTAACTTCCCCCTTGATGCTGGACATGCCCACTATCTGGAAAGTCTTGGGGGGAGGGTGCTGCTGCCATGGCCCATTGCTAGACCATACACCTCTGGTGCTGCCCATGTGGGGCCACTAGTGCAAATTTTTCCAGGGCCGCTTTTTGTTACTAATCCGCCCCTGGGAATAGTCATTCCAGTAACCCATGCATTTCGGGGGGTTTATTCCCACCTGGGTCAAAAACAATCCCTCGCCCCATTATCAATTTCAAAAACAGATAAACTTGGGTAACACAGTTCACGTCGAGGCAACTCCATAGTTTGGTGGGGAGCCAATATATTATATGGTATTCCTGGATAAGTCAGGAATCTTACCTTCAGGCTCCTATAACACTGTCCATTAGTGTTATCTCAAGGTACCATCCTTCAGCAAAATTTCATTTAGGCCTTACCCTTTGGGTTAGCCACAGCCCCAGAGTATTTACCAAAATGATTATAGCAATTTATCTCCGTTAGTAGAGGTTAAGAAAATATCCATACCTTGACCACCTTCCTATCCTGACACAAATATATAGGAAAGGTGCTGTGTCGTCTACAACATACAAATAACTTGTCTGCAGAGGCACGGGTGGTTCATAAATGGGATAATCTCTGGTTCTGTAACATAACTCACGGTGGGGGTATACTGAATTCGAGTTTGCAGGAAGTAGTTACCTCGGAACAAGATATCCAAGGCAAAGCTAGGAGAGTGGTTACAATGTCAAACAATATCAATTCACACAGCAATGCGAATGATGGGTTTGATGGTGTTAACAATACACATGATGGAGTGGGCATAATTCCACTCAAAACTTATTCAGCATCTCCTCCATCTAAGGCCGCATCACACTGGATATGTCCAATCTCAATGATGTTGGAAGTTAAGCAGTGTTGTACCTGGTTAAATTCTCTGCGCGCAAGACCATCTGTGAATACCAGGTGGTGTAAATGGGCCAGATGGACAGTACACATACGTGGGGGCTACAGACAATCCATCTAGATCAGAGGATACCTTTTTCTTTTTGGATATCAGGTGGGGAAATCCTGACAACAAATACAAGTCTTCACGGTTATGGGGACCATTATCCGGAAAATTATGATTCCGGGGATTATGGACCACAGAAGAAAGATGCCTGCTAATAAATCTGTTAGCACTTCAGGCCATATACTGGGTCCTGATTCAGGCATGGGACATTCCTAAAGGAAGATCGGTCCAGATCCGCAAAAACAAGGAAATGGCAGTAGTGTACCTCAACTTTCAGAGAGGAACACTTAGATAAATAGCAAGAAAGGAGGTAAATCACATACTGAAGTGTGTAGAGCTCCATCTTCCAGCCTTGTCCGCAGGGTTTGTTCCGGGAGTCCTAAACTGAAGAGCTGATTTCTCAGTCGACACGTCATTCAGGTAAATGAATGGGCTTTTGCACCCTAAAGTCATTTCAGACTCTGGTAGACAGATGGACTTGGCCAGAGATAATTCTCATGGTGTCCCATCTGAACAATAAAAGCCATAATCGGGTCAGTAACAAAGGAAGTGATCTTTGTTGATGTCTTTTTAAGGGGAATTTTATTTCTCTTATGTGTTTCTCAAATCATCCTGCTACTCAGGATAGTGAGGAAAATACAGCAAAGATGCCGGGATTCTGATAAGCCCAGGCTTGGCCCAGAAGGCGTTGGTACACAAATCCGCAGAAAATGTTGAATACTTTTTCTGTTTCCTCTACGCCCAGATTAAGACAGGGTCCTTGATTATCACAGATATCTGGATCAACTGTTTTAATGGCGTGGATCTTGAAATCTATATACTGAGGTCCAGAGAATTCTCACAAATGCTCAGAGCAAGGAAAAACTTCCTTGACTTGTATTTATCACCAAATATGGCAAGTTTATATGTATTGGTGCAATGAAGGAGGTATGGACCCGAAATCTTGCAGAGTTTCCAGGGTTTTAGCATTACTTCAAACAGGATTTGATAAAGGTTTAGCAGTGGCTTCCTTGGAAATACAAGTGTCAGCATTGACTGTATGGTTCCGAAAGAAAAATACCAAATTGCAGGATGTGCACACTTTTTCCCAGGGAATGCTGCACATTCAATCTTCCCTTTTTTTCCTACTACAGGGTCAGGGAATCTAAATCTAGTCCTCAAAGCCTGTCAAGTTGCTCTGTTTAAACCACTAAGTGAAGTGGATTTTAAATAGTTGACAGCTAAAGTTCTCTTCGGCTGACTATGGCATCAGCTAGAAGACTGACGGATTTAGGAGTACTGTCATGTTAATCTCCTTTTCTGATGTTATCCAGATAAAGTAGTTCTCAGAACTAGGTCTGGGTATCTTCCTAAGGGGTGATCTATATTCCACCTTAATGAAGATATTATAGTCCCGTTTTTTCAGGAATCTGGATTTTCTGCGGGAGATGCGTCGCTGGACGTAGTCCGGGCATTAAGTATCTACATGGATCGTACCAGTACCATTAGAAATACAAATTCTCTTTTTATCCTCTACGGTTTTCACAAGAGGAGATGGCCTGCTACTAAACAGACGCTAGCTAGATGGCTTCGAATGACTATTTCAGAAGCATATGCTTAAGCTGATCTCCCTGTCCCGGCTAATGTCTCTGCTCACTCTACATGTAAGGAAGGTCTTTCATGGGTAGCACAATATTGTGCTTGAGCAGAACAGATATGTAAGGCAGCCACATGGCTTCCAATAAACACATTCAATCAGACATTATGCCTGGGATATTTTTGCCTCTCATGATGCTCAATTCGGGCTTAAGATTCTCCTATTAATCAGGAGCATCCCCACCACTAAAAATTGCTTTGGGAAGTCCCAGTGTTATCCTGTGGATAACCTGTGGACCCTGCCGGAGAAATATACGTTATGGTAAGAACTTACCATTGATAGTGGTATTTCTCCCATGTCCACAGGTTTCCACAGGGATCCCACCCTGACTCACCTGATTTGAGAATCTTTATACTCCCTAAACTCTTCCCTTTGCATGGAAGAGTGTGCATCCGTGTTTTTCGCCTGAATAGGGTTCTACATAATGCTCCTGCCTTAATGCTTTGGAAACAACTGATTTGACGGAGTCATTGGGTGGGAATATATGGACGAGCCCGATGCATTCTGGGAGGCCAGAAAGCTTGTGATCGTTTGGTGCCAATCCGCTGTCGCTCCATCATATCCCAATGTTATCCTGTGGACATAGGAGAAATACCGTTATCAACGGTAAGTTCTTACCATAACGTATATTTTTTTTTTTTTTTTTGCGGAAGGATCCGGACCATGGTCAGTGGGCTGCTGGTTTTAGCAGCCATAAAGCTTTTTATTTTATTTTTATAGTCTTACATTTTTTTTATTTTTTTTAGCGATCTTTCTAAAAAGCATCTTACACGTACCTTAGAAAAAGTCACTCCAACAACTCCCCGCCGGGTCGCAACAACTCTTACCCACTTGTATAGTGCTATTTCGGCAGGCATTTGTGTAGGATGTACTAGCAAGTGCAGCAAATGTTACCAGGCTGTGGCCAGAGCACGGGGAGAAGGTAAGGCATCAGTTCCGCTTAGAGGAAAAATGCAAGACACAGCCGCATTGTTTTGGCTGGAGACTACCAAACAGTTGCTGACGCGACTGCCACCACGGGTGCACCAGCGCTAGGCCTCAGGGATCATAGGTTCCAGGGGAAGTATGAGGCTGCGATCCCTGGGCATGATGTCAGCAGTGGGGAGTAAGACGCTCCCCTGGTCGCCCCTCCCCCCCCCGGTTCATGACCAGTTTCCTCAGAGTTTCCCGCCATGAACTGATTTCCCGCTTCCGCCTGAGACGCTGTATATCTAAAGCAGTAGTGTACCTCAATCATCAAGGAGGAACTCACAGCCAAAAAGCAATGAAGGAGGTAAGCCACACGTTAAGGTGGGCAGAACTTAATCCTCCTGCCTTGTCCGCATTGTTTATTCCAGGAGTCCTAAACTGGGAAGCGGATTGTCTCAGTCGACACTCCATTCATGCAAACGAATGGGCTTTACACCTCGAGGTCTTCCAGACTCTGGTAGACAAGTGGGGGCTACCAGAGAGAGATCTCATGGCGTCCCTTCAGAACAACAAAGTTCCCGCGTACGGATCAAGAACAAAGGATCCCAAAGCAACCTTTGTGGATGCCCTGTCAGTGAGATGGGAATTTCATCTGACCTATGTGTTTCCACCGATCGCCCTGTTGCCCAGGGTGATGAGAAAGGTAAAACAAGGAAAGGGTGCTGTGATACTAATAGCTCCGGCTTGGCCCAGAAAACATTGGTACACAGATCTGCAGAGGCTGTTGATAGATGCTCCCATTTCTACTCCCTCAACAGCCAGATCTACTGTCACAGGGTCTTTGCCCTCATTACAAGCACCTGGATCAACTGTCTTTGACGGCATGTCTCTTGAGACTTCCATTCTGAAAGCAAGAGGATTCTCACAACAGGTAATTCAACCAATGCTCAGAGCAAGGAAACCATCCTCCGCTCGCATTTATCACCGAATATGACAAGCCTATATTCAGTGGTGCAGTGACTGGAAATTTGATCCTAGGTCTTTCAGAGTTTCCAGAATCCCAGCATTCCTTCAGGTAGGAATGGACAAAGGGTTATGGGTTGCTTCCTTGAGAGTGCAGGTGTCAGCATTGACTATATGATACCAAAAGAAAATTGCTAACCTACAGGATGTTTGCACTTTCTTGCAGGGAATGCTTTACATCCAACCTCCCTTTGTTCCTCCTGCAGTGCCTTGGGATTTAAGTTTAGTCTTAGGCATTTCAAGTTGCTCCATTTGAACCACTAAAACAAGTAGATCTTAAATGGTTGACAGCTAAAGCTCTTTCTACTGGCTATTGCCTCAGCTAGAAGAGTTTCAGATTTAGGGGCGTTATTTTTTTTCATCCAGATAGAGCGGTTCTTAGAACCAAATCTGTTAATCTTCCTACAGTGGTGTCTAAATTCCACCCTAACGAAGAAATTGTTGTCCCGACCTTTCTGCGGGAGATGCATCATTGGACGTAGTCCGTGCTTTAAGGATCTACGTGGATCGCACCAGTGCCATCAGAAAGACGGACACTTTTACGGATTTCACAAGAGAGGATGGCCTGCTGACAAACAGACACTGGCAAGGTGGCTTCGGATGACTATTTCAGAAGCATATTTTCAAGCTGACTTCCCTATTCCGGCTTATGTCTCTGCTCACTCTACTCGTAAGGAAGGTCCATCATGGGCAGCACAACGTTGTGTTCAGCTGAACAGATATGTAAGGCAGCCACATTGTCTTCCATTAACACATTCATTAGACATTATGCCTTTGATAACTTTGCCTCTCAGGACGCTGAATTCGGGCGAAGGATTCTCCTGCCCAATCAGGAGTGTCCCCACCACTAAATTTGCTTTGGGACATCCCAATGTTTATCCTGTGGACCCAGCAGGAGAAATAATAGTTATGGTAGACTTACCGTTGATTAACTCTATTTTTCCTAAGTCCACAGTGATCCCACCCTGACGCACCTGATTTGTGGATCCTTACACATACTAACCTTTTTCTTCTTGTACGGAAGCGTGTGCATGTGTGTTCTTCTTGCCTGATTAGGGCTCTCTATGATGCTCCTGCCTTGAGCTTTGGAAAACAACTGAATTGCCTGAGCCAGGAGGCTGGGATATAGGGGACTGGCCGGTTGCATTCTGGGAGGCCGAAAGCTTTGATCGTTGGTGCCAATCTGCTGTCGCTACCTCATATCCCAATGTTTATCCTGCGGATACTGTGGACTTAGGAGAAATAGTTATCAACGGTAAGTCTACCGTAACTATTATTTTCGGTGGAGTGATGCAAACGAAATGCTGTGCTCCAGTATATTGTAATCTTCTCTCAGCTGCTGCACTGTGATGGGTGCGTTAATACACTTTAAGGGGCGCTAATGCAACATCCTAATCGCCAAAAGGGGCCACATTAGCCTTAATTTCAGTAACAGATTAAAATAAAACATAAGCATTGAGACAGTCTTGCAATAATCTATCAGCAGACATTTTATTTTTCAGTGAAAAGTTTTGCAAGCTATAACAAAAGTAATCTGACAAGTCAATGTGATGCACCACTAAGCCTAAATTCACCTGTCACTGGGAGTACCAGTGACCACCCTCTACTACCCTAATGGCTAATAACACCCCACCTAAATGTTAATAATTAGCTTTATGAAAGTAAGATATAATCCTGTATCCTGTAGATGAGTGGTTCCCAAACTCTGTCCTCAAGTACCCCCAACAGTTCATGCTTCCAGGTCTCCTCACAGAACCACAAGTGAAATAATCCGCACCACCTGTGGATCTTTTGAAATGTGTCAGTGAGTAATTAATACACCTGTGCATCTGCTGGGTGACCTAGAACGCATGACATGTCGGGGGTCCTTGAGGACCGAGTTTGGGAACGACTACTGTAACGTAATGACTAAGAGCACATGGTGAAGACTATGAGCGGTATGCAAGTAGCTTAGTTTTTTTCGCCTAGGTGAAAAAAACGGAACTTTTCGCTATTTTTAGGGCAAATGGGGATTTAGCCTATGCAGTAGCAGGGCTGTTTTTTCACCTAGGTTAAAAATTCGGCAGGAGCGAAAAACATGTGAATCGGTGATTCCACATGTTTTCTCACCTGAAAAGGCATTGGTGAAAATGCCTTAAACACGTGAAAATGGGCCATAATTGAATAGGCAGGGGGCAAAATCAACAGCTGCAAAGATTACCAGAGCAAATAGCATACCACCCTGTAAGTCTGAATGCATCACACACAGGTGGTCACATGGTTCATACGAGGAGTTTAAGATTAAATTATAAATTAAATTTGTTCTCTGCTTGACATTCCAGCGCGTTTCATCCATTGCCTCAGCTTTTAGTCAGTTAGAGCTGGGATTGCATGTTGAGGCTTGGTCAGGCAGAAAATAAGAGGTGGCATAAGGTAGAGAAAATGAATTCATGGAGCAGGAAGTATCGGGAAGCCTGCATCTAAAGGCTTATAGAGCAGGATGCAGGCTGCCTGAAGGATGAGTGCTCATGATAAATGTTTGAGAGTAATAACTGCAGCCCCACACCACGTGACTATAATGTAATGCTCTTGTGTTTCTTTTAACAACTGTATTTGGCTAACAAAACAACGCAAGTGGCAACATTATAAACTGACACAGTTCTTTTAAACACATATTTTAAACAAAAGTAAAATTACCTGTTACCTACATGCATTGAATGTTGCCGTTTTGTGAGTTATAACAATGCAACCAATGATGTAATGAGTCACAAAATGGCTGCCTCCACTGTTTGTCAAATTTGCATGTTGAACGAACACTTACCACACATATATGCAGACTTACCTTTGTTGCTATTGCCTGATTTGACATGACATTGCCATGTGTGGCTCCAAAAATCATCCTTCAGGCTCCGAATCGCATATGAACAGACAGAACAGAAAAAAAGCTAGTCAGCCAATATGCTCACACTTTTTTGTGTGGTCGTCATATGGAAAATGGAGCAAGTTGTTGTCTATTTGCTCAGTCTTCTCTGCACTTAGAAAACAGTGTTTGGTGTTCGAGCCAGGCCTGTTAAACATGTGCGTGGACATCTCAAGCCTTATTGTCTGCCATATAACAGACTTGAGGGAGGAGACCTCAAACCTTCTAAAGAGGACAAGTGGATGTGGTTCCTATAGCAACCAATCAGATTCAAGCTATCTTTATAGAATGTACTAGGTAAACGATAGCTAGAATCTGAGTGGGTGCTACAGTATGTGCAACACCTCCACTGGTGCTCTGTAGAAGGTCTTCTTCTAAATCTCCCCCTCCAGAGTGTCTCTCATAATCATCAACCTGTGTGATCATGTTTCCTCTGCATACTGTCATCTGCCAATAAAACCATTCAATTATCTAATGAATTGTCTTTGTTTGCGTAAAGCTTTGCCGCAGCAAATCTGAAGAGTCTTGTCCGCAGGTAAAATAACCCAGCCAGTGACTCATTATCGTACATCCAAACATCCCATCCTTATAATGGATATTTCTTCATGCTGACCTGCAGGTTCAGTAGTTATTATTCAGCATGACTTACTGAAAAAATACCATCTATAGCAGAGTTTTTTTAACACTATTGCCCAAGTACCCCCATTAGACGTGGCAGATTTACTTTATTATGTTCAGGCGAGATAATCTGTGAACGAACCAAAGGTTATCCCAAAAACAGGACCTGTTAGTGGGGTTGCTTGAGGAAAGCGTTGAAAAACTGATCTATAGTGTGTGTGTGGGTTTAATTAATTTGTATATGTACTTAGGTAGTTGATATTGTAGATTGCATGTGCAAACCATTAGTAAACATTTGGATTACCTCTTGTGGCTACAGTTTAAAAAAACATTTATTATTATCATGTATGAGCATTAAGTGGCACAGAGTGTGTCTCTGGATCTTTACATAATGTCAAAGAAAATACTTAGTACGTGATGCCAAACGTTCCAAAGCAGAATTTGAAAAATTCTCATAATTTCAGGTGCTGTAACATTGTGGTGTTTAGCCCAAGAGTGTGATCTACATATACAGTGACCTTACTGCTGATAAATAAATAAGAACTCCTTTTTTAAAGACACAAGTGTTAATTTTTAAAATGTTTCTTTCATCACAACATAATAACCGATTAGTGCCTACTGGTGCTCTTAGACAAATTTGTCTAGCTGATAAACAACAGATAAAGTTAGTGATTGTCTCTTAATCCCCCTAGCTAAAGGGGAGGCAGCCATCTTGGGGCTAAACCACTATTTAGGTGTAGTCCGCCAATTCACTTTGTGACCCGTTGCCTTTAGTTGTTGCTGATGAATTGATGGACTGTATTATTGTATAAAGAGAAAATGCAGGTGCACACCCTAAATACTAAACACTGCTGATCAGAATAATTTAAAATAAACTTTGCAGTATAAAACAGTAAGTTTGAGGTGCTTACCATAATTTTGTCAAAATATATGGGCCCACCAACCACAACCAGGTGACCTCATCTGGTGGGTCCCTAACACTAAGGTTCAAGTCTAGGGCAGGCACGGGACTTGAAGCTTAGTGTTAAGGACACACCAGACGAGGTCATCTGGTTGCAGTTGGTGGGTCCATATGTTTGGTAAAAATTATGCTAAGCACCTGAAATTCACACTGTTATATTGCTGAGTTTATTTTTCCGACTATCAGTGCTTAGTATTTAGGGTGTGCACCTGCATTTTCTCTTTTTTGTGTGGAACTACAAGTCTAAGCATGGTGGCACCTCTCCTATTTAGAATTAGGGTGGGCAGTCCAAGCTCTCTCCCCCCCCTCATATATTCTGTATAATTATAATAGAATTAGGATGTAAGATCACTGTAGCAGGAACGTACAATTGTATTGTTATATTGTGGGGGATTTATCAAAGCCCGGAGAGTGTTAAAAGTGGAAAGGGATAAAGTACTAACCAATCAGCTCCTGTCATTTTTCAAGGACAGGTGTTGAAGTATTAAGCAGTGAAGAGTGGAAAAGCAGACCAGAGGAGAGGTTGCTCATAGCAACCAATCCTTTTGGAGGTAGCATTTATTAAGCACATTCTATAAAATGATAGGTAGATGGTGATTGGTTGCTGTGGGACACTTCTCCACTGATCCATTTCTCCTCTCTTTTCAATGTTTAAAAATCTAACCTCAAAGCCAATACAAGGACAGGAGCTGATTGGTTGGTACTTTATCCAGGCTTTGATACATCTCCCCCATTATCTCCTTTTAAAGCACTGTAACTAACCTTTATGCTGTGTAAATTTAAACATACTGTACATACAATTGGAATATTGGTTCAGTCCACAGAATGGCAGCATCCAATGTGTATAAGTAACTGGTATGCTAATGTAACCAGAATGTCTGTGGTGCTTCTCTTACAAAAGTCCTTTTTCTAGCACAGTTTAGCAAATCAAGGCAAGTATCTGGTTGCTGTGGATACAGCACCTTTTTACAGTTACCTGTGGAACGGTTTTCATATGTCCCCTATAGAGTATAGCTCAAAGATTGACTACACTTTCCAGAAAGTGGATTAGGGAATACGTTTTCCTTCCTTTTGAGTTTCCTGTTAACTGTTAGAACACGTGTTCTGTAATGCACATTTATGTTTGTATTTTCTATGTATTTTCCCACACTAACATTTTCAGTACGGCACAATTATTTTCTCCTCTTTGCAGAATGAGCTTTCGGACACTCAAGCAAAGTTCCACGTCCTCTTCCTGTTCTTTGTCTCAGCCATGTTCTTCATCAGTATATTGTCGCTCTTCAGCTATCACTGCTGGCTTGTAGGGAAAAACAGGTCCACTATAGGTAATGACATTCACATTCTCTCTTTCTGGGGTGTTTTATTTGGTAATGCATATGGTGCCATGAACAGGGACATCCACTTCTATTGTTATATTGTCTCCTGTAACGCGCTGTGGTACATGTGTGCACTTTATAAATACCTTGTCATAAAATAAAAGCATAGTGTCAGGCAGACCTTGCTCTGTCACTCTGGGCGGGATGTACGAATATACATATCAGGTCCATCGCCGGCCATTACAGTGATGCTAATCACATTGGTACTAATGTGCAATAAGTATCGCAATACGATGACAAAGGCTCCCTGCAATACCTGGTGGTCCAGAGGAGAGTGTGTGCGCGGGTCTCCGTCACCTACCAGCCGCGGGAGGGGACATCTGCAGTTGATCCCTGGCTCCTCCTCCTCTTCCCTGCAGCTGGAAGGACAGATGGCTGTGTTGCTGGGGCAGGAGGAGGCTGGAATCCGGGACTGCGACGGGGTGGCTGCCTGCATACAGGTATGTGGGGTCAGCATGCGTGGCGCTGGGCAGCAAAGGTGGCGGGATGCGATTAGAAACCCATAGGCTTCTATATCTCCATAAAAAGCTATCGATACCTTCCGCATTGACATGTGGGCGGAGCAGGCTTAGAACGTGTAAAAATGCAGTAAAAACCCTGAAAATTTAGTTTTTTACTGCATTTTTCCTTTAGTACATCCCACCCTCTGTCTCTTGTTTAGCCATGGTTTTATTGGTTTGGGGTTCCCTTTACCGTCTGTAACCTGATCCACTGTTACCACCAGACTGTCAAAGTCAGAAAAATATCACTATGCACACTGCCATATTTGCACCTCATACATGTCCGCGCTGCGCATGCGGGCGCTCTCCCGTGCGTGCGCATACCCGCTGTTACGTGCAGGCGCACTGTATGCGCATTTACGGTAGAGTTTCTGTGTGCCCAGTGTGCGACTCAATCGTTACATAATTCAACCATATAATGTATTTTATAAGTTAATATTCCCCTGAGTCCAACAGGTATCAGTGGGTCTCAAATGGCTCTTTGACCTTAGATCCCCCAAACAATAGTTTGCATGTTGTGAGGGCTTCACATCTTCATATGCATAGCTAAAGCACAGGAATAGTAATTGAAGATTAATTGTATTCCGAATCAGTATCTTTCCCGCAGACAGAGTACAATAGCCTTTAATTACACTGAGCTTTGAGACTCAATGAGGAGGGCCAACACCTGTGTTTACGAAATGGGGCTGGATTTGTATACAGAAGATTGATTGCTGAGATGTCATTGTCTCAACTGAGAGTGGACAGTGGGACAGTATTCGCCAAACAATAGCTTCCCACAAGACAGGAATGTGTCGGTCATCACCCATTGTTTTGCATAACCAAGGCCACTGATGCAGCTGGCTCACATGCTGTGAGGGACACACACACACATCTTGTTGTTGACACACCCCCACAGCTGGAATGAGGGTATGATATACCCACTGGAGATCACAGGGCTCACTCACTCACTCACACAGCTACCTGACACACAGCAAGCATGGCTGGATCATCACCAGGCTCCTTACGAAAGGCTAAGTATCATAATTTCAATATCTCATGGCTGATTGGCATAGATTAGTTAGTTTGGAGATACAAATGGCTTAAGGTTAACGAGGTTTGGGCAGTTGTGTGATTGTTGGGTGTTTCTGTTGATACTCTGTGAAGTCTGTGATGAATTGGAACAGTAGACAATCTGTAGCATAGCATTTGTGGTATTTGTTTGCCTGTGGTGATTTAAAATAGATTGTACTGGTTAGTTATAATATATCTTGTTAATCATAAATACCACCATGCAGTTACGTTTGAACATGTGCTGGTAGCAATGGCAGGCTGAGATGTGTGGTTACATTGTGATCTGGTCTTGTGATGAATATGCTCTGGTTATTGAGATACTGAAGTTGTTTGGAATGTGAAAGTGAATAAGATGGTTCTAGGAAGTTGGATTGAAATTGTGAAAGGTGATTTAGATGGTTTGGAATTGTAAAATCAGAACATATGCATTGTTTTGAGGCTTGGACATTTTGGAATAAAATGGAGTCTTGTGTTTTCTGCTATGTGATTGTGGTGTAGTAGAGAGTGCCATGTGTTTGGACCTGCAAATCTAAAATGGCTGCTGCCGGGTATTTTCCCCTCCCCCTTTCAGCCATGTGGTGTAGTCTTTGGAATCAAGTGGAGTTTTCCCAAAATGGAGTCTAGCTTCTGCCCCATGCGGCATTGTAGGGACAATTGTGTTGCTGGGTGTTGTGTATATAGGGACAGGCAGCATGGGTAAGCTCAAGTACTTTCTAAACAAAGATTCTCAGCATTGACTGACTGCGCAGCGATTGTTCCTCACATGTGTAAGCTTTCTCTGCAATCATATTTGTCTTCTTGTTATTGTGAGCCATTTCTTTCTCTCTCTCTCTTCTCCTCTTCCCCTCTTATTTTCCCTTAAACGTAATTGTATTGTATTGTATTTCCCGTGTAGTTATCTGGTTAGGTAGTCTATGTTATATTGTAGTGTATGACTTGTATTGTGTTAAATTCTTTTGCAAGTATATCATTCATAATATATATTTAGGCGTTGGACCCTGAGCACGGTATCTGTGTATTTCTTATAGTATTAAGTAATCTCAGAGCGTCAGTGACGCTCGAACAGCTTTAAAGGTAATAAGGTTATACTGTGTTGCATCTACACTCTCCCACTACACAGAGGTTTACAGTATAAGTACATTCCTTAAGGTATAGTTAAGGGAGTACCCTTGCGGTACTTTTTACGCCAATTGCGTACTGTGTTCTTTAACCTTTAACGTGTTTTTAATAGGACAAATATTATAGACATTGTCAAGACCCTTAACCAGTTGATGCAATCCAGTAATCCTCTGTGTCTAATTGTTCACCACCTATGTACTCGTGGTTCTGGGTTCAACATAGGACAGCCAAGGAATGGATTAAGAGCGTTAACGGTTATCAATAGTTTACGGGAGAGATGTACTAAGCCTTGGAAAGAGATTAAGTACCACCCTAACTGCCATGGTGCAGGCTGTGTTTGAAAAATGTCAGGAGTGGATTGGTTGGTACTTTCTCTCTCCGCTTTATCACTCTCCGCCTTATGGCAGATAATCATGGTTGTGTAGGATCCAGTAAAAGGAGTGCTCATATGTAGGTCTTGTATATACAGGGGTAAAAGATACCATAGAATACAGCGACATGTGCTTTACTGTTTATGGAACTTTTAGAGTGCACTCAGCCAACCAATGAAGACTAGTTTGGACTGGGCCAATGGAGATAGTAACTTATGCTCAAATACAGTTAATTTCTGCAGCGGGGTACATTGGTTTCCACAGGGAAAACATTGGGGTGTAGAGATGGATCTTGATCCAGGGACCAACCGGCTAAAGCTTTAGACTGTCTCAGGATGCATTGTGGGTCCTCCTCTATAACCCTGCCTCCAGGCACTGCGAGCTCAGTTTCGAGTTGGTGCCTGCAGAAGCAGGTCACTTAACAGGGGGCTGCACTGGGCAGCCCTGGAAAAGCTTTTAGAAGACTTCAAGGGCCGTAGCACTTACATGTCAGGGTGACATTCTGTGCTGCGGCTCCGTCGCCTCCCCAGCGGCGTCGCATGCTCCCGCTGGCTCTGTTTCCGGGTACTTGAGGCGAAGACGCTCCGGCTCTAGGCACACGGTCGCAGACGCTCTCCTGGTTCGCGTGGCTGCTACTGAAGGGAGGAGGTAAGAAGGTCCCCCAGGCGGGACCCGCCATTAAATCGTGTTCCGGTCGCAGTCTACGGAGACAGATTGCGATGCTGGTGTGTATAATGTAACAGAGCAGTGACCCCACTATATCCACCAGGGCATAGGAGTGTCCACTTTATTAAGACTCCATAGTACCAGGTGGTGAGGACCAGCATAGGGGAGAAGGCACTTGACCTGTAGCCCCCTCCCCCAGCTCCGGGGGCCATCTACTGCTGGTGTTCCCGCCCTGGAGCTGCCTCACACTCTCCCTTACTCCCTGACTGAGACGCTGGACGCCATTTTCTATGATTAGCTGCGTCTGGTCTCTGGGACTGCAGGGCAAGGTCTCCTCTGTAAATCCGCCTGTACATCAGCGCCGTGATTTTACAGACACTTAAGTATTCTACATATCAATATTAAGACTGCGTTGGTTAAGAACAAGTGTACCTGTGCCAGAATATATTGTACGAGTATTCTGATATATACATCTGGTCTCGGACCGCGCATTGTTATATACAGTATATACATATACTAGTCCAGTGCAGTTTTATTGTTTCACTAAAATAATTATCTGCATTGTCACTGTGACTGTGTGTGCCTGTATCTGCTGTGTGGATTTCACTTTCGGTGTATCTCAGTTATATCTATCACGGTATTCTGTACCCTAGGACTAGGTGCGTCAGGGTCTCGTATATAGTGCTGCACAATATTTACCGTTAAGTGTTTTCTGCGGTGTACTTAGTCACTTCATACCAGATTTAATCGCTGGTATCTACTGTGTACGCAGTCACATAGTACTGATTTAGATGCTAGTGTTGTGTGCTGTGTACGCTGTCACATACTAGGGGATTTATTTGCAGGTATTGTACTCTGTCTGGCTGTATCGTACTCATACGCTCTGCGGTTGCATTCACTAAAATGTCTAACACAAAGGGCGGGAAATCCACGGACGGTCCTGTATCATGCAGTGCATGTGCCAGGGATTTGCCTGAGGGGGAAGCTTTGAATGATGGTCTTTGTAATACGTGCCATACATCTCCCAGTCAGTCCGTAGCTCCTGTAACCAATCAGTAGCCACCTTGCATTCTCATCTATGCACAATACGCTTGTGACACGTCTTGCGCACCCTATGGGACCTCCTGTGCCATTGCAGCCACATATTGTCCCTATGGTAAATCCGCCTTGGGCGGATAAATTTTCTACCCAGTTGCAGCAATTGAATCAATCTTTGGTTAGACATAAACCTACCCTAAGTCACTCTGGTGCCAAGGGGTCATCTAAGCGGGCCACTTCCTCCTCACAATCCACTAATCTCTCGGAAGATTCTTCTGATGAGGATGGGGAATATACTGACCCATCAGACACTGATACAGCTGCTTCTGACGAGGAATCTACAACTCCGGTTGATGTCCCTGACCTAGTGGTTACTATTACGCAAATCCTACAAATTAGATGATGATGTGAATACCACTACCGTGTCTAAGAAACCTGATAAATTTTAAATGTCAGAAGGTAACTAAAACATTATTACCGCATTCTGACCATTTAGTAGACAAACGTCAAGATCCCTGGTCTTTGCCAGGAAAGAAATTCTTCCCATCTAAAAGGATGATAGGTCGTTATCCTCTCCCTTCTGAGTTGTGTAACAAATGGGAAAATTCACCGTCTCGTGGTGTCCACTACCCTACCTGTCACCACTGTCACATCACTGAAGGAACCGACGGATAAGCGTGTGGAGGGTTGCCTGAAGTCTATTTACTCCCTTACAGGTGCTATACATAGACCCACTATAGCAGCCTCCTGGGCTGCAAAAGGAATGGAAGCATGGGTTCAGGCATTAGAGGAAGAGCTGCCTCAGGATATATCTGACACTGCCAGACAATGCCTGTCTCATATTGCCACCACTGCCTATTACATTCAGGAGGCGTCCTCTGAGGCAGGTGTGTTGGTGGCCAAGGCATAGATTACGTCCATCCTGGCTCGCCGTATTCTGTGGTTGAGGTCATGAAAGGTGGAACTGGACTCCAAAAAGACCTTGGAGGTGCTCCCTTTTAAGGGAGACATCCTATTTGGGGAAGATCTCAATAAGATTGTGACTGACTTAGCGGCTGCTAAGACTGCATTTCTGCCTAATACTAATCCTTCTGCACAGAAGGCCAAAGGTACCACTTTTCGCTCCTTTCTGCCTCAATGGAAAACAAAAGGTCAGGCATACCTGAGACAGTCTTGTGCTCTCAAAACCACTAAGCCCAAAGCATAACAATCTTGGGTAGCCCGTCGGCCTGCTTCTAAACATGACTAGCCTGCTGCATGACTGGGCAGGTTTCGCCCTGGGGGACCCCAGGGTGGAGGCCGATTTCTCAGATTCACCCAGATCTGGTTAAAGACCACTTCGGATGCATTGGTGCGAGAAGTTGTCTCTCACGGGTACGCAGTCTGTTTCAAGAGACGTCCCCCTCGCCAGTTCTGCACAGCGGTTATACCTTCGGATCCGCTGAAGGCACAAGCTGTACAATTGGTTGTGCGTTCCATCCTGGATACAGGAGTGATAGTGCGGGTACCTCTGTCCCAGAGAGGCAGAGGATACTACTCGACCCTGTTTCCAGTCCCGAAACCCAGTGGGTCTTTCTGGCCTATACTCAACCTCAAATCACTGAATAAGTTTGTGAGAGTGTCCAAGTTCCATATGGAAACATTGCGCTCAATTGTACTGGCCATGGAATTCGGAGACTATTTGGTATCCCTGGATATACAAGATACTTACCTGCTTGTACCTATTGCCATGTCGCATCAGCAATATCTGCGGTTTGCTATTGGCAACCTTCACCGTTCCAGGCTCTGCCGTTTGGACTGGCCATGACCCATCGGATCTTCACTAAGGTTATTGTCGTGATGACGGCTCATCTCCGTCGCCAGGGAGTCGAGATCCTGCCGTATCTGGACGACTTGCTGATTCTGGGAAACTCCCATAATGTTCTCCTCAGTCATCTATAACTGACGGTAAACTTCCTACAAGCCCACGGGTGGCTCATCAACTGGGAGAAGTCCTCGCTGGTCCCTGCCCGGAGCATAGTGCACCTGGGGGCACTGCTGGACACAGTCAATGGCTGTTTCTATCTCCAGAGAAGGTCCTGAAACTTCGGGACAGGATCAGATACTTCGTCTCTCGCTCAAGAGTGTCGATACACTCGGCGATGCAAGTATTAGGCCTCATGGTGTCTGCTTTCGACATGGTGGAGTACGCTCCATTTCATTCCCGCCCTCTGCAGAGGTTCATCCTTTTCAAGTGGGACGGCCTGCCTCATCGGATCCTGTCTCACATGATCTCCTTGTCTCCGGAGGTTCGTCTGTTGCTGACCTGGTGGCTACAGGACCAGCGGTTGAGCAGGGGCCGTCCCTTCTGGATCTCCAACTTGGTCCGAATGACTACGGACGCCAGTCTGAGGGGTTGGGGTGCGGTGTTGGAGCAACACTTTTTCCAGGGTCGGTGGACCAAGGAGGGAATAATTCCTCCCGATAAACATTCTGGAATTGCGGGCGATGTTCAATGCTTTGTCTCTCACCCTGCCTCTGATACAGAACAGGCCCGTTCAAGTACGGTTCGACAACGCTACCATGGTGGCGTACATCAACCATCAAGGCGGCACTCAAAGCCGCATGGCAATGCTGAAAGTGTCAAAAATCCTACGTTGGGCGGAACGCTATCTGCCAGCAATATCGGCAGTGTTCATTCCAGGAATCCTCAACTGGGAAGTGGATTTCCTCAGTCGTCAAGACGTGCACGCCGAGGGTGGAGTCTTCATCAAGAAGTCTTTCAACTCCTAGTGGACAAGTGGGGTCTTCCAGACGTAGACCTGTTAGCGTCTCGACAGAATCACAAAGTTCCGGTCTTCGGATCAAGGACAAAGGATGCTCAAGCAGCGTTCATGGACGCATTGGCAATTCCATGGAATTTTCGGCTTCCCTACGTGTTCCCTCTGGTGTCACTCCTGCCCAGGGTACTGTGGAAGTTCAAACAAGGAGGAATACTACTTCTTCTAGTCGCTCCAGCGTGGCCCAGATGGCATTGGTTCTCAGACCTACAGGGTCTATCGATAAAGCGTCCTCTTCTACTTCCTCAATGCCCAGACCTCCTCGTTTCATGGCCCTTATGTCTACCCAGGCCTGGTCAGACTGGCTTTGACGGTGTGGTTCTTGAAGCTTCTCTTCTGAGGGCCAAGGGATTCTCCGAGGCGATTATCCAAACTATGCTGAAGGCCCGCAAACCGGCTTCTGCGCGGATTTATTATAGGGTCTGGAATTCTTACTTAACCTGATGTGCTGCTGAGAATTACAATGCTTACAAATTCAGTACTTCCAGACTTCTGTTTTTTTTTTGCAACAAGGCCTTGACTTAGGCCTTCGTCTGGCCTCCCTCAAGGTTCATATCTCTGCCTTGTCTGTTTGGTTTCAGAGAAAAATTGCGTCTATTCCTGACGTTCATACTTTCACTCAGTGTTTTACGGATTCAGCCTCCTTATGCCCCTCCTGTGGCTCCATGGGATATGTCTGTTCTGAATGCCCTGCAAGAGTCTCCATTTGAACATCTTGAGCAAGTGGACCTTAAATGGCTCACGGTCAAGGTCCTGTTCCTACTGGCTATTGCCTCTGCTAGAATGGTGTCAGACCTAGGCGCTCTGTCCTGTCGTTCACCCTTTCTGATATTTCACCATGACCGGGCAGTTCTTAGGACTCGCCCTGGTTATTTGCCTAAGGTGGTGTCATCTTTTCACCTTTAACCAAGAGTTTGTGGTTTCCGGCTTTCATCTTTTCTGGTTTGTAATCCAAAGAGCGGGCTTTGGCTGTGGTACGGGCTCTCCATGTTTACATAAAGGACTGTCTCTATTAGGAGGTCAGATACCCTTTTTGTACTTCTTTGGTTTTCACAAACGTGGCTGGCCTGCGAACAAGCAAACATTGGCCAGATGAATTAGAATGGTGATTGCACAAGCATATGCACTGGCTGGTCTTCCAGCTCCTGCTGCTATTAAAGCCCATTCTACTCGGTCTGTCGGACCTTCTTGGGCGGTCCGCTGCGGCGCATCCGCTGAACAGTTGTGCAAGGCGGCTACGTGGTCTTCAGTGAACACGTTCATTAGGTTCTATGCCTTTGATACTTCAGCCTCCCAGGATGCTTCCTTTGGACGCCGGGTTCTCATACCTGCTACGGCGCATCCCCTCCCATGAAGAACTGCTTTAAGACCCCAATGTTTTCCCTGTGGAAACCAATGTACCCCACTGCAGGAAAGGAGATTTATGGTAGACTTACCATTGTTAAATCTTTATGCGAGGTACATAGGTGCGTCAGGGTGGGCGCCCTGACGCACCTATCTTCTATGGGTTTGTATGGCATTAGCTGCTAGTCCCTTCTCCTGTTTGTGAGAATGTGGTTCTATGTAACCAACATCTACCTTCTCTTTTACCTGCTTCTGCATTGGACTGGTTAACGAAACTGAACTCCAGTGCCTGAAGGCGGGGTTATAGAGGAGGCCCCACAATGCATCCTGAGACAGTCTAAAGCTTTAGTATGTTGGTGCCTGGATCAAGTTCCATCTCTACACTCCGATGTTTTCCCTGTGGAAGCAATATACTTTGCGGAAAGAGATTTAACAATGGTAAGTCTACCATAAATATCTTTTTCTCCTATAGGGTGTGTACACACGGTGAGATCCCTGCTATGTTTGATTTTGACTATGCGATTTCCCTTGAACTCCCCCAGAGCCCAGATAGCACAGATTGTACAGATTTTGACTATCTGTGCTTGAGATTTTGTCTTTGTGCGATTTTGACTAAGTGCCAATTTTGACTATACTTTGTACTAGATTGTACACCAGATAGTCAAGATTGACTTGCCTGCACAGTCTATCTAGCCTTACGATACCGACCCCACGGGAGCGCACATCGGGATCGAATCTGTATCGCAAGCTGCCTAACACCATGAGATATGCACCAACTTTTCATAAGATTTTGACTATATAGTCAAAATCTCACAGATTTGTCTCACCGTGTGTACACACCCATAGTGAGACATGAGGACAGTCCTTTCCTTTTGCTTCAGCACTGCTATAATATGGCACTAAACACAGTGAATAAGGCCTAATACTTCAAATTTAGAGCTAAACACAATTTACAGTAATGTGATGCCAAAATGATTTCAAGGCTCATTATTGGAACAGATTCCACAAGAAGTTTATTACACCCCCAAACCAATACACGAGAGACGAGACCTCCTAGTGAGATTTTGCAGAAAAGAATGTGGTAATCAAGGTAACACCACCCCCTGACAGGTCTGGGACCTGCTGCTTATTATATATGTGATTGTCCATTTTTAGTGTTACACAAACAAACATGCTTAAGTGTAGGGACTTTGCAGTAGCGCAATTTAACAAGTTCCAAAAACCAAAAGCTTTCAGAGCTTGTCTGTGTAGGGCAGGCTTTTTCAACCAGTGTGCCGTGGCACACTAGTGTGCCGCGACCAGTTGCGAGGTGTGCCGCGGAGCCAGAGCAGCTTCCTGCACCTTCAGAGTGAACTGTTGGCCCGGGCTCTTCTTAGAGGATTAGTCGTGCTCCGGCCGTGACCTATGCCTTGAAAACGATGTGATATCATAGGTCACAGCCGCCGCGTCACACCACTCAGCCAGCCCACCCGCCTGCATACACATCTTCCAGTTCCTGCCTGCATACACAGCTTTCCTTCCCACCCACATCCACACCTGCCTATTCGCAGAACTCCACTATGAACAACCCCCGCCACTGAGGGACAGGGAGGAGGGACAGCTGATAATAATATTTGTTATTTTATTTCTCCTCTGGGGAACAATATGATTTCAATAGGATTTATGTGGGGAGAATAAGAATTTATGGATATATGGGGGGAACAATTTGAATAATTCATGTGTGGAGCAATAGGATTTATGTGGGGAGCAATGTGATTGTTTGTTCTGTTTAGGCCAATGTATATGTGGATTGTACAATGTGTGTGGTTTTTGTTTTTTGTTTTTTTTCTGTGGGAACTGATGGTGTGCCTTGGCAATTTTAAAATATTGTTCGGTGTGCCGCGAGTAAAAAAGGTTGAAAATCACTGGTGTAGGGTGACGTCATCTTACCTCTATGGAGCAGTCTCTCCAAAGACAGATCTTGCGATCCCTGCCCAGTAGGCTGTAGTAGAACCTGATGGCAACTACTTTGTACTGCACGATAGCGTGGCCGTGTCCAAACCTGAAAATAAAATGATCAGCATTGAACGGGCTCCCACTGTATCAGAGCCCTTGTCCTAGTGACAGTCTCATGTTTAAAACCCCTAAAACATGTTCCTTAATACTGCAATGTGTAGCAATAAGGACATTTATCTTCAGGGCCAGCATAAATGGACCCCTATGTGGGGAATTCCTTACTGACTGCATATCACAGTGCCTCCTGCAGTGTATACATTTACTGAATGTGGTGGTGGTGTTTTTTTCTGCTAATCAAGTACTAGTTTGCAAGGGTGTAGTATGGTATGCCGGCGGCCGGGCTCCCGGCGACCAGCATACCGGCGCCGGGAGCCCGACCGCCGGCATACCGACAGTGTGGCGAGAGCAAAGGAGCCCCTTGCGAGCTCGCTGCGCTCTCCACGCTGCACGCCACGCTATTTTATTCTCCCTCCAGGGGGGTCGTGGACCCCCACGAGGGAGAATAGCTGTCGGTATGCCGGGTGTCGGGATCCCGGCGCCGGTATACTGTGCGCCTGGATCCCGACATTCGGCATGCTGAAGACCACCCGTTTGCAATGTGTTACAGCTTTTTTTTCAGTGCACTGGTTTTTTGAAACCTATCTCTATATTCCTTTCAATGTAGAGGCTTTCCGAGCTCCCTCCTTTCGGACTGGTCCAGAAAGAGATGGCTTTTCCCTTGGATTTAGCAAGAATTTTCGAGAAGTATTTGGGGATGAAAAGAAGTTTTGGTTACTACCTATATTTACAAGGTACAGTAAGCTGGGAATATAGGATGCAACTGCACAGGCACTGGGGCTTGAGACCTTTCCCCCCCAATCCCCCTCTGGCTCTTGGAAAGATTGCTTGCCGTGGGGTAGAATGCGTATTTGAATTCACACGGCCAGCAAACACAACGTAAGAGCAGAGTGTGTGTGTGTGTGTATATATGTATGTATGTGTGTGTATATGTATGTGTGTATATGTATATGTGTGTGTGTGTATGTGTATATATATATATATATATATATATATATATATATATATATATATATATATATATATATTATATATATTTCTCTGACGTCCTAGTGGATGCTGGGACTTCCGTAAGGACCATGGGGAATAGCGGCTCCGCAGGAGACTGGGCACAAAAAGTAAAAGCTTTAGACTAGCTGGTGTGCACTGGCTCCTCCCCCTATGACCCTCCTCCAAGCCTCAGTTAGATTTTTGTGCCCGAACGAGAAGGGTGCATGCTAGGTGGCTCTCCTGAGCTGCTTAGAAGTAAAAGTTTAAATAGGTTTTTTATTTTCAGTGAGTCCTGCTGGCAACAGGCTCACTGCATCGTGGGACTAAGGGGAGAAGAAGCGAACTCACCTGCGTGCAGAGTGGATTGGGCTTCTTGGCTACTGGACATTAGCTCCAGAGGGACGATCACAGGTTCAGCCTGGATGGGTCCCGGAGCCGCGCCGCCGGCCCCCTTACAGAGCCAGAAGAGCGAAGAGGTCCGGAGAAAGCGGCGGCAGAAGACGTTCCTGTCTTCAGATAAGGTAGCGCACAGCACTGCAGCTGTGCGCCATTGCTCTCAGCACACTTCACACTCCGGTCACTGAGGGTGCAGGGCGCTGGGGGGGAGCGCCCTGAGACGCAATAAAACACTATAAAAACCTTATATGGCTAAAGAAATACATCACATATAGCTCCTGGGCTATATGGATGCATTTCACCCCTGCCAGTTTTCCTAAAAAAAAAAAAAGCGGGAGAAAAGGCCGCCGTGAAGGGGGCGGAGCCTATCTCCTCAGCACACAAGCGCCATTTTCCCTCACAGTTCCGCTGGAAGGAAGGCTCCCAGACTCTCCCCTGCAGTCCTGCTACAGAATCAGGGTAAAACAAGAGAGGGGGGGGGGCACTATTGGCAGCTAATATAAAACAGCAGCTATAAAGGGAGTAACACTTACATAAGGTTATCCCTGTATATATATATATATATATATAGCGCTCTGGTGTGTGCTGGCAAACTCTCCCTCTGTCTCCCCAAAGGGCTAGTGGGGTCCTGTCCTCTATCAGAGCATTCCCTGTGTGTGTGCTGGGTGTTGGTACGATTGTGTCGACATGTATGAGGAGGAAAATGATGTGGAAGCAGAGCAATTGCCTGTGTTAGTGATGTCACCCCCTAGGGAGTCGACACCTGACTGGATGGTCGTATTTAAAGAATTACGTGACCGTGTCAGCACTTTGCAAAAAACTGACGACATGAGACAGCCGGCAAATCAATTAGTGCCTGTTCAGGCGTCTCAGACACCGTCGGGGGCGCTAAAACGCCCGTTACCTCAGATGGTCGACACAGACCCAGACACGGATACTGAATCCAGTGTCGACGGTGTGGAGACAAACGTAATGTCCAGTAGGGCCACACGTTATATGATCACGGCAATGAAGGAGGCATTGAATATTTCTGACACTACAAGTACCACAAAAAAGGGTATTATGTGGGGTGTGAAAAAACTACCAGTAGTTTTTCCTGAATCAGATGAATTAAATGAGGTGTGTGATAAAGCGTGGTTTTCCCCCGATAAAAAACTGCTGATTTCTAATAAATTATTGGCACTATACCCTTTCCCGCCAGAGGTTAGGGCGCGTTGGGAAACACCCCCTAGGGTAGATAAGGCGCTCACACGCTTATCAAAACAAGTGGCGTTACCGTCTCCCGATACGGCCGCCCTTAAGGAACCAGCTGATAGAAGGCTGGAAAATATCCTAAAAGGTATATACACACATACTGGTGTTATACTGCGACCAGCAATCGCCTCAGCCTGGATGTGCAGTGCTGGAGTGGCTTGGTCGGATTCCCTGACTGAAAATATTGATACCCTGGATAGGGACAGTATATTATTAACTATAGAGCATTTAAAGGATGCATTACTATATATGCGAGATGCACAGAGGGATATTTGCACCCTGGCATCTAGAGTGAGTGCGATGTCCATTTCTGCCAGAAGAGCGTTATGGACGCGACAGTGGTCAGGTGATGCGGATTCCAAACGACATATGGAAGTATTGCCGTATAAAGGGGAGGAGTTATTTGGGGTCGGTCTATCGGACCTGGTGGCCACAGCAACGGCTGGAAAATCCACCTTTTTACCCCAGGTCACCTCTCAGCAGAAAAAGACACCGTCTTTTCAAACTCAGTCCTTTCGTTCCCATAAGGGCAAGCGGGCAAAAGGCCACTCATTTCTGCCCCGGGGCAGAGGAAGGGGAAAAAGACTGCACCAGGCAGCCTCTTCCCTAGAGCAGAAGCCCTCCCCCGCTTCTGCCAAGTCTTCAGCATGACGCTGGGGCCTTACAAGCGGACTCAGGCACGGTGGGGGGCCGTCTCAAGAATTTCAGCGCGCAGTGGGCTCACTCGTAAGTGGACCCCTGGATCCTGCAGGTAGTATCACAGGGGTACAAATTGGAATTCGAGACGTCTCCCCCTCGCCGGTTCCTGAAGTCTGCTCTACCAACGTCTCCCTCCGACAGGGAGGCGGTAGTGGAAGCTATTCACAAGCTGTATTCCCAGCAGGTGATAATCAAGGTACCCCTCCTACAACAGGGAAAGGGGTATTATTCCACGCTGTTTGTGGTACCGAAGCCGGACGGCTCGGTGAGACCAATTTTAAATCTAAAATCCTTGAACACTTACATAAAAAGGTTCAAATTCAAGATGGAGTCACTCAGAGCAGTGATAGCGAACCTGGAAGAAGGGGACTATATGGTGTCTCTGGACATCAAAGATGCTTATCTCCATGTCCCAATCTACCCTTCTCACCAAGGGTACCTCAGGTTTGTGGTACAAAACTGTCATTATCAGTTTCAGACGCTGTCGTTTGGATTGTCCACGGCACCACGGGTCTTTACCAAGGTAATGGCCGAAATGATGATTCTTCTTCGAAGAAAAGGCGTCTTAATTATCCCTTACTTGGACGATCTCCTGATAAGGGCAAGGTCCAGGGAACAGTTAGAGGTCGGAGTAGCACTATCTCAGGTAGTGCTACGTCAGCACGGGTGGATCCTAAATATCCCAAAATCACAGCTGATTCCAACAACACGTCTACTGTTCCTGGGGATGATTCTGGACACAGTCCAGAAAAAGGTGTTTCTCCCGGAGGAGAAGGCCAGGGAGTTATCCGAGCTAGTCAGGAAACTCCTAAAACCAGGCCAAGTGTCAGTGCATCAATGCACGAGAGTCCTGGGAAAAATGGTGGCTTCTTACGAAGCGATTCCATTCGGAAGATTCCATGCAAGAACTTTTCAGTGGGATCTGCTGGACAAATGGTCCGGATCGCATCTTCAGATGCATCAGCGGATAACCCTATCTCCAAGGACAAGGGTGTCTCTCCTGTGGTGGTTACAGAGTGCTCATCTTCTAGAGGGCCGCAGATTCGGCATTCAGGATTGGATGCTGGTGACCACCGATGCCAGCC